>NC_134359.1:244243251-244543251 GCF_048569485.1 Anomaloglossus baeobatrachus
GCCCCTCTCTCCTGCGCGCGCGCCCTCTCCTGCGCGCTGCGCGCGCGCCTCTCCTTGCGCGCGCGCGCCCTCTCCCTCTGCGCGGCTTAGCGCAGCGCCCGCCCTCTCCTGCGCGCGCGCCCTCTCCTGCGCGCGCCCTCTCTCCTGCGCGCGCTCTCTCTCCTGCGCGCGCTCTCTCTCCTGCGCGCGCGTGCGCGCCCTCTCTCCCTGCGCGCCGCGCCCCTCTCTCCTGCGCGCTGCGCGCGCGCCCTCTCTCTCCTCGCGCAGCGCCCCTCTCTCCTGCGCGCGCCCTCTCTCCTGCGCGCGCCCTCTCTCCTCGCGCGCGCGCATGCGCGCCCTCTCCTGCGCGCCGCCCCTCTCTCCTGCGCGCGCGCCCTCTCCTCTCTGCGCGCGCGCGCCCTCTCTCCTGCGCCGCGCGCGCCCTCTCTCCTGCGCGCGCGCTCCTCTCTCCTGCGCGCGCTGCGCGCCCTCTCTCTGCGCGCGCCTCTCTCTGCGCGCGCGCTGCGCCTCTCTCCTGCGCGCGCGCGCTCTCTCTCCTGCGCGCGCCTCTCTCTCCTGCGCGCGCCCTCTCTCCTGCGCGCGCTCCTCTCTCCTGCGCGCGCTCCTCTCTCCTGGCGCGCGCGCTCCTCTCTCCTGCGCGCGCTCCTCTCTCCTGCGCGCGCTCCCTCTCTCCTGCGCGCTCCCTCTCTCCTGCGCGCGCTCCTCTCTCCTGCGGCGCTCTCCTCTCCTGCGCGCGCGTGCGCCCTCTCTCCTGCGCGCGCGCGCGCCCTCTCTCCTGCGCGCGCGCGCGCCCTCTCTCCTGCGGCGCATGCGCGCCGCCCTCTCTCCTGCGCGCGCCCTCTCTCCTGGCGCGCCCTCTCTCCTGCGCGCGCCCTCTCTCCTGCGCGCGCCCTCTCTCCTGCGCGCGCCCTCTCTCCTGCGCGCTGCCCTCTCTCCTGCCGCGTGCCCTCTCTCCTGCGCGCCGCCCTCTCTCCTGCGCGCGCTCTCTCTCCTGCGCGCGCGCGCCCTCTCTCCTGCGCGCGCGCCCTCTCTGCTGCGCGCGCGGCCCTCTCTCCTGCGCGCGCGCCCTCTCTCCTGCGCGCGCGCCCTCTCTCCTGCGCGCGGCCCTCTCTCCTGCGCGCGCGCCCTCTCTCCTGCGCGCGCGCCCTCTCTCCTGCGCGCGCGCCCTCTCTCCTGCGCGCTGCCCTCTCTCCCTGCGCGCGCCCTCTCTCCTGCGCGGCGCCCTTCTCTCCTGCGCGCTGCCCTCTCTCCTGCGCGCTGCCCTCTCTCCTGCGCGCGCCCTCTCTCCTGCGCGCGCCCTCTCTCCTGCGCGCGCCCTCTCTCCTGCGCGCGCCCTCTCTCCTGCGCGCGCCCTCTCTCCTGCGCGCGCCCTCTCTCCTGCGCGCGCCCTCTCTCCTGCGCGCGCCCTCCTCTCCTGCGCGCGCGCCCTCTCTCCTGCGCGCGCGCCCTCTCCTGCGGCAGCGCGCCTCTCTCCTGCGCGCGCCCTCTCTCCTGCGCGCGCCCTCTCTCCTGCGCGCGCCCTCTCTCCTTGCGCGCGCCCTCTCTCCTGCGCGCGCCCTCCTCTCCTGCGCGCGCCCTCTCTCCTGCGCGCAGCGCCCTCTCTCCTGCGCGCGCCCCTCTCTCCTGCGCGCGCCCTCTCTCCTGCGCGCAGCCCCTCTCTCCTGCGCGCGCCCTCTCTCCTGCGCGCGCCCTCTCTCCTGCCGCGCGCGCCCTCTCTCCTGCGCGCGCCCTCTCTCCTGCGCGCGCCCTCTCTCCTGCGCGCGCTGCGCCCTCTCTCCTGCGCGCGCGCGCCCTCTCTCCTGCGCGCGCGCGCCCTCTCTCCTGCGCGCGCGCGCTGCCCCTCTCTCCTGCGCGCGCGCGCCCTCTCTCCTGCGCGCGCGCGCCCTCCTCTCCTGCGCAGCGCAGCGCCCTCTCTCCTGCGCGCGCGCGCCCTCTCTCCTGCGCGCGCGCGCCCTCTCTCCTGCGCGCGCGCGCCCTCTCTCCTGCGCGCGCGCGCCCTCTCTCTGCGCGCGCGCGCGCCCTCTCTCCTGCGCGCAGCGCGCCCTCTCTCCTGCGCGCGCGCTGGCCCTCTCTCCTGCGCGCGCGCGCCCTCTCTCCTGCGCGCTGCGCGCGCCCTCTCTCCTGCGCGCGCCCTCTCTCCTGCGCGCGCCCTCTCTCCTGCCGCGCGCCCCTCTCTCCTGCGCGCTGCGCGCGCCCTCTCTCCTGCGCGGCGCGCGCCCTCTCTCCTGCGCGCGCGCGCCCTCTCTCCTGCGCGCGCGCGCCCTCTCTCCTGCGCGCGCGCGCCCCTCTCCTCCTGCGCGCGCGCGCCCTCTCTGCGCGCGCGCGCCCTCTCTCCTGCGCGCGCTGCGCCCCTCTCTCCTGCGCGCGCGCGGCCCTCTCTCCTGCGCAGCGCGCGCGCGCGCCCTCTCTCCTGCGCGCGCGCGCGCAGCCCTCTCTCCTGCGCGCGCTGCGCCCTCTCTCCTGCGCGCGCGCAGCCCTCTCTCCTGCGCGCGCGCGCCCTCTCTCCTGCGCGCGCGCGCCCTCTCTCCTGCGCAGCGCGCGCCCTCTCTCCTGCGCGCGCGCGCCCTCCTCTCCTGCGCGCGCGCGCGCCCCTTTCTCCTCTCGCGCGCCGCAAGCGCGCGCGCCCTTTCTCCTCTCGCGCGCGCGCGCGCGCCCTTTCTCCTCTCGCGCGCACAGCGCGCGCGCGCCCTTTCTCCTCTCGCGCGCAGCGCGCGCGCGCCCTTTCTCCTCTCGCGCGCGCTGCGCGCGCGCCCTTTCTCCTCTCGCGCGCGCGCGCGCGCCCTTTCTCCTCTCGCGCGCGCCGCGCCGCGCCCTTTCTCCTCTCGCGCGCGGCGCGCGCGCCCTTTCTCCTCTCGCGCAGCGCGCGCGCGCCCTTTCTCCTCTCGCGCGCGCGCGGCGCGCCCTTTCTCCTCTCTCCTGCGCGCGCGCGCGCGCCCTCTCTCCTGCGCGCGCGCGCCCTCTCTCCTGCGCGCGCGCGCCCTCTCTCCTGCGCCGCGCGCGCCCTCTCTCCTGCGCGCCCTCTTTCCTGCGCGGGCAACAATGCGCAAGTAGTTATCGTTGATTGAGAAAATATCAGTGCTATCAATCAATATAGAAGGCGGTGGCAGCGGCATGTTAAATGAGAGTGTGGACAGGGCACCGAGACTTTTAGCCACACTAAGGCTATGTGCCCACGGGAGCTTGCTTCTGCAGATTTTGCCGCGGAAAACCTGTGGATTTTCTGGATTTTCCACATAAATCTGCAGGTTTCAGCAAGTACAGACACACTCCCCATGTTATCCTATGGGGAGTGTCAGTGTCCACGCTGCGGAATTTGTGGATGCGGAATATGCTGCGGATGTCCCCGCAGCCGCACATAACTGCATGTCAATTATTCCTGCGGATTTACCTGTGGTATTCCCGGCCCTCCACTATGGAGATAGAGGCCGGGACGTCCGCAGGTAAATCGCATGAATGTCCGCAGGTTTACCGCAGCTATTCCGTTGTACTACTGCAGCTAAAAATAGCTGCGGATGCCGGCGGGCAGCTGCGGTAAACCTGCGGCCGTAGCTGCGGATACATCCGCAGGTATGAGCTCCCGTGGGCACATAGCCGAAGTGTACACTGTGCACCCTCATTTACAAATAACAATAATAGCGGGAGGGGGGCTACAGAGGAACTGATTGAAAACAAAGTACAATTTTTATTATTGCCTACAAACATTATGTGGTTAGTTTGAAGTGTAAATTTAGACTGACACCCTCCATTTAATTTTTTTTTTAGAAAAAGCGAAAAGCCCTACAGGAGGATATTGATCGAGAATCTGGAAAAACTGAGGTTGTATACAGAACATGTAGAATTAAGATACCAATGAGATAAAGTAGTGGTTAAATAGTATATATCAGGATATATTGTAGGGGGATGAAGGAAACAATACACACGCACGGTCATAGAGAATTGCCTCTTTACTGTAGGGGGGGGATGTACAGATTGTATGGTTCCACAGGTTCGGCATGGTATTACAGTACATCTTCTCTAAAAGTGTTGTCCATCCTTGGGGATGTTTTTTTTTTTTATTTCTTTACTCAAATGCCTTTATTTGAGGCTAAAAATAATTTTTGCAATTGGCTTTCATTAATAAAGTATCCCTGTTTGGCATTTTCTTTCATTGCACATTCACAGTTTATGTGGTCTATGGCCATAATTCAGCAGAGAGTGGCTCGGAAAAAAACCCCACAAAAAACTAGGAGCTACAAGTTCCCCCCCAAAGAATGTCATAGCAGGCTATTTGACAAATGCTAAGTTAACTCAATCTGCGGCCACAATACCACACAGAGGCTATAGAAAGTAAATGCTGCAAAATGTTTAATGCAACCCAATTGTAAAAATTATTTTTATTCCCAAATATGTACATTTAAATTGATCTTCTAAAAATGTACTAAAATAGGCCCGTCATTTCATAAAGCAGTCCTTTCTAGTCGCGTGACAAAGGGCTGCAGTTAGAAGAAACACTGTTCCCGAGACCTGTGTCTCAACTGACAGAAGGCGCTGTATCATAAACATGTACCACCGTGAGGTGAGGAGAAGGGCTGTGACATGAGAAGAAATATGAGCACAAAAAGCCCTCTGTTCTCGCTCAGTTAATAAAATCTATTTTTTTTCTGATGTTACAGCCCTTATCCTCAGGACACAGAGTAATGTGTGCTTACGATACGGCTGCGCTGTCAGTTGAGACACAGGTCTTTGGAGCAGTGTTTCTTTAGACAAACTCATTGGACTGGCTGCTGCTGAATTCCATTACTATGGTCATGTTGGTTTATTCTTGGAGAACCTCTGTAAATAAGATTTTAAAGGAAGAGAACCCGCTATAATCTAGATTAAACTGCACACCAGTATCAAACACAATCCATGGAGAGTTGTGGCCCTCATTCTGTGGAATCAAGTACCTTTTCAACAAAGCAGTTATGACTTATGTGTAAGATATCTGACACTTGTCTAGTGTGCGGTGGTTCAACTTAGTCATCAGGATTGGTGTCTTGTCACACTTCTGATAGTTGAATCTGGGAGAGTCGGTGAACATAACTGTTTATTATGGTCTATGGAACAACCTAGACCTCACTGATCAGTCACTTCTGCTAACTAACAAGGCCCGAAAGTGTATATAACTAGTGTAAGAGCTCCCATCAGTAGTGTTGAGCGGACCCAGATCGGCAAAATCCGGATCCGCACGGTTTGAGCGGCAGATCCGAATCCGACCCGGACGCGGGATTCCGGGTGCACGATCCGGAATTTTTTTATTTTTTTTTTCTCTCTCTCTCGCTCGTCCGCTCAACTCTACCCATCAGCAATTCCCTTAGTAATATCCACTCCCGTCCAGAACATGGCGACCCATCCTATGCCGTCCTCATTTGAGGCCTTTGTCTGATGGAGATGTTATCCTCTAATCCTGTTCTCGGGCAATATAAGAAAGAAAAGTCATTCTAATGCAAATGAAGGCGGCAATTGATCTTTCACTACTCTCGTGTTATCATTGCATATTTCATTTTAGCTCCCTGAGTGTTACGGCGTTACTGAAGAATCGTAGCAATTTGTAAATGATTGGAGGCTGATTATTAGCCGTGGAGTTCGGCAGGCTAATTATTTAGGCTTTGGGGAGCGGTTACTGGCAATGTGTTTGCTAGAAGAATAATTGCCTGCACTTATCTTGAAAAGACAAACCCTGAAATGTTGTAATTATGTGCACCGGCGGGGCCACAATGGGTTAATAACACCCTTTTTGGAAAAGCCAGAAAAGTTTCACGCTGAAGTCAGCTTCACCAGCCAACAATAGCAGACACGGCAAAATGCAAAGTTGGCACGATGGAGTGGACTGCATGACGGCCTCTGTAGGAGGTATACGCTCGTAGACTCAGCGATTGAACTGTGTGTCCATGTTGACAGTGATTCTCTTGCCTGTGCCAAAAAATCATGTTGAGCATATGATGGGCTGTCATCGGTTTGACTCGCCGTCTCCATTTCTGGCACTAGGTTTGGCCACTGATGTCAGATCTGTCTGGGTATACAGAGGTGTCGGGACTAGTGATGGGTGATCCCGACCTGTAAAGATCGGGGATCGTACTGATCACATAGTGACCGTGTACACGATCCTGATCTCAAGCTTTCCTGAGAAACTCGTGTTACAGATCGGGTCCAGGGGCTGTAAAAAAACAAAACAAACAACACATTATTAAAAAAAACATTATGATCATACTTACAGGTCCCGTAATGCGTCCTGCAGACCCGCTATCTCCCGGCTGCTGCTTCCACGTCCGATCATTGCTGTGCCGCCAGTAACCAGCAATGACTTACAGGACCTTCACTTGAGTCATAGACATGTGACCGTCTGGTGTGAATGTTGTACAGACATGGGCTTACAGACTGGTCACATGACTATGACGTCATCGAAGGTCCTTTTAACTAAACTTTGACTGTCACTGTGCGAGTGTCGCATCACGGCATACAATCTTCCCACAGGAGCAGGTCCGCTGCTTATATTTCCATGCATGTCCGGAGCTTGTCAAGCCGTGCAGGGTGATGCTAATGCGAGACTGCACAAGTCATACCTTCACTGTCAGGCTGCTTCTTGCTCTGTACAGAGCGATGTAGCAGGGCTGACAATACTCTCCGTTTCTCACTGTGTATAGACTGTACTTCTTCACTCTGTACAAACAGAGTTGACATTGCTGTCCCTGTGGATTACGTCGGATCACGATTTTTTTTTTTTTTTTATAATAAAGATCTAGTCTCTAAATGTCATGGCTATGATAGTCTTTATTTTACAGCTCCCCCCCCCCTGCCCCATCCCATAATTGTAAAGCTCGAGATCGGACACAAGATCGTGTTATCTCGATCGAGATCTCAATCTTTACAAAACGATCGGGCGAGGCTCCCGATCCCGACCATCGGTGGGGATCGCCTATCACTAGTCGGGACTGGTGAGGATCACTCCTGTGTAAGTAGATAGAGGTGACCAGAATGAAGTAGAACAGGATTAGCCCTGTGTTTTAGGGTCCATACTTTGAGCGCTATACAGGACTAGTCACATGTTCCTTGACCCAAAATCAGCCGTTTCGTATGTTTTGACTGTTGAAACCTGCGGCCACTCCGTGCATCATCTTCCGAGTATGGACCACAAAACACAGATGTATGAAACCGGTCTTAATAATGGTCACACTTTTCCTTGGCCACATGGGGATTACTGTGAGTTGTCGCATGACACTCGGCTCACGGTCGCAGCACAGCAGGAGCGACTGTGATGCAAGTGTCATGCGACTGTGGTTCGACCCTGTGATCAGACCACAGCTGCGGAGGAGAGGGAGGGATTTATCTCTCCATCTCCTCCATTGCCGGTCGCTGCGAGAATCCCACTGCACTCTGCTGTAATGTGAGTGCAGTGCGATGGTTCTCTTGCCCCCATAGACTTGAATGGGTGCGAGTGAAACAGGATCGCATTCCACCCGCAGCATGCTATGACTGTTTTCTCGGTACGATTAGGGCTGAGAAAAAAAAAATCGCTCATGGGAGCGGCCCCATAGAGTAATATTGGTCTTTTTTTTTTTTATCACATTCCACTCGCTCTGTATTACTCGCCGTGTGTGCTAGCCCTAAAAAAAGGGACTGTTCCAGATTAGTAATTTTTCACCTGTATACAGGTTATGTGATGATTTGATTGTAATTTACCCACCTCTAAGAGCTTTACCAATCTCGAAAGTGAACGTAGTGATGATCACTGCTCCATTCATTGTCTATGAGACTGACGGAGATAGCGGAGTGCTGTATTCTACTAGTCTTATAGACAAATGAATGGGGGTTGGTTACATGCACGGCCATTGCTCCATTTTAGAGGGGCACTTCACAGTCTCATTCTGTTAATTGCTGGGGGTCCCAAAGGGGAGAATCTGAGCAATCAACGAGTTATTACCTCTCCAGTGGATAGGTGATAACCTATTAAATTGGGACAGTCCCAAATAAGTTGTCTGGAATTAGAAAGGAAGTCTTTTTTTTTTTTTTTTTGAGAAATAGCACCACTCTTGTGCACAGGCTTTGTCAGGTATAGCAGCTGAGACTTGTGCAATACTAGACCAGAAAATGGCCAAGAAAGGCGCCCAAAATATGGAGAAGATAAAAGGCTCTAATACTGGAGAATGGTGTTAGGAATCTATGGGTGAATAGGTACTGAGGCTCCAACAAAGACTGCTCATCAATGTACAGGTTTCGATGAGGATTGTTTAAGCTTTATTAATTTAGTACCGTCATGGATGGATTTATTCGTCCGCCACCATAAATAAATTATATATATATATATATATATATATATATATATATATATATATATATATATATATAATATTATGGTGACCTGGTGCGTTGGGTCTCCTAATCCGGTAAGAATGGCTGTGTGCCATACATCCATGCAGTGAGCGGTTACTGGCTACTCCCATCCTTCCTATGCATCGTCTGCTTATATAATAACAATGAGTGCTAAAAGAGGCGTGAGCCCTCGAGACACGGACATGTGCGACCTCATCTGGAAGGAGCAGTTCACTTCTGGGCATCAGTTATTAGGATGGATACGCGAAGTGGAAAGCAGAACAAAGAAAAGCCACAAAACTGATAATGGGCATAGAGGACATTGAAGAGTAACCATAATTTTATTTTTCATAAGTCAATAGTATACGTAAAAATGAGAAACTTTTTTTTTTCCCCTCCTGGATTGCTCATTCATTCTAAAAATACTGGTGTAACCTGCCTTCAGTGAGTAAAACTGTCCTATTTCTGAGATACATGGCAGTTGGTGCTTAGAGTTCTATGGAACGTGGAGCAGAATTCCTGACTGCCTCTAGCTCCTCCCTAACTTCTCTAGTACCTCTCTGACGTCACTGGCGCCTCTCTGACGTCACTGGCGCCTCTCTGACGTCACTGGCGCCTCTCTGACGTCACTGGCGCCTCTCTGACGTCACTGGCGCCTCTCTCGCGTCACTGGCGCCTCTCTCGCGTCACTGGCGCCTCTCTCGCGTCACTGGCGCCTCTCTGGCGTCACTGGCGCCTCTCTCGCGTCACTGGCGCCTCTCTCTCGTCACTGGCGCCGCTCTCTCGTCACTGGCGCCGCTCTCTCGTCACTGGCGCCGCTCTCTCGTCACTGGCGCCGCTCTCTCGTCACTGGCGCCTCACTTCACCAGCCCTTCTCTCACTTCTCTAGTTCCTCCCTCACTCTCCATAGACTTTTAAAAGCACCAACTATCATCTCGCATCTCAGTCTACAGATTTTACTCAGGAATTGAGAATTAATGATCAGTCCAGGAGGAGAAAGAAGCAGATTTCTCTGATAAATATTACACAGTTGCTTATTTTGATAGGAACTATTTATTTATGAAATAAAAATTAAAACACATTAGATGAATGTCTCCTGAACCTACTGCCTTAGGCTATGTGCGCACTTACCGGATTTTGCCGCGGATTTTTCGCGGATTTGCTGCATGTTTCGCTGCAGAAAATGTTCATAACATCTCTGCAGTGAATCACCAGCAAATCCTATGGAGAAAAAAAATCCTGTGCGCACTGGGCGGAATTTGACAGCTGCATGTTTTGCTGCGGGAATCAAGTGCATGTCACTTCTTTTCCGCACGTCGCTGCGGGATTTCACTCCATTGACTCAATGTTAATCATGAAATCCCGCAGGGAATAACGCAGGCAGCAAATTCTGTGCAGTTCACTGCGTTTTCCTGCGTTATTCCCTGCGGTATTTCGCGGTTTACCTCCGGTAATGTACATCACTTGCTTGCGGTTTTGCAGGGAAGTGATGTCATTACAGGAAGAGGAAGCGGAGCAGAGAGTAAACAAACACATCACAGACATAGAACACATAGACACAGACACATAGAACACACATAGAAAGAAAACGGAAATATAGAAAAAAAAGAACGTGGGCTCCGCTGCATATTTACCTTCCAGCTGAGGTAAACACACAGCGGCGGCCCGGTATTCTCAGGCTGGGGAGGGAGAGGGGCAGGGGTAATGTCCCCCGCCTCACTCCCCCTCCCGCAGCCGAGAATATCAGCCGCAGCTGCCCCAGCACTGTCGCATGCAATATGCGGCACTACCGGAGTGTCCTCGGCTCTTCTTGCCACAGTGTAGCAGTGGTGGCAAGGTAATACAAGGGGTTAATGGTGATGGGGGACCACCGCCATTAACCCCAGGCTTGATCATGGCAGCGTCTATGTGACAGCTGACATGATCAACCCGTAAGTAAAGTGAAAAAAACACAGACACCGAAAAATCCTTTATTTTAAATAAAACCAACAAGCCTCGTTCACCATTTTATTAACCCCCCCCAAACAAAGCTCCGGCATAATCCACACAGCTCCGGCATAATCCACAGCTCCGGCATAATCCACAGGGTCCTGCACTGCTTCCATCCAGCCGCGACTGTCACAGACACAGCGCTGAATGAAAGCAGCAGACAGCAGAGGTAATTACCGGTCATTTCCCACGGCCGGTAATGTGAACTCACTGCCGACCGTGGGAAATGCAGCGATCTGTCCTCTATCTATCCCTCTATCTATCTGTCTGTCTATCTATCTATCCCTCTATCTATCCCTCTATCTGTCTGTCTATCTATCTATCCCTCTATCTATTCTTCTGTCTATCTACTATCAGAATTAAATGTATTTTTTTTTTTTTCTTCAATGTGCTTTATTGCATTGAATGCAATAAAGCACATCCCAACCCGCACGCGGCAATACCGCGAACAATACCGCGGTAAAACCGCAGCAAACCGCATGCGGTTTTCGGGTGCGGTTTCCCGCGGTTTTTTACCGCGGGTGCGGTAATCTTTGAGAGCATGCGGAATTTACGCAAGGAAATTTCATTTCCCAGTGCGCACAGAGCCTTAAGGTCTGGGCAACCATCTGATGTGTGTATGGGAAGGGGGGGGGGCGCGTCCCAAAAAGGGTTGGGCATGTTAAATTTGCACATGGCAATTATTTTCTCAAGAAATATATGCCACAACCAAAGGTGTCTGACGGCCCATAAAATGAAAATAAGGTTAATGTTATAGTAGTTTTTGATGTGGGGTGTATATCTAATATTTTTATGGCCTCTAGGTACGGCATGAACAGGTGGCGACATATTGCAACAACTATCTTTTTCTATACTTCAAGAACGAGGTCTTTTAGAGCCTGGATGGAGAGTGATGACAACTTGTCTCTTCAGAATTCACCATAGGTGTTGGGTTGAGCTCAGATTAGGAGACACTTAGCCACTGAATCACTTTCACCCTGTTCTTTAGAAATGCAACAGATGTGTGTGTTTTGAATCATTGTCCTGTTGGAAAAGTGCGCGGAGTGATATCAGCATATTCTCTTTCATCATAGAACAGTCCATCTGTGAACTTATGAAACCATCAATGAAATGTAGCTCCCGACAGCAGCAGCAGCTCTCATGCCGCCGCACATGAGGACACTGCCACCACCATGTTTCACTGTAGGCGCCATACAATTTTTTAAATTATTTTTTTCTAAGTCCTTATGTGCGACTGCATGAGAGCTACTGATGTCAGGAGCTACATTTCATTGTTACCATTAATTCACAGATGTACTGCTCTATAGTGAAAGAGAAGATGCCACCATCAATCCGTGCCCTTGATAGACGTGACCTTTTCCAACATGATAGTGATCCAAAGCGCAAATCTAAAGCCACTGTTGCATTTCTAAAGAAGAACATGGTGAAAGTTATTCAGTGGCAGAGTGTCTTCTAATCTGCACTCAAGTAAACACCTATGGGGGATTCTGAAGAGACAATTTGTCATCATTCTCCATCCAGCATCCAGGCTCTAAAAGAGGTCGGTTTTGAATAATGGAAAAAGATAATGTTGCAATGTCACCACGTTGTTTGTTCCATGTCTAGAAGACTTGATGCTGTTCTTAAAAATCATGGAGGTCATACCAAATACTGGATGTAGCAGTTTTTGATGTGGGGTGTACTCATTTTTGTATCAACTAATTTGCGCAAAACTGAATATGTTGTAATGACAGTTATAGTATTAACTTTACTTTCGTGTTACAGGGTAAAAATAATGTTCTATGACACTCAGTCTTGTCAAAATTTTGGAAATTGTTCTTGTGTTGACTTAGATACTGATTACATCATAGAATGGTAGAGTTGGAAGGGCCCTCAAGAGCCATCGGGGCCAACCCCCTGCTAGTGCAGGTTTTCCTAAATCATCCCAGCTCTATGTTTATCCAGCTTCTGCTTGAAGATTTCCATTGATGGAGAGCTCACCACCTCACTGTCAGAAAGTTTTTCCTAATGTCTAATCTGAATCTCCTTCCTTTTAGTTTCATCCCATTGCTCCTTGTACTTCCTTATGTTAATGAGAATAGGGTGGTTCCCTCTGCACTGTGATTACCTTTCAGATATTTGTAGACCGCTATTAAGTCTCCTCTCAGCCTTCTCTTTTTCATACTAATCATTCCTAGTTCTTTTAGCCATTCTGTTCATATACATAGTTTGCAGACCTTCTACATTAAAATCTTACTTTATAAAAGGGGTGTACTCATTTATGCTGATTACTGTATGTTTCTTGTCTTCATAATGATAATCCTGTAGCTGACGATGAAATATGTTCTCCTTTTATATAGGGAACTAAATTCGGGCAGTGGGACACTGCTACGTTCCAAAACCCCGAACAGCAAACCAAATTCTTGCGACTTTTAGGTGGATTCAAGAAGGAAAACCAAGGAAGCTTGACTTCAACCTCGAATCAAGTAAAAACCAACATGGCCTTGGGGAAGCAAGGAGAACAGGTTCTTGAGAGGAGCCTGCAAGCAGAGTTCGACAAGGCTCTTTCCTGGAAAGAGAACAGAGGCATTGGCTTAGGCTTCCAACCGGCCCAGAATAAGGTCTTCTATATAGACAAAACTGCGTCCAGATCGGTGAAATTTGAGAATTGACTTCTCCTTCTTTCATATCCCAGACTACATGTGGACATTGAAAAGATGATGGCTAGAAGCGTCTGGTGATCTCATCACTGGTCATTTGACATGCAGAATCCAGGTGCTTCCAAAAAAACAGATGCTGTGTCCTTGTTCACAGCTATAATTTATAAATGTTTTATTACGTGTAAATCTTTATATATGTAACTCCATAAATAAAATAACAGTTATAATAGTGTAATTTGCCATCCACTCTTTATTCATTGGGTGTTTTTTCTTTTTATCTGTACTTTCCACCGGGCTGTGGAGTCGGTAAGCCAAACCTTCGACTCAGACTCCGACTACTCAATTTCCCTTGCACCGACTCCGACTCCACGACTCCGACTCCTACATATATTGCTTATAGTTAAGTGAAAAATTTATTGTAGTACATGAACATGTGTATGTGACCATCAGACATTTAATAATTTTTATGATAGAAATAATCAAGATATTTGGATAGAACATAAAATATATTTACTGGAATACAACTTTAGAACACAAACTGTAATAAATTGTAATTATGGAATACACTATGTAATATACAGTAGATTACATATATTATGTATGTGTATATATATATATATATATATATATATATTCATTCATTCATTCATTACATATTTACAATGTATTATTTTTTTGTTTTAAAGTTGTATTCCAATAAGTATACTTTCTTTATCGTTCCTATGGGAGACCCAGACATTGGGTGTATAGCTGGAGGACACGCAAAGTACTACACTTAAAAGTGTAGCTCCTCCCTCTGAGCTTATACACCCCCTGGAGAACCAGATCTAGCCAGTTTATCGCTTTGTGTTCAGGAGGCATACATCCACACATGCATTCTCATCTGATTTTTCATTTCTGAAAAGAGTTTGAAGAAAAGCGGGTACAAGCCTGGACTCCCGGCATGTCCCTTCTCACCCCACTGTGTCGGCGGTGCTGTTAAGGTTGATTCCAAGGCTGGAGCCTTACATGCCGTGCTCCTTCACCATCCCTCCGGACTCTGGCTTGAAGTGGGATCCAGCACGGTTCTCCATGCTTGGCAGGAGACCGGTCTCCATCCGCAGCCCTTCAGGATCCTGCTGGACCGGAGCACTCGCCCCCAGGGACTTGGAACCCTGCGTCTCAGCAAGCTAAGTACCTGAGACGTTTATATATGGGGGTCCCTTGTACTTTATTGTTGGGGGAGAGTGTGCTGAGTGATTTTTGTGACATTTCCGGCGGGTTCTCTGGCTGTCGCCTGAGAACCGCGCCGATGGTGCCTGCGCGCCGGCCGCTCCGCTCAAATTTAGGCCCCGGCTTCGCCGGAGGCCTACTTTCAGTTTCACTGCCCTCGCATGTCATTCATGCAGAGGGACAGTGCGGCTCCGCCCAGCGGCCGTTCTGCACAGGGGAGGGACACTCCTCACTGAGTACATGTCTCCTCCCCTGTAGGTCTCTATGGCCCTCCAGATCCCGCTCTCAGAGTGAGTCCCGCCCCCTCTCTTCGCTCCGGCGCCATTTTCTCAGCGTTCTTCCCTGCGATCAGCGCTGGCTGCAGCATCCCTGCTGAGGTGCTTGGGGGTCCGGGCTTTGGGATCTGGAGGGCACACAAACCGCTCCAGCGGTCTGGTAAGCCACAACCTCCGGTTGTGGACCTTCTGTATATACTCTCTGGGGGTCATTCTGGCAGAGCCCCCACTTCAGCAGCATGTCTCACACGAGGAGCAAGGCTCCAAAGCTGTATTCAGTATGCACTGCATGTAAGCTCCTACTGTCTGAACCGAGCACCTATCCACATTGTGATGCCTGCTCTAACCTGACGATGCCTCAGCCTGGAATCGCACCCCCAGTGGTCTCTCCGGCTGCTCCAGCTCCTGTGGCTGAACCCCCGGCTTGGGTAGAAGCCTTATCTAGGTCTATCTCCCAGTCTTTTGCCGACTCCATGGGACAGCTGTCCAAGACTTTGCTGAACATGCATCAGCCCCCTTCACAGGGTGCCTCTGCTGCTAGGGCTCTCTCAGCGGAGCTCACAGAGGATTCATCATCTGGTCCCAGACCCCGTCCTACTAAAAGGAGACGCAGGGCTCCCTCTCCTTCCTCGTCCCGCGGCTCTGTTTCAGACGCTGACTCGCGGGACGAGGAGGATGCCTTTACAGGGGGCTCGGAGGCTAACTCCATGTGCCCCATTGATCTGTCCGAAAGTGACTCAGATGTTAGTGATTTGATTGCGTCCATTAATTCTGTACTGGATCTCAATCCGCCAGTATCAGAGGAGCAACCCTCTCTGGCAGAAAAGCACCAGTTTACCTCGCCTAAGAGGACAAAGAGTGTGTTCTTTAACCACTCCAGTTTTCAGGCCGCTGTGTCCAAGCCTAGGGCCTGTCCTGACAAACGCTTCCCAAAGCGTAATTCTGATGACCGGTTTCCATTTCCACCTGAGGTGGTCAAGGAGTGGGCTCATTCACCAAAGGTAGACCCTCCGGTGTCTAGACTATCAGCCCGGACCGTTGTTTCGGTGGCTGACGGCACCTCACTTAAGGATTCCACTGACCGCCAGGTCGACCTTCTGGCCAAATCTGTATATGAGGCGGCAGGGGCCTCGTTCTCCCCAACGTTTGCAGCAGTGTGGGCTCTCAAAGCCATCTCTGCTTCTCTAGAGGAGATGCATTCCCTCGCCAGGGAATCTATGCCCGAAATGGTTGCTTTAACTTCCCAAGCTTCAGCTTTTTCATCCTATGCCATGTCTGCCATGCTGGAGGCTTCTCACCGCACTGCGGTGGCTTCGGCTAATTCCCTCGCTATCCGCAGGATCCTGTGGCTTCGAGAGTGGAAGGCAGATGCTTCCTCGAAGAAGTTCCTTGCTGGACTCCCTTTTGCTGGGTCCAGGCTGTTCGGTGAACAACTGGATGAAATTATTAAGGAGGCTACTGGCGGGAAGAGTACTTCCATGCCACAAACCAAACCCAGGAAACCTGTCCAGGGCAGGAATCAGTCGAGGTTTCGTTCCTTTCGTTCCTCCAACTGGTCGTCCTCTAAGCCCTCGGCCTCGTCCACTAACTCAGCCAAGGACCAAAAATCCAGCTGGCGCACAAAAGCGCGTCCACAAAAGTCCGCAGGAGCTGCTGCCACTAAGGCAGCCTCCTCTTGACTATCTTAACAACGCCAGCAACGTCCTTAGTCGGTGGCAGGCTCTCCCACTTTGGCGACGTGTGGTTTCAACACGTCTCCGATCAGTGGGTGCGGGATATCATCTCCCACGGCTACAGGATAGAATTCTCTTCCAGCCCGCCAAACAGATTTTTTCTGTCAACTCCCCCCTGCTCCAAGGCCGCCGCCTTCTCTCAGGCCGTGGCATCCTTCCAGGCCAACGGAGTAATTGTACCGGTTCCCGCCCGGGAACGGTTCAGAGGTTTCTACTCAAATCTCTTCCTAGTCCCCAAAAAGGACGGTTCCTTCCGGCCCATCCTGGATCTCAAGCTTCTCAACAAGCATGTTCAGGTGCGTCATTTTCGCATGGAGTCACTGCGGTCAGTCTTTGCATCAATGACCCAAGGGGATTTCCTGGCATCCATCGACATCAGAGATGCCTATCTGCATGTGCCAATTGCAGTTTCACACCAGCGTTGGCTACGTTTTGCAATCGGAGAGGAACATTTCCAATTCGTGGCTCTCCCCTTCGGGTTAGCCACGGCCCCTCGGGTATTCACCAAGGTCATGGCAGCAGTGGTTGCGGTTCTGCACCTCCAGGGGTTGGCAGTGATTCCTTACCTGGACGACCTTCTAGTCAAGGCTTCATCCAGCGCAGACTGTCAGCGGAGTGTCTCGCTCACTCTCGCCACTCTAGCCCAATTCGGGTGGCTTGTCAATCTGCCCAAATCCACTCTGACTCTGACCCAGAGGCTCACGTACCTAGGGATGCAGTTCGAGACTCTGCCGGCACTTGTGAAGCTGCCCTTAGTCAAACAGCAGTCCCTCCAACTGGCGGTGCGCTCTCTGCTGAGGCCCCACCGTTATTCCATCAGGCACCTGATGCAGGTGCTGGGTCAGATGGTGGCGTCAATGGAGGCTGTTCCCTTTGCCCAGTTCCATCTGCGTTCTCTGCAGCTGGACATGCTCCGCTGTTGGGACAAGCGGCCTTCCTCCTTGCACAGGCTAGTGGCTCTGTCGCCACAGACCAGGAGCTCTCTTCAGTGGTGGCTTCGGCCCCTCTCTCTGTCTCAGGGGCGCTCCTTCCTGGCCCCGTCCTGGGTGATCCTCACCACGGATGCCAGTCTATCCGGCTGGGGAGCGGTATGTCTCCACCACCGAGCGCAGGGCACTTGGACTCCGTCCGAGTCAGGCCTCTCGATCAATGTGCTGGAATCCAGAGCTGTGTTTCTAGCTCTCCTAGCCTTTCATCACCTGTTGGCGGGCAAGCACATCAGAGTCCAGTCAGACAACGCGACAGCGGTTGCCTACATCAATCACCAAGGCGGGACACGCAGCCGCCTGGCAATGTTGGAGGTTCAACGCATCCTTCAATAGACGGAGGACTCCAAGTCCACCATATCTGCAGTCCACATCCCAGGCGTGGAAAACTGGGAAGCAGATTATCTCAGCCGTCAAACCGTGGACAGTGGCGAGTGGTCCCTGCATCCGGCAGTGTTTCAGTCAATCTGCCGCAAGTGGGGAACTCCGGAAGTGCACCTAATGGCATCCCGTCACAACAACAAGGTTCCGGTTTACGTGGCTCGCTCCCACGATCCTCAGGCCTTTGCAGCGGATGCTCTGGTTCAAGACTGGTCCCAGTTTTGTCTGTCCTACGTGTTTCCCCCTCTAGCTCTCTTGCCCAGAGTCCTGCGCAAGATCAGAATGGAGGGCCTTCGAGTCATCCTCATTGCTCCGGACTGGCCCAGGCGAGCTTGGTACCCAGACCTGCTCCATCTGTCCGTAGAGGTGCCGTGGCATCTTACGGACCGTCCAGACCTTCTCTCACAAGGTCCGTTTTTCCGCCAGAATTCTGCGGTTCTCAGATTGACGGCGTGGCTCTTGAGTCCTGGATCTTGACGGCTTCTGGTATCCCTCCTGAAGTCATCTCCACTATGACTCGGGCCCGTAAGTCTTCCTCTGCCAAGATCTATCACAGGACTTGGAAGATTTTCCTGTCCTGGTGTCGCTCTTCCGGCCATTCTCCTTGGCCTTTTTCCTTGCCGACCCTTCTGTCTTTTCTACAGTCCGGTCTGCAGCTAGGACTGTCCCTCAACTCTCTCAAGGGACAAGTCTCAGCTTTGTCAGTTCTGTTCCAGCGGCGTATCGCCCGGCTGGCTCAGGTCCGCACCTTCATGCAGGGCGCGTCTCACATCATTCCGCCTTACCGGCGGCCCTTGGATCCCTGGGACCTCAATTTGGTTCTCACGGTTTTGCAGAAACCCCCCTTTGAGCCTCTTAGGGAGGTTTCTTTGTTTCGTCTTTCACAGAAAGTGGTCTTTCTAGTGGCCATAACTTCCCTCAGGAGAGTCTCTGATTTAGCTGCGCTCTCTTCGGAGTCACCTTTTTTGGTTTTTCATCAAGACAAGGTGGTTCTCCGTCCGACTCCGGACTTTCTCCCTAAGGTGGTTTCTCCTTTCCACCTTAACCAGGACATTACCCTACCTTCCTTTTGTCCGGCTCCTGTTCATCGCTTTGAAAAAGCGTTGCATACTCTGGATCTGGTGCGGGCGTTCCGGATCTATGTAACTCGCACCTCTGCTCTTAGGCGGTGCACCTCTCTTTTTGTGCTAACCACAGGTCGGCGTAAGGGCCTCTCTGCTTCTAAGCCGACCTTAGCCCGTTGGATTAGGTCGACCATTTTGGATGCCTACCAGTGTTCTCAGGTGCCTCCCCCGCCGGGGATCAAGGCAGACTCGACCAGAGCTGTCGGTGCCTCTTGGGCTTTCAGGCACCAGGCTACGGCTTAGCAAGTCTGTCAGGCTGCCACTTGGGCTAGCCTGCATACCTTTTCAAAGCACTACCAAGTGCATGCTCATGCTTCGGCAGATGCGAGCTTGGGCAGACGCATCCTTCAGGCGGCTGTCGCCCACTTGTGAAGTTAGGCTCCGCCTACTTCTCAGTTTTTCTGTTTATTCCCACCCATGGACTGCTTTGAGACGTCCCAATGTCTGGGTCTCCCATAGGAACGATAAAGAAAAAGAGAATTTTGTTTACTTACCGTAAATTCTTTTTCTTATAGTTCCGTATTGGGAGACCCAGCACCCTCCCTGTTGCCAGTTTCTTGTTCCGCGTGTTATCACCGGCTGTTGTCGTAGACAGAGGCTCCGGTTGTTCCGGTTCTTGCTCTGTTTTTACTTGTGGGTGGCTATTCTCCTTCAGCTTTTGCACTAAACTGGCTAGATCTGGTTCTCCAGGGGGTGTATAAGCTCAGAGGGAGGAGCTACACTTTTGAGTGTAGTACTTTGTGTGTCCTCCGGAGGCAGAAGCTATACACCCAATGTCTGGGTCTCCCAATACGGAACTACAAGAAAAAGAATTTACGGTAAGTAAACAAAATTCTCTTTTTATGTTCTATCTAAATATTGATTATTGTATCAAATGATTAAATATCTGATGTTCACATTGTACTACAATAAATTTTTCACTTAAATATAAGCAATATACTAAATATTATTTAGTATGTTTTTGTTGAAAACTGTTGTTTGCCACTTACATAGTTTATTATATAGTGTTAGTATATATATTTACACACAAATATATATAACACTATATAATACACTATGTAAGTGGCAAACAACAGTTTTCAACAAAAACATACTAAATAACCTTTGTGCAGTCCATGAATTTGTTGTAAGAAATAGATTTTCCTCCATCAGATCCTCCTTCGCAGATGACCTCAAATCTGAGCTAATATTAAGGCTGGAGAACAACCTCTCTACAGTAACTTGGGTTGGAGGCAAAGCCGTAACCACATGGGCAACATCTCTAACAATTTCCGGATATAAAGGAATTGCCTCATGCACGGTCAGTTTTGATGAACTGTTGAATTTTTTTATTTCTTTGAGAGCGAGGGACCAGATTTCAGTAACATTTTTCAATCTGCTGCTATAGGAGACAGTGACATCTTTTTCCTTGCGGAAACGCTTTGCCTGCTCCATGTCATCCAAATACTTGTCAAAGTTAAACTCCTCATCTGATGAAGATATGGCAGCAGTTGCACTGTCAGTCCCCAAGTCCTCTTGCGCCTGGCAGTCCTGTAGCCGCTCATCCTAAATGCTACCTCACTCAAAGCTTCTTTTCCTTTAGTAAGCTGTTGATCATCAAGCAGTATATGATGACTTGGGTCCACATAAACAGCTTAGTTTCATTGAAGCAGAAATGCCATCTGCGATTAAACCTCTTTGGGACAGGCAAAATAGCAAGTTCTTCCACTCCCTTATGAAAATGCCAGGAGTTAAATCCTCAGCTTGTAATTTTTTAGTCACGGTAAATGGGTGATTTAAGCAATTCCTTCAATTGAGCCACCTGTGTCCATTGACCTTCATTTAATGTTACTTGAGGGTTCACCATATATATAAGAAACTATTTTAGTTCAAGCAATCGCTCAGTCATTAAATAAGTGGTGCCTCACCGAGTGGCTTGATTAACAATTGCCCCTTTCCCAGCACGTCTCTTCAAGATGGAATCAATTTTAGGGGTTCTGGCGGCAATAACCAACTTCCTCACTTTTCCAATTAGATTTCCAGCATGTCCACCCAGTTTCACACATCCAGCTTTTCGCCAGTTTGGCGGATGCGGCGCACGCCAGTACAGTACGATACAGTACTGTGGCAGCGCCGCAACTTCCGGGTCACATGACAGCATGTGACAAGCGTTTGTCACGCTGCCACTGTACTGTATACACTGTACTGGAGTGCGCCGCATTCGCCAAACTGGCAAAAAGTCGGATGTGTGAAACCGGGATCCCTCTTGCAGACTCTCTCTTATTGCCAGCTGCAGCGTGTGCACAACACAGCGCATGTGATGAATATGAACGTGTTTGGAAGCAGCTTCAACAAGATCATCTAATCCTAAAGTATCATTTTGCTGTTCTTCTGTTGTAATATCTGTTTGTTCCTCAGTTATATGAACAGCACTGTGGCCTTCCATCTCTAACACACTAAATCCTCTTCTAGCTGTTGTTCATTACTCTCATTCATCAGTGTAATTGTACTTGTGTTTGAAGCATTGTCCTTTACAATAGCAAGAACCTGTTCTTTTTTTGAGTTGGTAATCTTGCAGAACTGTTTCCACTAAGGCCTGGAGAAACTGGCCGGTGTGATGAGCTTTAGTGTCTTTTACTGCCAGTGTCTTGGTAACAATTTCTTTCTTGTTACAAACATATCTAACATTGATGGCAAAATAATTCAGTGAAATGCAGTGACTCTGGGCATCCAGCAAAGGCAGTGGGTGACAAGATAGGACATTCAGACACAGCGTTTTGTTTGGCTCCTCACAAAGAATGATCATGTTAGTTTGTGGCCTTTTTCTAATTTGCTTTTGCTATTGAAAGCATTATTTATGAGCTCAAAAACCTTTTAGGTGATGCAGTTTTTAAAAAGCTGATCTGCTTTTGCAGCTGACAAATGTATCCTCAAAAAACGCAGCAAATACACTGTGTGTGAATGTAGCCTTACATCAGGAATAGAACAGCCATTTATAGGACATTTCATAACTTTCCCAAATTCCTATGAAAAAATATTCAGCACATTCTGCATTCCACTACATTACTGTCCCCAATTTATTATATATTTTAGGAGTCTGAGTCTGTGCATTTTATTCAGGCTCCACCAAAATGAGCTCAGACTCCGCAGCCCTGCTTTTCACTATAGGTGCTGGAGCTTCATTTGCTTCAGTTCATAGTATGCACTCTGGCTGCTCTAAACAGAAGCTTGTAACGCTACTAAGATTGTATACAAAAAAAAATGAAAAACTTAAATTCCATCAACAGACTAGAAAACACCAAAGTGGGAGAAGCCCACAATTGGTCAACGGCAGCTTATATTAAACATATGCAACAGAAAGAGAACATGAGCAGAGATCGCTGATAATTAGAAAATATTTATTTTAAACATTTGCAAAGTGCAGAAAGTAAGAAATAAATTACACCATTAAAGGGGATGGGAATAGTACAATGTAATTAGTACAATGCTAAAGAGGCCAGGAGCACATTCAAAAGCTGTAAGAAGGTAAACAGTTAAAGCAGGAGTAATAAAATACAAATATAATTTCAAGGGAACATTACCACGGTCAGAAGGTGGAAAATGCCCGACGTACGTTTTGCGGCCTTTGGCGTGAAGCCAGCCACTTCACTTTCCCCCTTGATGAAGTGGCTGGCTCCACACCAAAGGCCGCGAAATGTACGTCGGGCATTTTTCCACATTCTGACCGCGGTAATGTTCCCTTAAAATTATATTTGTATTTTTCTACTACTTTTCAACTGATGTTTACCTTTTATAGCTTTTGAATGTGCTCCTGGTCTCTCTTTACTTGCAACTTTGCATATTCTCAGCCCTTTCTTAATTAATGGGCATCTTTTACTACCACCTGCTATATATATTTGGGACCCTTTAACCTACGTTTTGATAGGCCATTGAGGTTGATTAGCATTATACTAATCTATCTTTACTGCTGGTTTACACCTGATCACATTTTACTATTCCCATCCCCCATCCTCTGATGGGGTTTTGTTTAATTTCTTACTTTTTGCACTTTTTAAATGTTTAAAATATTTTCAAATTATCAGCAATCTCTGCTCACGTTCTCTTTTCTGTTGCATAAGATTGTATACAGTGTCACAGACAGGAGAGTAAGGAGACACAGCCACACCTTCCTGTAATCTGTCTCCAGAGCTGACCATGGTCTGATGATACCACAGCTCCTGAGCTGGAAAGGAAGCAAAAGAGGATGGCTATGTACGCATGTTGCATATTTGCGATAACCACAAACATGCACGTTTTTGGCCCCCAACAAACGCACCTGTGGCAAAAACACTACATCTGAAGCTCACAGCAAGTGCCATAGAACATGACTGCCCATTGTGAGCTCCATGCAGCAACTGAAGTGAGCTG
Organism: Anomaloglossus baeobatrachus; assembly: GCF_048569485.1. NCBI lineage: Eukaryota > Metazoa > Chordata > Amphibia > Anura > Aromobatidae > Anomaloglossus > Anomaloglossus baeobatrachus. The sequence continues at coordinate 244,266,305 of NC_134359.1, forward strand.
TGTGATCAGCGGTGACATCACTCAGGTGATTTGTGGTCACAGGTGGAGGACTACAGATGTGGCCACGGGTAATTTGAATGACGTCACCACTGATCACACGGCTCACAGCGAACAGTCATGTTCTATGGCGCTCAGTGAGCTTCAGATGTAGCAGTGGTGGAAGCGTCGTGAGACCTTGCATGGATTACATCAGAACTGCAGGGTTTTTTTGGCGTTAATAAAGTGGTGAAAGAGGGTGCTTTTTTGCCTTTTATTTCAAATAAACAAATTTTTGATGTTTGTTTTATTTATTTTCACTTACAGATTAGTGTCTCATAGATACTGCCATTCACTAAATCTAGGATTTAGTGGCTGCTGTGGGCTGCCATTAACTCCCTCATTACCCCGATTGCCAACGCACCAGGGAAATCAGGAACAGCCGGGTAAAGTACCATCGCATCTAATGAATGTAAGACAAAACAATCACTGATATCCAGGAGATCAGCCAGTGAAGGCGCTCAACACCGTGAAATCCTAGGTGCATTGCCCCTTGGGAAGTATGCAAATTAAAAATGGTCCGTGGAGCCTCTGTTAGGAGTCTCAATACGGAAAATAGCCAGATATCCCTCCGGGAAGGAGACCATCATAACCACCATATTAAATGGCCCTTTTAGTCAATATCCAGCTCTTGATGAATTTAAAGATATGACAAGGGAATTACCAAGGCCAGGTATCCATCCACAGACAGCTGTTTTGGGGTATTGCCCCTCAACAGTGTGGAGTAGGATTTTGGCCAGCTACTTCTCAGGAGGCAATGCACCTAGGATTTCACTGTGTTGAGCGCCTTTGCTGGCTGTCGACAGTGTTTTCTCTGGCTGGTCTCCTCGAGATCAGTGATTGTTTAGTCTTGTTGGTCTTCTAGGCATTGCTCCCACCTAGCCAGAATCCTACTCCACACTGATGAGGGGCAATACCCTGAAACAGCTGTCTATGGATGGATACCTGGCCTTGGTAATTCCCTTGTCATATCTTTAAATTCCTCAAGAGCTGGATATTGACTAAAAGGGCCACTTAATATGGTGATTATGGTGTTCTCCTAAAAAGAGCCACTTCTCGGCTAGATCCTTCCCGGAGGGATATCTGGCTATCTGCCGTGTCGGATCTTTTTTGATTTGCATCTAATGAATGTGGCATTTCTGGGCGGCTGGTGGCTGATATTTTTAGTCTGGGGGGCGCCCAATAACCATGAGTATCCCCAGCCTGAGAATACCCACATCAAATTTCAACTGAACTTTGAGGTGGTTATAAATGGGCATAGAGGAGATAAGAAGAGTTTTAGACCCTGTTGGCAGAACTAACTCACTGACTGATTCACTGTTAACTCAGTCGGTAGGCTGCTATGTACAGTGAAACAGAGGGCCTGTAGATGCCAAACTCCAGTCTCTGACTCCATACACTGTTTGTACATGGCAGCTAAGATGTACCAAACTCATTAAGGCTGTGTTTGCACGCTGAGAATTTGATGCAGAAATTTTCTGCATCAAATCTGAAACTTCTGCCAGAAAAAAAATGCATGCGATTTATGCCATGTGTTTTTCATAATGAAGTGGAATGGCTGGAAAACGCAGGAAAAATGCATAAAGAATTGACATGCTGCAGATTTTCTGCACCAAATCTGCGAGGAAAAAAAATAAGCAGCGTGCGCACAACACTCTAGAATTCTCAGACTTTGCTGGTATAAGGATAGACACTAGATTTGTGACAACCGCACCAAAAATGCATCAACGCATTGTGTGCATACATCACATGCCAGCGCATTCTTCATTATGACTGGAGTACAAAATACGAGAGGTTTTTATCTTAACAGAGGCAGTGATTAGAGAAGTAAACTTTCCCCTACAAGTCTATGGGAGCATTCATCAAAGCTTTTATACCAGAATATGGGAGTAAAAACGCTTTGAGAAAAAAAAAAAAACAATTTTTTTGGCATCTCAACAAGCCAATCAAATTCAGGAAAGTGAATGTTTCTTTCTTAGTGCCTGAATGGAATTGAATTTTTGATGAGGCACACGTCATTGAGAAGATACGTTGAAGTCATTAAAGGGACTCTGTCACCAGGTTTTTGCTCCCCCATCTGAGAGCAGCATAATGTAGAGACAGAGACCCTGATTCCAGCCATGTGTCACTTACTGAGCTGTTTTCTGTCATTTTGATCAACTTTCCTCTGCTGTAGATCTAGCAGTTATACAGAGCTCATGAATATGCTGGACTACCTGAAGCATCCCAAGTAGTCCTGTAGATAATCTACTGCTAATTAAACTGGGATTTTATCAAAACTACACTAAGCAGCCCAGTAAGTGGCACATCGCTGGAATCAGGATTTCTGCCAACAGATTAGGTGGCAAAAACTTGGTGACATATTCCCCTTAACTGGGCGACTCTTAATATATTCAGCACATCGTACCAGCGAGTCCATCATTAAGCATGGCATGTCCCTGTGTGCTTAGATTTTATGACAAGTCAGTTTAAACAATTTCACAATAGATGTCAAGAATGAGTCACACTTAGAGCAAAAGCTGGATGGCCATATTAAAGGGAACTTGTCACCATTAATAATGGAGTGTTATCTGCTATCTAATAAAGCTGGAGGAGCTGAAGAAATTGACTTGTAGAATCTTAAGTATAACTTGTAATGTATTAATTAAAATCCCTGGGCATTCAGGGCTTAGGAGTCAAGTGGGTGGTCCTAATAAGTGATTGATAGTAACCTCTGGATGCGCACAGACACAGGAAAGGCTGTCAATCACAAGGAACTTGAGTTGCATTGTTACTGGTTATACAGCGTGTCCACCGCTGTTAACTTGAGAACGGCAGCAGCTATAGGCATACAAGTGGTGTCTAGGTATAGTAAAGTAGTCATGCGCTACGCAATGAAACCACCTATAGCACCACCTGGTGGAAAACATCGGAGTTAGCATTTTTATCTCGAAAACAGAACGAGATAGAGATAAAAAGTGAATTACAAAATTGTAAAGCATCATCAATTCAATACAAATCGACACCTTGCATACAGAAATGCTATGATATGAAACCCATGACCCCCAAAACATTGAATGCTGGTCACGCATAACGCGCTCATTTATCTTTGATGCTCAAAGTGGCCCCCGTCAGCTGCAATGCACATCCGGACTCTGCACAGCATACTGTATCTTGCTGCACGTTGTGCAATATGGTAGGGGACACGTTTGCACAAGCATCTGTGATACGTCGTCGTAGGTCCTGCAATGTTGGTGGAGGGGTCGCATACACCGGCTGTTTGATGTGACCTCACAGAAAGAAGTCCAATGGGGTCAGGTCAGGTGAGTGTGGAGGCCACACAGCCACCATACCCAATGACTTGTAGGAAGGTGTCCATGAGGTATCGCTTCACGTCCGCAGCCTCGTGCGTTTTACAAGTTCTAATCATAGCATTTCTGTATGCAAGGTGTCGATTCGTATTGAATTGATGATGCCCTACAACTTTGTAATTCACTTTTTTTCTCTATCTCGTTCCGTTTTCAAGATAAAAATGCTAACTCCGTTGTTTTCCACCAGATGGCGCTATAGGTGGTTTCATTGCGTAGCGCATGGCTACTTTACTATACCTAGACACCACTTCTATGCCTATAGCTGCCGCCGTTCTCAAGTTAATAGCGGTGGACACACTGTATACTATATGACTGGAGATGCCAAAGATCCAACTCCTTTTTTTTTTCCTACCATGCAATATTAGGAAACATGACCGCATTTTTTTTTTTTTTTTAGTGGTCAAGTATCTACGCTCTCTGTCGTTTCCGAATTTATCCTGCGTCATTCTAGTAACGGTTTGTTCTCTAATCTTGATGTCTCGATAGTTGGGATAATGTAAAAGAGGACGCACATTGAGAGCAAATATTTTTATTATATACAAAAGTATTTTTTTTGTTTTTTTTTGCAGAGATTTTGATAAATTCTGCTATGAGTTTAATAGTAAAAATAAGAGTTAATAACACTGACTTCATATCACCTGGCTGGTGTCTCCTTACACCATGTTCAGACGTTGCAGATTTGTACCAAACCCCATTCACGTGTGGTAAAAAGAAAAATCAGTTTGTGTTGTGGCTTTGCTGCAAAAACTCCACCATATATGAATGTGGCCTCATACTCCTGCCACGTAGGGCCCAGTATAAATTGGCATAAGGGTGACAGCGCTCGGCAGAAATGCTTCATAGCGGACCCTACAAACAATATGGAGGTATATAATGAGGATGGTGCCCGTCATAGCTGGCTGGTATAAGGTTATACACATCCGTATATGACCGTATATGACGGTATTGCTGCTACCAGGCTGAATCCTCCAGGGCCACAGACCAGGCTCGGCTTTATTATCTGCACCGGGAATAATCAGCCATTCCTGTCATTAGGCCCTAGTCTGCAGGGGTAATCTGGCCGCCAGCTCACTTAGGTGGGCACAATCCGGTTGTTTGCTTCTCTTCTTGATATATTCCAGAGTTTTCACCTAGTTGGGAAAAAAAAGTGATAAAATTAAACCTTTGATGCCACTTTTCACTTCTGCTCTGTAACCTATATAGATTATATATATATATGTATATATAGATTATATATATATTATATATATATATATATATATATATATATATATATATATATATATATACACACAGTGCCTACAAGTAGTATTCAACCCCCTGCAGATTTAGCAGCTTTGATAAGATGCAAATAAGTTAGAGCCTGCAAACTTCAAACAAGAGCAGGATTTATTAACAGATGCATAAATCTTACAAACCAACAAGTTATGTTGCTCAGTTAAATTTTAATAAATTTTCAACATAAAAGTGTGGGTCAATTATTATTCAACCCCTAGGTTTAATATTTTGTGGAATAACCCTTGTTTGCAATTACAGCTAATAATCGTCTTTTATAAGACCTGATCAGGCCGGCACAGGTCTCTGGAGTTATCTTGGCCCATTCCTCCATGCAGATCTTCTCCAAGTTATCTAGGTTCTTTGGGTGTCTCATGTGGACTTTAATCTTGAGCTCCTTCCACAAGTTTTCAATTGGGTTAAGGTCAGGAGACTGACTAGGCCACTGCAACACCTTGATTTTTTCCCTCTTGAACCAGGCCTTGGTTTTCTTGGGTCGTTGTCTTGTTGGAAGATGAAATGACGACCCATCTTAAGATCCTTGATGGAGGAGCGGAGGTTCTTGGCCAAAATCTCCAGGTAGGCCGTGCTATCCATCTTCCCATGGATGCGGACCAGATGGCCAGGCCCCTTGGCTGAGAAACAGCCCCACAGCATGATGCTGCCACCACCATGCTTGACTGTAGGGATGGTATTCTTGGGGTCGTATGCAGTGCCATCCAGTCTCCAAACGTCACGTGTGTGGTTGGCACCAAAGATCTCGATCTTGGTCTCATCAGACCAGAGAACCTTGAACCAGTCTGTCTCAGAGTCCTCCAAGTGATCATGAGCAAACTGTAGACGAGCCTTGACATGACGCTTTGAAAGTAAAGGTACCTTACGGGCTCGTCTGGAACGGAGACCATTGCGGTGGAGTACGTTACTTATGGTATTGACTGAAACCAATGTCCCCCACTGCCATGAGATCTTCCAAGAGCTCCTTCCTTGTTGTCCTTGGGTTAGCCTTGACTCTTCGGACAAGCCTGGCCTCGGCACGGGTGGAAACTTTCAAAGGCTGTCCAGGCCGTGGAAGGCTAACAGTAGTTCCATAAGCCTTCCACTTCCGGATGATGCTCCCAACAGTGGAGACAGGTAGGCCCAACTCCTTGGAAAGGGTTTTGTACCCCTTGCCAGCCTTGTGACCCTCCACGATCTTGTCTCTGATGGCCTTGGAATGCTCCTTTGTCTTTCCCATGTGGACCAAGTATGAGTGCTGTTCACAAGTTTGGAGAGGGTCTTAATTAGTCAGAAAAGGCTGGAAAAAGAGATAATTAATCCAAACATGTGAAGCTCATTGTTCTTTGTGCCTGAAATACTTCTTAATACTTTAGGGGGACCAAACAGAATTCTTGTGGTTTGAGGGGTTGAATAATAAATGACCCTCTGTATAAACTTTTCACAATTTAAAAAAAACAAAAAACAAAAAAGAAATAACATTCTTTTTTGCTGCAGTACATTTCACACTTCCAGGCTGATCTACAGTCCAAATGTCACAATGCCAAGTTAATTCCGAATGTGAAAACCTGCTAAATCTGCAGGGGGTTGAATACTACTTGTAGGCACTGTATATAATATATATAATTGCCCTATTCTGTCTTTCCAAGAAATGACGTCATACACTGAAACCGCCTAAACCATGCCCACACAGCTCCAATAAGCCAAACACCACCTCCCCACACCCACCCCTCACTCCACCCTCACCTAATCAGCAGAGGCCCTGCATCAAACCCCACCCACACCTTACTCTACCCACACCGAATCAGCAGCGACGACCGCTCAATTAGGACACGCCCACTCGTCGAAACCCTGACAACGCCATGACACAGCCGGCGGACAGGTACAAGAGACACCGCCATGGAAGCTCCCTACACCCGACGCAACGAAGCACAGTAAGCCACGACCCACAGGAGGACCCAAAGCGCAGGTCAGTGACCCAACTACGCCACAGAGACACAGAGGGACGGGAACCGGAGGATGCGCAGCTGCGGCATCTCAGGGCTTCCCCGCGCCACAGAGACACATAGAGGGACGGGTTCAGGAGGAGACGCAGCTGCGGCGCACTAGGAACCCAGCACTCCGGGATGCAGCTCTCCCACTAACCAACGATAAATAAGGGGGAAGCACATGGCTACTTAAATATTAACACTGCAGGGAATGTTAAGGAGCCGTTCATTATTATTTATGAGCCACTCATTACTATTCATGAGCAGCTACTTAACATTCCCTGCAGTGTTCATATTTAAGTAGCCATGTGCTTCCTCTGCATTCATCTCAGGTTAGTGGGAGAGCTGCATCCCAGAGTGCTCATGAGCCAATCATTACTATTCATGGCCAGCGGGAAATGAAGACACACACACACACCACGACTCCCACACAGCCCAACACAAACACACACAAACCACCACACACGCACAACCCCGCTCATATCAAACGCGGCCCCCACACATACATACACACACAACCACAACCAGCTGCACACACACACACATCACCCCACACACACACGCCCACACACACACGCCCACACACACACCCCCACAGCACACAAATACACACACACCCCACAAAACACACACCCCCACACACACACACACATCATCACCCCACATACGCACCGCAACACATACACAACGCAATACACACACACCGTGCAACAGAAACACCGCCCTACACAGACACCCACATACCAGGATGGGGTCCATACAAGGATGGAGACTATACCAGGATGGGACACAAACCAGGATGCTGCATACACAAGTATTCTACCTATACCACGATGGGGGCACATCACAGCATCAGCCCACATACCAGGCCAACCCACACCTCCCAACGCCACAGCCTGCAACTCACTGCCAGCCACAGTGGAAAAGCGGAGCGGACGCCGCCCAGGAGCGAGCAGTCGGCGGACAGGTACAAGGGACACCTAGGAAACATTCTAGATGGTGCCTATACCGGGAGGCTGCCTACACCAGATTGCGCACACAAGGATTTTTCTCAAAAATCATATATTAACTACACAATCAATTCTAGAATACCCGAGCGTTCGAATCGGGCCACCTTCTAGTGAGTACATATAATGCCGACTTCATACGCCCAATATTTACGGTTCGTTTATGGATGGTGAAATCCGGACTTTCGGATGAGGAGACCTGTGACGAGTCCAAAATCAATTTCTGTACACGGACTAGGAAACTTTGATGTATGAAGTCATCCTTAGAATAAAATACACCTGCTTAAGGCTGCCTACAGTATTTGTCCTTCCCCCATGCTTTACACTGCAGCTTAGCTTCTACACACTGAGCAACAGTCAATCATGAAGTCAGTACTGAGGCAATCAGACTACCACTGATTACATGGCAGACCGGTCCAGAAAATGGATAATGTGGAGGAAGCCCACATATACTGGTGATATTAGAAGACACTCTACAAATGAACGTCCCAGCTACACTGGCTCTTACCATAGTCTTCGTATCGGCAAAGCCGTGCTTCTGAGCCAGGTTCCATAAATTCACAGCAAGTTGGTTTAATTTATTGTTCCTCAGGTCTCCATGAGCGAGAATACTACTAAAAAAGAGCAGTGCGAGGGAGCTCTGCCGCTTCAAGGTCTACGGGGAGCAAAAAACAGGGATGTAATAACAGGTTAAAAGGGTTATTCCAACAAAATCATGTTATCCCTTACTGATAGCACCGGGGTATCTTGTGGATTGCAGTGACAACAGGGCTCAGCAGCCTCCATTCTATTCATTGTCTATGGGACTGTTGGAAATAGCCGAGTCATGTGCTTGGCAGTCCCATGGACAATGAATATAGAGGAGGCCTGGCATATGCATCTTCACTCCATTCATTGGCTATGGGACTTATTGAAATAAAAGAGTGCTGTGCTTGGCAGTCCCGTAGACAAAGAATATAGAGGAGGCTGTGCATACACATCTCTGCTCAACCCATTGTCTATGGGACTGATGGAAATAGCCGAGTGCTGTGCTTGGTAATCCCAAGGACAAAGAATATAAAGGAGGCTATGTATATGAAGCTCCACTCAAATCATTGTCTATGGGACTGATTGAAATAGCTGAGTGCTGTGCTTGGCAATTACATGGACAATGAATAATGAGAAGGGTGTGCATACACACCTCCAGTCCATTCATTGTCTATGGGACTAATGGAAATAGCAGAGTACTGTGCTTGGCAGTCCTGTGGATAATGAATATAGAGGAGGCTGTGCATCCGAAATTCCGCACCAATCAGGACAGTGCGGCCGAACACTTTTGTTTGGGGGACGTGGAGGGTCCCAGCGATTAGAAAGTTAATCCCTATCCAATGGATAGTAGATAAAGGGTTATTCCCCAAAAGTGAAGTTATAACTGTACAAAAATACTACTACAAGTATGAGTAAAGGGAACCTGTCTTCAGCATAATATAGGAGCCGAGACCCTGATTTCAGTGATGTGTCACTTGCTGTCATTTTCAATCACAGTTTTCCCTACTGTAGATCTAGCAGAGCTCAGAATGCTGAGCTGTATATAACCCCGCACACACCAGTGTTTGGCAAATTTATGTGTATGCTGTGCATAAGAAGAAAGCTGCTAATCAGTAGTAAGGATGTGGGTCATACAGAGCATTTGACTAGGAGGTACAAGACACGTAGCCCTGCAGTGATTATTTCCTGCTGATAAAACACTGATTTTATTGAAACAGCAAAATACAACCTAATAACTGACACATTGCTGGAATCAGGGTCGCAGCCCCTACATCATGGTTCTCTCAGATTATATAGCAAAAACTTACTGACCGATTCGGTTTAATGTATCCATATCCACATATATATATTTAACCAGGTAGTCCTGAGGAAGTGACCCTCTTATTTCTGCTGGCCCCCCACGTATCTATTGAGTCATCTTACCCAGATTAGCAGACAATATATCTACACAATTAGTATTATAGTCATTACTGGGTATACATTCAGGGTGGCACAGACTGCATGTACCATTTTCGGTGGGTACTAACCAGTGGCTACCGCGAACACCTCATAAGATCAGACCTTTTGACCTCACATACAGCCTCAGTGACCCCACTAATAAACAGGTAAGGTCCCATCGTTCCTTCCTTCCCACACATTACATGGAGAAAAGTAATGGGACACGTCAATCAATAAAGGTTTTTCATCCGGCCCCTGCCCCCCCACACTGGTGTCCAACATCCGCTCTCAACCCCTCACCATAGTGTATAACATCCGGCCCCCCACACTGCTGTACAACATCCGCTCTCAACCCCCACCCACCCCCAGTGTATAACATCTGGGCCCCCCACACTGGTGTACAATATCCGCTCTCAACCCCCCACCCCCAGTGTATAACATCCGGCCCCCCACACTGCTGTACAACATCCGTTCTCAACCCCCACCCACCCCCAGTGTATAACATCCGGTCCCCCACACTGCTGTACAACATCCGCTCTCAACCCCTCACCCCAGTGTATAACATCCGGCCCCCCACACTGCTGTACAACATCCGCTCTCAACCCCTCACCCCAGTGTATAACATCCGGCCCCCCACACTGCTGTACAACATCCAATCTCAAAACACCCCACCAACCCCGAGATGTAATACCCATAATCCCCTTCCCCAATGCCATCTGCCTTTACTAGCACGTGACAGAAGGATCGGTGGAAAAGATCTCACTGATACCAGCGCAGTCCTGTAATAGGAGTCACCTGTGTAACAAGTCTATTCAGGACATTTTCCTTCCTAAATATATCCCCATCACCTGTGAGAGGTGGAAGAAACTGCAGCAACGAAATAAAGACCCCATAACATTACAGAGCGGGGGGCTGAGTGCTGTGGAAACAAAGGGCAGATAAGTCACCAATGCTCTGCTGACTCCTTAACTACAGTGTCCAAACCTCCAAAACTGCGCCAGGAACTTCATGGGCGAGCAGTTGCAGCAGCCGTACATCACCAAGCTCAATACCGAGCATCGGATGGTATAAGGCAGCCCCTACAGGATGCTAGAGCCCCCACAGAACTCCACAGCATGCTAGAGCCCCCACAGCATGCTAGAGCCCCCACAGAACTCCACAGCATGCTAGAGCCCCCACAGCATGCTAGAGCCCCCACAGCATGCTAGAGCCCCCACAGCATGCTAGAGCCCCCACAGCATGCTAGAGCCCCCACAGCATGCTAGAGCCCCCACAGCATGCTAGAGCCCCCACAGCATGCTAGAGCCCCCACAGCATGCTAGATCCCCCACAGCATGCTAGATCCCCCACAGCATGCTAGAGCCCCCACAGCATGCTAGAGCCCCCACAGCATGCTAGAGCCCCCACAGCATGCTAGATCCCCCACAGCATGCTAGAGCCCCCACAGCATGCTAGAGCCCCCACAGCATGCTAGAGCCCCCACAGCATGCTGGAGTCCCAGAAATTTGATCCATGCAGTGTTATCTATCTATATCTAACCCTTCTAGCTACATGCTGTAGTTCTCCTCTTATTACCACAGAAAAACAACCTCTTCCCTCAGCTCAGTACTGAGCATGTGCAAAGACGGAGCAGGGACGCTACTGAGCATGTGCGACCACCACTGAAGGCAGACCTACACTGCAGCCACAGGAAAAACAGCAGGAGGCGCTATCACAGATGAAAATGTCATGTATATATATTAAAAAAAAAACACTTTCGAATGGATGTACATTTCAACTGCGCTCTGAACAATATTTTTCACAGACAGCCCCTTTAATACAAAGTTTCCTTCCTACGACACATTATTGGCAGGAATCGTCCGTCCCTTGAAGGCTAGTAATGGCTCTCACTCAGTGTGTGAGTGGTGATGGGACCTGGGAGAGGACGGTGAGTAATGACCTTCTAATGAGGAGTGGGAGATGCCGGATTGTGTGAGCGGGGAGATCATTCACAGTTCATCTCCCCTGCGGCCACACGGGACAAGCTGTTTCACATTACACCATTAGCTCATGGGCTGCAATCACAGCTGCATTGTCAGAGCGCTCGTCCGAAAAAGTCTGTAGTATCGAAATATAATAAACCAGCCCAGATGTGGAGAGGGGACTAGAAATGACCCCCTGACACTACGTGAAATATCCGGGGGCCCCTGCGGGTCATTACTGTATGGGTGTATCCCCAATATGCTGACAGCCATCACATTTTATCTCCGTACCATCGTATCCTCTTACTCAAGTGATACCGGGGTGGGGGGGGGGAAGATGCGGTCCGGATCCACGAAATGTGGATTGCAATGGGAGCATCTTGCTATCAGGGGAAATAATGATCGGGCATTGGGATTTCAACAGCCTGATCCTTTACTGGCAGCAACTAGCTCCGTTCTCTAAGAAAACGTATGCACCCCCCTTGGCCATGCTGGGGTCAGAAGAAGTGAATACAGACACATTTTGGCTGTAGGAGCTTGATAATAGCATTCACTTCGATTGGAAGAAAAGCAATTCCAGCAGCTAAACAGGAAAGGGTTCTTTACAGTTAGAGCAGTCAGACTGTGGAATGCCGACCACAAGAGGTAGTAATGGCAGATACTATAACAGCTTTCAAAAAAAGGGCTGGATGATTTCCTCAGTACACAACATTGTTGGTTATAAGTGACGTAGTGACAAAATGTAAAAATGGTGGAGGAAGGTTGAACTAGATGGACCGAGGGCTTTTTTCAACCTATGTAACTATATAATAACCTTTTTCAATGTATGAAGCCAAAGCACCACTGAGTAAGATGTACGGATCTACAGAGAACTCAACTCCCTTGGTTGCTTCATTGGGGGACACAGAACCATGGGATAGTCTGCTGCCACCTGGAGGCCAACAATAGTATTACACAGAATTAAAAATTGGCTCCTCCCCAGCAGAATAGACCTTGCCTACTAGCCACCGGCCACCTCAGTTTTCTCTAGTGTCATTTGGTGGAAAGGTCTGTGTCAGAACTGTCATTGATACTCGGTTAGGTGTTAACTTGATGTCTGTTTCCGGGTAACATTGTGTACCCTAATGGTCAGTTTCACCCAGGTAGTGACGGAGAGTACAGTCTGTATCGTCTGTCGTCGGTTTGGCCGGACTAGGGTGTCTGACTTAAAGGTCAGGTATGGGGTTGAGGTCCGTATGCCAGCAGGCTCCACAGAGCACAAGATAGCCTGCCTTCAGGACAGGTAACTATTACCCTGTTGTGTCTCCCCCTTCCGTCTTTCCCATAACGACCATGGGTTGGGGTGTGGGGGTGCCAATTGCATTCCAGAGTGCCGCCGCTGTCCTTGGCATTCTGGTGGGGAGCTCCTAGGGTGAGGGAGCGGGTTGCACGGCAGTTAGCATCACTGCTGATTTCAGGTTCTGGGTGTTCCTATTCAATCAGAGCTACTGCTTAGGCGTGGGGCAGCTGGGCATTCTCCTATATGTGCGGCACTTCACCCCCCCCCCCTCTCCAGTCCACCTCTTCCGGCAACAGCGCCATATTTTGGTGAAGACGTCAGCTACTTGCTGGGATTCCCACCTCTGCATGAGACACCTCACTATGTATTCAGCTGTTGTCCCCTTCACATTATACCTCAGACTCGGTATGCTGTTCCCATGTGGGAGCCGACTCTTTTCGGGTTTTTTCTCTCTACTCACCGATCTTCTTCATTTTCTCCCTTTCTTGTTCCTTCGATCTTCCAGATGTCGGAGACAAGAGAGGACCGGGCATGCCCTCCAGCTCAACCTGCAATTGTTACCTATGCATGTCCTGGAAATGGTAACAAGTCTATATCTTATCGTGCCACCTTGTCTCCTCCTCCCTTGCAGATGTCTACTCAGGGGTTCTCGAAGATTGCTGAAGAGAATGTGGCCCGTCCTATCTAGGCTCACAATCTGACTCAAATGGCTGCAGAACAAAAGTGTCCAGAACTCTGGTTACAGTTGTGGACCGTTTTCCGGTGACACCGGCAGCCCCAAAAGCTCTGGCCAACTCTTCAACCGAATCAGACCCTCCAGTGACTTCTCCCCAGTATGGCACGTCCTTCTATGTTCTAAACCAGTGTTTCTCAACTCCAGTCCTCAAGACTAGAGTTGAGCGCGGTTCGTGGTTCATGGTTCTCCAGTTCTAGGCTCGAGTGATTTTGGGGCATGTTCTAGATCGAACTAGAACTCGAGCTTTTTGCAAAAGCTCGATAGTTCTAGAAACGTTCGAGAACGGTTCTAGCAGCCAAAAAACAGCTAAATCTTAGCTTGGTTTCTGCTGTAATAGTGTAAGTCACTCTGTGAATCAAACTATTATCACATTTCAGTGTATAGTGTGCGTGAACAGCGCCTTCAGATCACTGCTGTTTCTATAATGGCGATCGCCATTTTTTTTTTTTTTTTTCTTGTCTTCCTTCCCTAAGCGCGCGCGTCTTGTGGGGCTGGCCAGCATGTCAGCCAATCACAGACACACACACACCTAAGTGGACTTTGAGGCAGAGAAGCAACGGCATGTGTGATAGGATCTGCATGTCACATGTCCCTGCATTATAAAACCGGACATTTTCTTCACGATCGCCATTATCTGCCTTCTGCGTCTTTGGTGTCAGACATCACTGTCGCAATTCCGTCCTTTGTCCTATCGCCGATACAGCTGTATGCGCTCCATACACAGCGTTAGACAGCTTAGGGAGAGCACATTCTAGCAGTCCTTTTAAGGGCTCGTACCGGCAGGGTCAGAGAGCCATAAGTGACAGGTCCTGCAAACAGCAACAGCGTCTGTGTAGCCCAGGTCAGGGATTTCCTCCCTGCATTTCACCATTAGGAGGGAATAGAAAGGCAGGCTTCCATTCCTCTACCCAGAGCACCACAATCCTGCCACTGTACCCTCTTGTCCTCTGCACACTCCAACTCATTCTAAGTAAGCCATTATACTAGCAAACACTCAGTGTACCTAGTGGCATCCTATCTGTGGCTATTGGACTTTGCTATAGTCCCACTAGTGCAAAGACATTTGCAGAGCACATCTGCCTGCATTGCACACTCCAAGTTTTTTAAACTAAGCAATTTTACTAGCAAACACTCAGTGTACCTAGTGGCATCCTATACGTGGCTATTGGACTTTGCTATAGTCCCACTAGTGCAAAGACATTAGCAGAGCACATCTGCCTGCATTGCACACTCCAAGTTTTTTAAACTCAGCCATTATACTAGCAAACACTCAGTGTACCTAGTGGCATCCTATACGTGGCTATTGGACTTTGCTATAGTCCCACTAGGGCCAAGACATTTGCAGAGCGCATCTGCCTGCGTTGCACACTCCAACAAATTATAACGAAGCCATTATACTAGCAAACACTCAGTGTACCTAGTGGCATCCTATACGTGGCTATTGGACTTTGCTATAGTCCCACTAGTGCCAAGACATTTGCAGCACGTCTGCCTGCGTTGCACACTCCAACGAATTATAACTAAGCCATTATACTAGCACACACTCAGTGTACCTAGTGGCATCCTATACGTGGCTATTGGACTTTGCTATAGTCCCACTAGTGCAAAGACATTAGCAGAGCACATCTGCCTGCATTGCACACTCCAAGTTTTTTAAACTCAGCCATTATACTAGCAAACAGTCAGTGTACCTAGTGGCATCCTAAACGTGGCTATTGTACTTTTGTCAATTCACAGTATTGGAACGTTATTTGCAGCACGTCTGCCTGCATTGCACACTCTAACTTTTTTAAACTCAGCCATTATACTAGCAAACAGTCAGTGTACCTAGTGGCATCCTATACGTGGCTATTGGACTTTGCTATAGTCCCACTAGTGCCAAGACATTTGCAGAGCGCATCTGCCTGCGGTGCACACTCCAACTAATTATAACGAAGCCATTATACTAGCAAACACTCACTGTACCTAGTTGTATCCTAAACGTGGCTATTGTACTTTTGTCAATTCACAGTATTGGAACGTTATTTGCAGCACGTCTGCCTGCATTGCACACTCCAACAAATTATAACGAAGCCATTATACTAGCACACACTCAGTGTACCTAGTGGCATCCTATACGTGGCTATTGGACTTTGCTATAGTCCCACTAGTGCAAAGACATTTGCATAGCACGTCTGCCTGCATTGCACACTACAACTTTTTTAAACTAAGCAATTTTACTAGCAAACACTCACTGTACCTAGTTGTATCCTAAACGTGGCTATTGTACTTTTGTCAATTCACACTACTGCAAATCTATGTGCAGCACCTCTGCATGACAACCTCGTGCTCTGTTTTTAATAAGCTATAATGATAGCACAAAATACTGCCATTTTGTGGCATCATAGAACTGGCTGTTGTATTCCATTAGTGCCCCACTGGTGACAAGCTATTTCTAGCACCTCTACATCACACCCTCATGCACATTTTGCTACGCTAATGTTATAGCAAACTCATGGAATTCATTGCTGCATTTCATAATTCGGAGGGATAGAAAGTCAGGCTTCCTTTAGCTTTTCCTTCTGTTCATAGACAGCATCTCCAAGACAAATTTCCCCTCCACGTCTAAGTGTGGAGAGGCAGCTAGTGCGCATGCGTGTGCCGATGTACCCCAGCTGCAGCATAATTACAGTGTTTCGCCTAGTGAGTATGCTCAGCCTGACTGTGCCATTCCTGACGCTAAGTTTTCATTTCGGGATACAGCGCATGCTCCCACACTAAGTGTGAAAAGCCTCTTTGCACAGGTGCTTGCATTCCGTGCCGGGTCTAAGTCCTGTTTTGGGCATAGACACCATGCTAAAGCTGATAGTCTTTTTTCAGAGACTGTATTTCATGCTACTGAGCATGCTCAGGCACTTCCTGCATCAGAGACTAGGTCCGGTAATGAACTCTTTGGCCCTGGCCCTGATGTGGGGGTCCCATATAGACCACAGGGCATCAGGTGTCCTCCCAAATGGCTTGCAGAGGCCCACACCTATGACTTGTCACCGCATTATTGATGCTCAGACGATGACTGGTGAGGTGTTTGGGTCATGGCAGCCATGAGGTCATCATTGAAGTTGCGTTTCCAAATAGGACGCTAGTTATGCCACTCATGACGTGTCACTCTACTTTTGTCTCCAGGAGGTGCATTGTGGTTCACCCTGGTTTGGGGCGGACCCAGGTTATAAAAGGGGCTGGAGCCAACAAGGAGGTGCGCAGTCTTCTATTATGCTCCGAAAGAGCACACCTCCATGTGTTGAACCCATTGCGGCTTTAGGCCAGAGGTAGGCAGGGATAGGGTGTCGATGCAGGCCACCACCACAGTTGGTAACGCAGAACGGTTAAGACCAGCTCCTGTCCTAACAGTCCTGCTTGTGCAGCCCAGTGGCATTAACAGGCCTGCTGCTGCTGATGCGCCTGCTGTCCACAGGTGTGGCCCCTACGCACACGGTCAGCGTACTCAATGGCCCCTGTGTTGTTAACAGGGAGTTCCTGGGCTGGGTGGGCATGTGGACCCTGTGACGCTAACAGGGCTCACAGTCTCCAGATCCGAATGGCGTCTAACTCGGTTCAGGCTACTATTAGTTTCATAGCCACACAGCTCTGTATCCTCCACCAAACCTTCAAGTTGCCAACCTCTCCTTTTCCAACTGGGAGCACGGTGGACACTGACTGCTGATGGGGATATATACCTTTCTCTTTCTTTTCTTATTAATTTTCGTTATATAGCGGTCACAGATTATATACCACTTTATCCAAATCTGCCAGTCCCACTGTAACAGATGTTGTTTCTTCAGCAAATGTTACAGTTGCTTAACCACCAAATCCACGGACCAAAACTTTTTTCCCCTTTCCAACACACCTGTTCCCCTTTCCAACAGCATCTGTCCTTTTTCAACTCATTTTGGGATATGACCAAAAGTGCCACTGTGCAGGGACACCGTACTCAACGCCATCTCAGCACAGCAGCCATCCCTCGGTCCCTCCGATGTGGACAAGTAAAAGACCATTTCCTCCTATCCATGACAAAGCGTTGAGATTCACTCTGTGCAGCACTGGTGTTTAGTGGAAAAGCAGATCTAAGATTGCGTACCACATTCTGCAGATACTCCTGTATACGTGCGTCTATTTCTATGGCAGGAATTAGTTCGCCAAATTTTGTCTTGTACCGGGGATCTAACAGTGTGGCAACCCAGTATTCAGGATTAGTTCAAATTCATACAATCCGAGGGTCATGTAGGTAGTGCAGCAAGAAGGCGCTCATGTGTCTTGTGCATCCAGGAGGACCAAGTCCTTGGTGTGTTGGTGGCAGAGAGGTGAGAATCGTGCATCCTTCCTCTGCCCTCTACCCACAACCTCGCACAACCGAAATGTGAGCAAGCTCTCACTCATCTGCTGAGTCTTCCATGCCCATCGCCAGTTCGTCCTCCATTTCTTCATGGGCTCCTGCACTTTCATCAACACTTTTTGCTGATACTATGCGCCCTTGTTAATCCCTCTCCCTCACCATGAATGCCGCATAGGTGCCGCTGACCATCTGGACCTCGTAGATCTTGTTATCCCTTCCGCATATGACTCCTCCTGTACTTCCTCCCCTTCCTCTTGTCCCAACACCTGACTCAGAATAATAATTACAGTGTGCTCCATCATGTAGATGACCAGAATTGTCACGCTGAGAATGACATTGCCAGTGCTAAACATCTTCGTCGACATTTCAAAACTGTGTAGCAGGGTGCATAGGTCCTTGATCTGACACCACTCCAGCAGCGTGATCTGCACCACCTCTGGATCAAGTTATCCCAGGCTATATGTCTTACCGTATTTCAGCAGGGCTCTGCGGTGCTGCCACACACGCTGCAACATGTGCAGATTCCAATTCCTGCGTGTCGAAACATCGCATTTACGGCGTTTAACTGCCAGACCCTAAGACTTCCGGAGTGATGAAAGTTGTTGAGCTGCTGTGTGCGCACGATGGAAGTGAGCACATAGCGAGCGTGCCCACTGCACAAGGCCATGTAGGCCGTGATGGTGTTTTAAAAATTGCTGGCGAATTCGGTTCAACACGTGAGCCCTAAAAGGCACGTGTGTCACATTGCCCTGAGGATGGCCCGCAGCCAGGTTTGCATCATTGCCGCACACGGCTGTTAAGTCACCAACGTAGTCCGCTCCGTCAATTTGTACTCCGGTTGCCAGGTGACAACGTGTTCCTTTCATGAATAGTGCTGATGATGTGAGAGTAGTCGATGCCAGCGGCGCAGGTGGACGCAGGTTATGCTCACCCACTGGGCTGCATTACCTTGACAGATGCAGAATCTCTGGCTGAATGTAGCTGGTGGGTATCTCACAGATGAAATACCATCATTCAGCTACAACCAATGGGAAGACACCACACCCTTTTTTATGCCCATCCTGTCTGCAGACCACTGCCAGACATAGCTATGAACCTCTGGTTAATTTTACCCCCAGTTCAGTTTTATGATTTTGTGTGCTTGTTACCTGACTACTTTTCCTGCTTGCTGTTTATGTACCTTGTTGGCCGATACGCATTTCAACTCTGCTTGTTTTCTGATTCTTTCCTGGCCGTCCCATTCTGTTCCTGTTCCTCAATTAATGTTTTGACCCTGCCTGACTACTATTCTCTGTAATAGCGGTGTGACTCACATTTCCCATACATTTCAAAGTAAAACTTTGACCGCCTGATGGCATTGAGCTCTGCTGCCAGCATAGTAAGGAGGTGTGTGGTAGTCCTTGTGCGCAGTTGCAAGGAAGGGTGGCCTGACCACACAGGGTTTGCGCAAAGGTAGAGGACCCACACGAGGTTGAAGAGGCAGAAGCAGTGTATTAACTTCTACATACAGAACAAGGATTGAAACAACTCGTGGGGACGGCAAGACTTGTACAGCAGACCCTTCTCCATCTCTCACCATAGTTTGCCAGTGCCCAGTCAGTGACATGTAATGACCCTGTCTATGCTTACTGGTCCAAGTATCTGTGTTGAAATGCACCCTGTCGCACACAGATTTTCTCAAGGAAGTGGTGATGTTGTGTGCGACATGCTGGTGTAGCGCGGGCATGCTTTTCTTGGAGAAGCAGTGGTGATTGGGCATGTGGTACTGGGGCACAGCGACAGACATAAGGTCTGTAAAATCCTGTGTGTCCACTACGCGTAAAGGCAGCATTTCGGTAGCCAACAGCTTACAGAGGGATAGAGTCAACCACTTAGCTTTGTCATGGGTCGCAGTAAGTGGCCTTTTATTTGACCACATCTGAGGGAAAGAGATCTGGCTGCTGTCTGTAGACGGTGTTGAGTAGGGTGTCCCTGGAAAAATGCAGGTTTGTGAGAAAAGTGCAGGCGGAGACATGATGTTGCCTTCATCTTGCCTTCAGATCTGTTCATCTTGTATCATTTTTAAAAAACACATCAAGCAAGGGTTACTCCAAGCGGAGTCTACCTTTTTTCCCAACATTGGGCACACAGACACCCCATCAGTGGCAGCACTTGTGCCCTAGTTGCAAACAGGATGTTTTGATTTGCATCAAGCACATTCCAAATCCACAAGCATTTACTCTCCCCAGGATGACACAGGGGTAGTAAATTCCTTCTGGATCCATGACTTGTTCATTTTGATGAACGTCAGTGTGTCCACATTGTCACTGGACAGACGCGTGCGCTTATCTGTCAGCACACACCCAGCAGCACTGAAGAAGACACGTTCAGAGACAACGCTGGCAGCTGCACACGACAAAATCTCCAAGGCGTAACTGGAGAGCTCTGTCAATTTTTCTAGATTTGAAGCCCAAAAGGAGCAAGGCTCCATTTGCAAAGTCATTGCATCGATGTTCATTTGGAGATACTCCTGTATCATCCTCTCCATCCGTTGACTATGTGTCAGACTTGTTGTCTCTGGTGGCCTTGCAAAGGAGGGTCTAAAAAAATTATGAAAATATTCCATAAAATTGCTGTTACCAGCACCAGATACGGTCCTACTGGTACGGGTAGACTGTTGAAGATGACGATGCCGTCCCATGTTTGTCAAGTTACAACTGGGAGAATCACTCCCTTCACCTGCACGGTTGTTTGGTGTAAAAGCCGAGCTAAGATCGAGTAACAGCTTATGCTGATACTCCAGCATACGTGCGTCCCTTTCTATGGGTGGAATTATGTCACAAAATTTGGACTTGTCCCGGGGATCTAATAGTGTGGCAAGCCAGTAGTCATCATCACTTCTAATTTTGACAATCCGAGGGTCATGTTGGAGGTAGTGCAACAAGAAGGCACTCATGTGTCTTGCGCAGCCATGCGGACCAAGTCCACGCTGTGTTTGTGGCATAGAGGTGCTAACCGTTCTTTCTTCCTCTGACATCTCCCCCCAACCTCTTTCAACTGAATTTTGACCAAGGTCTCCCTCATCCGCTGAGTCTTCCATGTCCATGGACAGTTCGTCCTCCATATCTTCATGTCCTCCTGCACCTTCCTCAACATCTCGCCTGCTACCATGCGCCCTTGTTGATCCCTGTCCCCCATGGTCCCATGCCTGCCGCGTTGGTGATGATGAACGTCTGGACCTTGGTGATGTTGTTGTGTCTTGCGCATATGAATCCTCCTGTAGTTCCTCCCCTTCCTGTTGTCCCACCCCCTGACTCCGAATAGTGTTTAGCGTGTGCTCCAGCATGTAAATGACTGTAATCGTCATGCTGATAATGGCATTGTCAGCGCTAAACATATTCGTCGCCATGTCGAAACTGTGCAGAACGGTGCATAGGTCCTTGATCTGAGATCACTCCATCAGGGTGATCTGCCCCACTTCTGCATCTCGTTGGCCCAGGCTATACATCATGACGTATTGCACCAGGGCTCGCCGGTGCTGCCACAGTCGCTGTAACATGTGGAGAGTTGAATTCCAGCGTGTCGCCACATCGCATTTCAGGCGATGAACCGGCAGGCCGAAAGACTTCTGGAGCGATGCAAGTCGCTCAGCTGCGGCGGTTGAACGGCGGAAGTGAGCACTGCAGACAGTTTACGTGCCCTGGTCAGAAGGCCATCTAGGCCGGGATAGTGTGTTAAAAATTGCTGGACAACAAGGTTCAACACGTGAGCCATACAAGGCACGTGTGTCACCTTGCCCAGGCGAAGGGCCGCACCCAGGTTTGCAGCATTGTCGCACACGGCCTTACCAGGCTGCAGGTTGAGTGGAGACAACCATTTATTAAACTCGGACCGCAGAGCTGACCACAACTCCTCAGCTGTGTGACTCTTATTCCCAAGACATGTCAAGCTAAAGACCGCCTGATGCCGTTGCGCTCTGCTGCCAGCATAGTAATGAGGGGTGCGTGATTCCTTCTGCGCAGTGAGAACGCTGGTGGCCTGACCAGGCAGGCTTGGGGCGGAGGTGGAGGACCCAGATGAGGTGGAGGATGCAGAAGCAGTGGCGGAACTTGGACAGACAGAGGATTGACACACAAGTCGTGGGGACGGCAAGACTTGTGCAGCAGACCCTTCACCATCTATCAACATAGTTACCCAGTGCCCAGTCAGCGACATGTAACGTCCCTGTCCATGCTTACTGGTCCAAGTATCGGTGGTGAAATGCACCCGTTCACACACAGAGTTTCTCAAGGAAGCGGTGATGTTGTGTGCGACATGCTGGTGTAGCGCGGGCACACCTTTCTTAGAGAAGTAGTGGCGACTAGGCATCTGGTACTGGGGCACAGCGACAGACATAAGGTCTCTAAAATCCTGTGTGTCCACTAGGCGGAAAGGCAGCATTTCGGTAGCCAACAGCTTACAGAGGGATAGAGTCAACCTCTTAGCTTTGTCATGGGTCGGAGGAAGTGGCCTTTTATTTGACCACATCTGAGGGACAGAGATCTGGCTGCTGTGTGTAGACGGTGTTGAGTAGGGTGTCCCTGGAAAAATGCAGGTTTGTGAGGAAAGTGCAGGCGGAGACATGATGTTGCCTTCATCCAACGTAGGTGCTATCGATGTCTGAGAGAGCTGTACACACTCACTTGTTTCCCCTTCCAAACCAACTGACGACCTACCAAGCAAACTGCCTGTTGCGGTTACAGTGGTGGAAGTTTTGCGTGGAAAAACAGGTGTGACAGCTGTCCCCACAGTCCTAGAAGATGAAGAGCGCGCGGATGCACTGGAAGGGGCGGGCGGTGGATGGTTCGCTCCGCTAGGCCGCATTGCAGCACAGTGAGCTTCCCACCGGGACCTATGATATTTATTCATGTGACGATTCATGGAAGAAGTTGTCAAACTGCTGAGGTTTTGACCTCTACTAAGAGAATCATGACAAATTTTACATATCACATGATTTGGGCGATCTTTTTCTATGTCAAAAAAGGAACAGGCTAGGCAAGGCTTAGAGGCCATGCGACCTGTTGATGCACCCCGAATAATGCTCATAGGCAGAGTGGTGGCTGAGGATGCAGTTGTAGACGTGCTACCAGTGCTCCGACTCTGTCCAGGAAGGCGCAAGGTAATTTCGTCGTCGGTTGCATCCTCCTCCACCGCCTCTGTTGACCTCCTCGAGTGCCTGACTGGGGGTTGACAGTAGGTGGGATCTAGAACTTCATCATCAATTGTTGTGTTTGCACTCCCCTCCCCCTCAGACCGAGCCTCTTCTTGCCCTGACCGAATATTTAAGTTGTCATCCCAATCGGGTATCTGCGTCTCATCTTCATCAGTATGTTCCTCATTGCCTATAACCACAGTTGTTGGAAAGGCAGCATTTTGGTAGCCAACAGTTTGCATTTTATGAAAGTCAACCTCCAAGCCATGTCATGCCCTTCTAAAAGCATGTATAACACAGCGAGGGGACTCCAACCACAGTCTCCCTCGTTTCCACTAACTGGGCCACACACACCCCACTTGACTGGCATCGGTTGAGCCCCCTTTTGAAAAAGAAAAAGATGCTTTGCATGAAGCACTCTCAAAAATACGCGTGCCTTTCCCGTCCCCTGGCTGACCCAGGGGAAGAAAAGTCCTCTGAGAGCCATGACTTGTTCATCTTGGTTCTTTTAGAGACACAGCGAGGGGACTCCAACCACAGTCTCCCTCGTTTCCACTAACTGGGCCACACACACCCCACTTGACTGGCATCGGTTGAGCCCCCTTTTGAAAAAGAAAAAGATGCTTTGCATGAAGCACTCTCAAAAATACGCGTGCCTTTCCCGTCCCCTGGCTGACCCAGGGGAAGAAAAGTCCTCTGAGAGCCATGACTTGTTCATCTTGGTTCTTTTAGAGACACAGCGAGGGGACTCCAACCACAGTCTCCCTCGTTGCCACTCACTGGGCCACACACACCCCACTTGACTGGCATCGGTTGAGCTCCCTTTTGAAAAAGAAAAAGATGCTTTGCATGAAGCACTCTCAAAAATAAGCGTGCCTTTCCCGTCCCCTGGCTGACCCAGGGGAAGAAAAGTCCTCTGAGAGCCATGACTTGTTCATCTTGGTTCTTTTAGAGACACAGCGAGGGGACTCCAACCACAGTCTCCCTCGTTTCCACTCACTGGGCCACACACACCCCACTTGACTGGCATCGGTTGAGCTCCCTTTTGAAAAAGAAAAAGATGCTTTGCATGAAGCACTCTCAAAAATACGCGTGCCTTTCCCGTCCCCTGGCTGACCCAGGGGAAGAAAAGTCCTCTGAGAGCCATGACTTGTTCATCTTGGTTCTTTTAGAGACACAGCGAGGGGACTCCAACCACAGTCTCCCTCGTTTCCACTCACTGGGCCACACACACCCCACTTGACTGGCATCGGTTGAGCTCCCTTTTGAAAAAGAAAAAGATGCTTTGCATGAAGCACTCTCAAAAATACGCGTGCCTTTCCCGTCCCCTGGCTGACCCAGGGGAAGAAAAGTCCTCTGAGAGCCATGACTTGTTCATCTTGGTTCTTTTAGAGACACAGCGAGGGGACTCCAACCACAGTCTCCCTGGTTGCCACTCACTGGGCCACACACACCCCACTTGACTGGCATCGGTTGAGCTCCCTTTTGAAAAAGAAAAAGATGCTTTGCATGAAGCACTCTCAAAAATACGCGTGCCTTTCCCGTCCCCTGGCTGACCCAGGGGAAGAAAAGTCCTCTGAGAGCCATGACTTGTTCATCTTGGTTCTTTTAGAGACACAGCGAGGGGACTCCAACCACAGTCTCCCTCGTTGCCACTCACTGGGCCACACACACCCCACTTGACTGGCATCGGTTGAGCTCCCTTTTGAAAAAGAAAAAGATGCTTTGCATGAAGCACTCTCAAAAATACGCGTGCCTTTCCCGTCCCCTGGCTGACCCAGGGGAAGAAAAGTCCTCTGAGAGCCATGACTTGTTCATCTTGGTTCTTTTAGAGACACAGCGAGGGGACTCCAACCACAGTCTCCCTCGTTTCCACTCACTGGGCCACACACACCCCACTTGACTGGCATCGGTTGAGCTCCCTTTTGAAAAAGAAAAAGATGCTTTGCATGAAGCACTCTCAAAAATACGCGTGCCTTTCCCGTCCCCTGGCTGACCCAGGGGAAGAAAAGTCCTCTGAGAGCCATGACTTGTTCATCTTGGTTCTTTTAGAGACACAGCGAGGGGACTCCAACCACAGTCTCCCTCGTTTCCACTCACTGGGCCACACACACCCCACTTGACTGGCATCGGTTGAGCTCCCTTTTGAAAAAGAAAAAGATGCTTTGCATGAAGCACTCTCAAAAATACGCGTGCCTTTCCCGTCCCCTGGCTGACCCAGGGGAAGAAAAGTCCTCTGAGAGCCATGACTTGTTCATCTTGGTTCTTTTAGAGACACAGCGAGGGGACTCCAACCACAGTCTCCCTGGTTGCCACTCACTGGGCCACACACACCCCACTTGACTGGCATCGGTTGAGCTCCCTTTTGAAAAAGAAAAAGATGCTTTGCATGAAGCACTCTCAAAAATACGCGTGCCTTTCCCGTCCCCTGGCTGACCCAGGGGAAGAAAAGTCCTCTGAGAGCCATGACTTGTTCATCTTGGTTCTTTTAGAGACACAGCGAGGGGACTCCAACCACAGTCTCCCTCGTTTCCACTAACTGGGCCACACACACCCCACTTGACTGGCATCGGTTGAGCCGCCTTTTGAAAAAGAAAAAGATGCTTTGCATGAAGCACTCTCAAAAATACGCGTGCCTTTCCCGTCCCCTGGCTGACCCAGGGGAAGAAAAGTCCTCTGAGAGCCATGACTTGTTCATCTTGGTTCTTTTAGAGACACAGCGAGGGGACTCCAACCACAGTCTCCCTCGTTTCCACTAACTGGGCCACACACACCCCACTTGACTGGCATCGGTTGAGCCCCCTTTTGAAAAAGAAAAAGATGCTTTGCATGAAGCACTCTCAAAAATACGCGTGCCTTTCCCGTCCCCTGGCTGACCCAGGGGAAGAAAAGTCCTCTGAGAGCCATGATTTGTTCATTTTGGGTCTTTTAGAAACACAGCGAGGGGACTCCAACCACAGTCTCCTTCGTTGCCACTCACTGGGCCACACACACCCCACTTGACTGGCATCGGTTGAGCTCCCTTTTGAAAAAGAAAAAGATGCTTTGCATGAAGCACTCTCAAAAATACGCGTGCCTTTCCCGTCCCCTGGCTGACCCAGGGGAAGAAAAGTCCTCTGAGAGCCATGACTTGTTCATCTTGGTTCTTTTAGAGACACAGCGAGGGGACTCCAACCACAGTCTCCCTGGTTGCCACTCACTGGGCCACACACACCCCACTTGACTGGCATCGGTTGAGCTCCCTTTTGAAAAAGAAAAAGATGCTTTGCATGAAGCACTCTCAAAAATACGCGTGCCTTTCCCGTCCCCTGGCTGACCCAGGGGAAGAAAAGTCCTCTGAGAGCCATGATTTGTTCATTTTGGGTCTTTTAGAAACACAGCGAGGGGACTCCAACCACAGTCTCCTTCGTTGCCACTCACTGGGCCACACACACCCCACTTGACTGGCATCGGTTGAGCTCCCTTTTGAAAAAGAAAAAGATGCTTTGCATGAAGCACTCTCAAAAATACGCGTGCCTTTCCCGTCCCCTGGCTGACCCAGGGGAAGAAAAGTCCTCTGAGAGCCATGACTTGTTCATCTTGGTTCTTTTAGAGACACAGCGAGGGGACTCCAACCACAGTCTCCCTCGTTGCCACTCACTGGGCCACACACACCCCACTTGACTGGCATCGGTTGAGCTCCCTTTTGAAAAAGAAAAAGATGCTTTGCATGAAGCACTCTCAAAAATACGCGTGCCTTTCCCGTCCCCTGGCTGACCCAGGGGAAGAAAAGTCCTCTGAGAGCCATGACTTGTTCATCTTGGTTCTTTTAGAGACACAGCGAGGGGACTCCAACCACAGTCTCCCTCGTTTCCACTCACTGGGCCACACACACCCCACTTGACTGGCATCGGTTGAGCTCCCTTTTGAAAAAGAAAAAGATGCTTTGCATGAAGCACTCTCAAAAATACGCGTGCCTTTCCCGTCCCCTGGCTGACCCAGGGGAAGAAAAGTCCTCTGAGAGCCATGACTTGTTCATCTTGGTTCTTTTAGAGACACAGCGAGGGGACTCCAACCACAGTCTCCCTCGTTTCCACTCACTGGGCCACACACACCCCACTTGACTGGCATCGGTTGAGCTCCCTTTTGAAAAAGAAAAAGATGCTTTGCATGAAGCACTCTCAAAAATACGCGTGCCTTTCCCGTCCCCTGGCTGACCCAGGGGAAGAAAAGTCCTCTGAGAGCCATGACTTGTTCATCTTGGTTCTTTTAGAGACACAGCGAGGGGACTCCAACCACAGTCTCCCTGGTTGCCACTCACTGGGCCACACACACCCCACTTGACTGGCATCGGTTGAGCTCCCTTTTGAAAAAGAAAAAGATGCTTTGCATGAAGCACTCTCAAAAATACGCGTGCCTTTCCCGTCCCCTGGCTGACCCAGGGGAAGAAAAGTCCTCTGAGAGCCATGTCCACATTGTCAGTGGACAGACACGTGTGCTTATCTGCCAGCAGACCCACAGCAGCACTGAAGACAGGTTCCGAGAGAACGCTGGCTGCAGGACACGACAAGATCCCCAAGACGTACGTGGCGAGCTCAGGCAATTTATCAAGATTGGAAGCCAAGAATGAGCAGGGCTCAAGTTGCACATTAATGGAATCGATGTTTCCTTGCATATACTCATATATCTGTGTGTCCTCCTCTTTTTCCTTGTCCAGCTCTTTTGTTTTCGCATGAGTATATGTCCTTGTCACTTTCCCATGTGTTGTGAGTTGTTTGTGACCTTTTGGACACCTTTGAGGGTGTTTTCTAGGTGTTTTTCTGTGTTTGTGATTGCCTGCCATTGTTTCCTATGCAGTTCGAGTTCGGTTCGTCGAACGTTCGACGAACCGAACTCGAACGGGAGGTCCGTTCGGCGAACCAACCTCGAGCCGAACCGCGACCGGTTCGCTCATCTCTACTCAAGACCCACCAACAGATCATGTTTTCAGGTTTTCCTCAATATTAGACAAGGAATAATTCCATCACCTGTGCAACATCAATGGAAGCCTGAAAACCTGATTGAGGAAAACCTAAAAACATGATCTGTTGGTGGGTCTTGAGGACTGGAGTTGAGTAACACTGTTCTAAACAGTCTTGGAGTTCTTTCCCTTCCAGGTCTCACTGTCCAGATAGAGGCCCAGCATTTTAGGGCGGCTTTGCACGTTGCAACATCGCACGTGCGATGTCGGTGGGGTCAAATCGAAAGTGACGCACATCCGGCGTCACTTTCGACATCGTTGTGTGTAAATCCTAGATGATACGATTAACGAGCGCAAAAGCGTCGTTATCGTATCATCGGTGCAGGCTCCGACTTTTCCATAATTATGCTGCCGTGACAGGTACGATGTTGTTCCTCGTTCCTGTGGCAGCACAAATCGCTGTGTGTTACGCCGCAGGAGCGAGGAACATCACCTTACCTGCCACCGGCGGCTCTACGGAAGGAAGGAGGTGGGCGGGATGTTTACATCCTTGCTCATCTCCGCCCCTCCGCCGCTATTGGCCGCCTGCTGTGTGACGTCGCTATGACACCGCACGACCCGCCCCCTTAGGAAGGAGGCGGGTCGCCGGCCAGAGCGACGGTCGCAGTGCATGTGAAGCTGGCATAGCGATAATTTTCGCTACGCCAGCTATCACAAGATATCGTACTTGCGATGGGGACTATCGCGTGCGACATCGCAGCATCGGCTTGCGATGTCGCAACGTGCAAAGCCCGCCTTACCTTCAATGCTGAGGAGGCAATCTGCAGGGCGTTCAGACTCCAGCTCCTGAGTGGAATTGGTGTTGGACGCTTATTGGGGGTATAATGTAGTGACGTACCTTTACACTTTTATACCATCATCTACAATGTTATGATACAGACAGAAGTCTGAGCAAATCGACAGATAATTACTGACTTAATATTAAAATAGGACTTACCTTTTCTTTCCCAAGAGCTTTCAGGTGTTCCAAAATCTGTCCAATCAGAGTGTCACACAGCTTGTTGATCTCAGTCAAGAATTTTGTATCTCCACCATAAAGATTATCATTGGAATCAACTAAAGAGAAGACAAAGGGTCATATTATCATGGTGGAGGTATGACCACCCTCTCAGACAGTGTAAGTGTGGATTTATTTCCTCTACAGATCTTTTAATTTGTTTGGAGCTTTGTATTTCTTATACAATCACCGATCTGTAATGTAACATTCTGCCTGTCTATAGTCACCACTAGAGTGAGCCAAAGAGGACACTGCAATACTGATATCACCACTAGAGGGAGCTAGAGAGCTCAGTGCATACTGTCACCACTAGAGGGAGCCAGAGTGCTTGCTACATACTACTGTCATCACTAGAGGGAGCCAGAGAGCTCAGTACACACTGCTGTTACACCTAGAGGGAGCCGGAGAGCTCAGTGTATACTGCTGTAACTGTCAAGGTTGGGAATTTAGGGAAAACCACAAAATGGGGTTTTTCAGGGTCACAGAGAGAGAGAGTTCAAATCAATTTGCGCAGATGTATGTATGAGGGAAAATAACCACACAGAGACGTGTCTCTATTCGGAAGAAGCTCAATGGTCTTCTGATCCGTATATTATAAAATACACACAGTTATTCAGTTCAACATTGTCCCTGATTGGTCAGAGATTACCAGCAATGTCCATATAGTACGTCATCAGCCTGTTTCTGGCTTCCTAACACCAGCTTAAACCAGCTGCTGAATACTTCTTTGTTAACATGTTGCTGAGGAAGAACGAGGTGTCAACCTCCCACATTTCACATGGTGAGCTCTAACTGATACAGATTCTCTCAGTATATTCTAAATACCTCTTTGTTCATTGTTCATTTTGGCTTGATTATGTAGTTAATACATTCCTAATCACACATCTTAAAGTCATATTATAAAGCTTCTATGCAATTGTCACAGACACACAGATAATTATACAACGATATCTATACTTTGATTACACACACACACACACACACACACACACACACATAATCTTATTACATCTGGACAAACAGCACAGCCCAGGCCTACCCTCACATTACCATTACAGGGAGCCAAAGAACTTCGTGCATAGTGCTGTCACCACTAGAGGGAGCCAGAGAGCTCAGTTTATACTGCTGTCACCACTACTGTGAGCCAGAGAGCTAACTGCATATTGCTGTGACCACTAGAGGGAGCGAGAGAGCTCAGTATATAATGCTTTCACTAGAGGGAGCCAACCACTAGAGGGAGCCAGAGAGCTCAGTGCATACTGCTCTCACCACTAGAGGGAGCCATAGAGCTCAGTGCATACTGCTGTCACCACTAGAGGGAGCCATAGAGCTCACTGCAAACTGCTGTCACCACTAAAGGGAGCCATAGAGCTCAGAGCATAATGCTGTCACAATGTATGCGTAGTTTCCTAATCTCCCTCCTTATTGACCATATCTAAGCCAAGGAATTGGAGCTCTGCATACAAAATTGTGAGTTAGGAAATTAATAGGACAGAAGGCTGGACCTTACATCATTGGTGTTACTGGGTGGGCATGACTCAATGACCCTTGCATGGGTAGCTGGACTGATCCAAAAAATTGACCTAATGGGTTATTAACTGTTTTTCTAGAATATGTAAAGCGCCCGTCCTGGGTAGTGTTTGGGCGCATAGTGCCATGTGGAGCACATTATGTTTGGTTGATGCATTTGTAAACAAAATCTATTGTTTGACAACTGTTGATTTTCCTAAGCGACTCTGCGGTGCGGATTAACAGGAGCACCACTTCTATGTTTGGTTACAGTGAGATAAGCCAGCTACAAAGCAGTTTATTTTGGGTTCCTTAGCGAGATGCCAACCATAAGCAACAGCTGCTGGAGGACACTGCCAAGTGTAAGGACTGGCACTGAAAAGGCTCCACGGGCTCGGAGCATTGGAACTCAACGTCAGTATTTACGAAGTGCTAACCGGGGTCGGTGCTACAGCACATATACACTATCCTTATATGTGACACGCATGCAGCAGTCTGGAATCCCTCCGCGGGGAAGGTCTGGAATCCCTCCGCGACGAAGGTCTGGAATCCCTCCGCGACGAAGGTCTGGAATCCCTCCGCGACGAAGGTCTGGAATCCCTCCGCGACGAAGGTCTGGAATCCCTCCGCGACGAAGGTCTGGAATCCCTCCGCGACGAAGGTCTGGAATCCCTCCGCGACGAAGGTCTGGAATCCCTCCGCGACGAAGGTCTGGAATCCCTCCGCGACGAAGGTCTGGAATCCCTCCGCGACGAAGGTCTGGAATCCCTCCGCGACGAAGGTCTGGAATCCCTCCGCGGGGAAGCTCTGGAATCCCTCCGCGGGGAAGCTCTGGAATCCCTCCGCGGGGAAGCTCTGGAATCCCTCCGCGGGGAAGCTCTGGAATCCCCCCGCGGGGAAGCTCTGGAATCCCCCCGCGGGGAAGCTCTGGAATCCCCCCGCGGGGAAGCTCTGGAATCCCCCCGCGGGGAAGCTCTGGAATCCCCCCGCGGGGAAGCTCTGGAATCCCCCCGCGGGGAAGCTCTGGAATCCCCCCGCGGGGAAGCTCTGGAATCCCCCCGCGGGGAAGCTCTGGAATCCCTCCGCGGGGAAGCTCTGGAATCCCTCCGCGGGGAAGCTCTGGAATCCCTCCGCGGGGAAGCTCTGGAATCCCTCCGCGGGGAAGCTCTGGAATCCCTCCGCGGGGAAGCTCTGGAATCCCTCCGCGGGGAAGCTCTGGAATCCCTCCGCGGGGAAGCTCTGGAATCCCTCCGCGGGGAAGCTCTGGAATCCCTCCGCGGGGAAGCTCTGGAATCCCTCCGCGGGGAAGCTCTGGAATCCCTCCGCGGGGAAGGTCTGGAATCCCTCCGCGGGGAAGGTCTGGAATCCCTCCGCGGGGAAGGTCTGGAATCCCTCCGCGGGGAAGGTCTGGAATCCCTCCGCGGGGAAGGTCTGGAATCCCTCCGCGGGGAAGGTCTGGAATCCCTCCGCGGGGAAGGTCTGGAATCCCTCCGCGGGGAAGGTCTGGAATCCCTCCGCGGGGAAGGTCTGGAATCCCTCCGCGGGGAAGGTCTGGAATCCCTCCGCGGGGAAGGTCTGGAATCCCTCCGCGGGGAAGGTCTGGAATCCCTCCGCGGGGAAGGTCTGGAATCCCTCCGCGGGGAAGGTCTGGAATCCCTTCGCGGGGAAGGTCTGGAATCCCTTCGCGGGGAAAGGTCTGGAATCCCTCCGCGGGGAAAGGTCTGGAATCCCTCCGCGGGGAAGGTCTGGAATCCCTCCACGGGGAAGGTCTGGAATCCCTCCACGGGGAAGGTCTGGAATCCCTCTGCGGGAAAGGTCTTGAATCCCTCTTTTTTTTTGTGAAAGATCAGCATGCTGCTTATATTTGTCCACAAAAGATCATTGTTTCTGCTGTGCATAGGCACATAAACTAACAATGTTGTCCAATATTGCTGGAAATACAGTATTTAAGTAGGGGTTGTTCTAGTAGTGGACAAGCCCTTTAAGACCAGCTTACCTTTATCTATATGATAGAGATAGCTCTCCTGACTTAAGGCAGCCAGTAAGTGTAGGACACTGGTGTAGATCCGGACTTTGTCGTCACTGTTGTCCTCCCATGTATAATCTTCAATCACGTTTAAAAGACCCCGGACCAGGAAGAGGACGCCTTGTTCTGGGTGGTCCTGTAGATATAACAGTACTGTTAGTCAAATAGGAAAATATAAAAGGCATTTTTGGGACATTTTTCCTCACTTTCGGTGTCTTTGCTTTTTACAACAAGCAGCATGCTCTAAATGTGATGGTTATTTTATGTGGTTATCCTTAGGCTTCTCCATCAGGTGAAAAAACATGGAAGATATAAAAATAATTATATTTTTTTTAAAAAAAAGCCACCCAAAAACCAACTGCATAAAATGTATGGCATTGTTTAAAACAAAACCCAAAAAACATGTTATGCTATGGATTGAATTCGATGGACTTAAGTTTTACCTTAAAAGGTGTGAAAAAAAACACAAAGTATGCTTTAACAGGAATCTGGCAGCAGGTTTTTGCTACCTCATCTGATAGCAGCATGATGTAGGCAAAGGGATCCTGAATCCAATGATGTATCACTTAGATTACTAGCTGTAGCATTCTAACAAAAATCACAATTTTTAGAATTAGCCATGTAGCAGAGCTGAGAGTGTTATTGCCAAACACACCAGGCTCTCTATAGAGATTGTACATAGACAGTGAGGTGTCAATCAGAGGAGGGGGGTGTCGGACTTCTCTGCACCTGAGTTACTAGTCCTGATATAAGGGTCCTGCTGCTTAAACAAAGAAACAAAAGATCGGACTGTGACAAACAGGCATGCCTGAATTTCCGGTGTTAACCCTTGCAGCATGCTGGCTTCATCTTACATAGCAAAAACCTGCTGACAGATTCCCTTTAAGAGAGCCTGACAGTGACAACACAAATAACCATATTAAAGGCAGTTTTCTAGGACTCCGTACTGATCGTAGCAGCTCGTTCTTGACTACAAAACGTGATACTCACAGGAACAACCAGCAATGTGGAGAAGAAGTTGCTGAGGAACTCCAGGAGGAAGGACTCAGAAGATCGCATCTTCCCGTCTATATTAATGGTCTTTGGCACCTCCGGAACAAGGCTGACGGCAGCTCTGAAGAAGGCGTCAGCTGGAGACGGAGACAAAAACATACCAATAGATTTATCCAAAGGTGCTAATGCACATACATCTTTGTCCGACATATCCAAGCATCTTTTAAAGCCCAACCCTGCACTAAACCCCACTCTCTCCTCCCAGGAGTTTAAGGTAAAAGCAAAGACCCAATCTGAGGAGCAACCATCTGTAACAGCGTGTCCCTCCCCCGCCTGTGCTCATGGTGTAAGAGTCTGTCTCTCCTTGACTGTCCTGTATGTACTACTGGTGGGGGATTGTTTGTTCTTCTCAGCATGGGACTTCTCCAGTCAGCAACTTGGTAAACAAGACAGAGCCAGGAGTCTAAAGTCCATTCATGTATCAAATGCCATCAAATGTCCAGGCGGAGTTGGGCCCACCTTAGGGGCTGATCCCAGGAGAGAAGAACAATGAGACCCATGTTAGGTTAGTTGGATCTCGGCTGGAGAAAGGCAAGGATCTGTGCTGAGGGCAGGTCCTTGTCCCTGTGTATGGACTTTGGGACATTGAAGATCAGCTGCTACATGGGATTGTGTTGTCTCCGCCACGCTATCGGATTTAAGGAACACATCTAAGGACTGTTATTGCATTTTCCTTGGCATTGGATTGCTGTGTGGCGCCCCGGATCTCTTTTCTTTGTGTAGACTCATTGTGGACCCTAAAGAACCATTTGGATATTGGATGTTTTATGCTCCCTGCCTCATTAAATCTTCTTGGATTGTTCATTGATCTGGTGTCCCTTACTGCTCTGTTGCATACCCCGTCACACCATCCTCGACCTTCCAGGAGCTCTGCTTTCAATGAGGTTTTCGGAGACTTTAGCAGTGCCAACTCTTCCAGGAGGTCCCCCTCTTTTCTCTCAGGAGTCTCCAAAATATTTGAGGAGAGTGAGAAAGTATCTTTCAACTTTCAGAAAATCTACTATTCTCATTCTTAAAGGGATATATTCAGAAAATAAAGCGTAATCATTGTAGAAATACACAAGGACAATTGCCATTCACTGACTTGCAGCAGAGATCTTAAAAACAGCACGGAATTGAGACACATGACTAAAGCTCAGTACTCGTAACTAATGATGAGCGAGCACTGCCATGCTCAGGTGCTTGGTATTTGTAATTAGTGATGAGTGAGCACTGCCATGCTCGGGTACTCGTAACTAGTGATGAGCGGGCACTACCATGCTCGGGTGCTCGGTACTCGTAACTAGTGATGAGCAGGCACTACCATGCTCGGGTGCTCAGTACTCGTAACTAGTCATGAGGAGCACTACCATGTTCAGTGGTCGCTACTTGTAACCAGCAGTTAATGCTTGGATGTACAATTGAAGTCAATGGGGAAGTCGAGCATTTTTCAGGTAGATTTTGACTTCCATCTACTTACATAATCACCAGTTCTGTCTGTTCCCCTATCACGTGATGCACTGCGGCATTGTCCGTTGCACAGCCGCAGTTCGAGCGATGCTCCGCCTTCCGGGTCCTCACTGCACGCATGCACACACACACACAGCTGACACACATAGATACACCAAGCAAATACACACATAGCGCACATGCACACAACACAGCCACACACACTGCTGTATACTCACCTGTCCGGGGCCGCCGCCGATTCTGCTATCAGCCTTTTACTGCAGTTGAATGCTTTGTGGAGCCGTAAAGCATTCAACTGCAGTAAAGCCATGACATCAACCTGCAGCGGCCGCTCCGCACGCTATCACGGAGTAGGTCTGCTGCAACTGGAGGCTCCACGGCCACGGAAGACAGGTGAGACACGGCATAATAGGGGACAGAAGGGAACAAGCAAGAGCACATTACTAAACAATGTGCTCATTGCTGCAGGGAACATCAGCCTCCCTCCACTAGATCTGTATACCCCCAGTCCCCCCCCACCAGATCTGTATACCCCCAGCCCCCCACCAGATCTGTATACCCCCAGCCCCCCACCAGATCTGTATACCTCCAGCCCCCCTTACCAGATCTGTATACCCCCAACCCCCCCCCCCCCACCAGATCTGTATACCTCCAGCCCCCCTTACCAGATCTGTATACCCCCCCACCAGATCTGTATACCGCCAACCCCCCCACCAGATCTGTATACCCCCAGCCCCCCCACCAGATCTGTATACCCCCAGCCCCCCCCACCAGTTCTGTATACCCCCAAGCCCCCCACCAGTTCTGTATACCCCCAACCCCCCCCCAGATCTGTATACCCCCAACCCCCCCACCAGATCTATATACCCCCAACCCCCCCCCACCAGATCTGTATACCCCCACCCCCCCCACACCAGATCTGTATACCCCCACCCCCCCACACCAGATCTGTATACCCCCAGCCCCCCACCAGATCTGTATACCCCCAGCCCCCCCCACCAGTTCTGTATACCCCCAACCCCCCCACCAGTTCTGTATACCCCCAGTCCCCTCACCAGATCTGCATGCCCCCAGCCCCCCCACCAGATCTGTATACCCCCAACCCCCCCCACCAGATCTGTATACCCCCAACCCCCCCCACCAGATCTGTATACCCCCAACCCCCCCCACCAGATCTGTATACCCCCAACCCCCCCACCAGATCTGTATACCCCCAGCCCCCTCACCAGATCTGTATGCCCCCAGCCCCCCCACCAGATCTGTATGCCCCCCCACCAGATCTGAATGCCTCCAGCCCTCCTCACCAGATCTGTATGCCCCCCACCAGATCTGAATGCCTCCAGCCCTCCTCACCAGATCTGTATGCCTCCTCACCAGATCTGCATGCCCCCAGCCCCACTCACCACTGCTCCTGTCAGCACCACTAAGTATAGACAGATGTTTTTTTCACCGCACCCCCGATGCGATAGCATCGGGCCTATTTCTAGTTATACTAATATACTTGAGTCGTGCCCATTAAAGCATAGTAGTGCCCGCTCATCACTGATCCTGACTTGTAACCTATTTATATACTGAGTAGTCCATTTACAGATATTGCATGTTTTTTGCCACGGGATAATCCCAGAAGTAGATATTTAACCTTTTTGGGAACTGCCGAGTTGATTTGGCCGATCTTTGAGTCTTTTCATATGGAGTATCAGCGGATAGCCACATTCCTGAAAGCAAATGTTCCTTTTCTTATGTACATGAAAATAATGGGGTTCTAAAACTAAATAATAATCACAGAGGTGACGGGCCGCTGATCTGTCAGCCGTCTCTGAAGTGTGGCCGGTAATTGCATGTGATGAACCAGACTCGTGGTGCAGTCATTAATATTTCACAGCACAAAAATAGAGGAAATGCCAACACAGCCAGGCGCCAGGAATAATGGCACACAGAATGGCATCGACACTGTTGTCAATCCTTAAAAAAGTTCCCCTATATGAACATATATCTCATACATCTGAGGGTACATAAAGGTTGTATATGCCCTAATAACCGAAGGAACCACTCGACATTTCCCTCTAGTTCCAGTAACTTCCAGGGCATAGCGGGTGCTGTTGCTGGGATCCCGGAGATTGACCGCTATCGGCAGGGAAAGTGGCGATTAGTATTCATGTTCTTCACAGAAAATCATTCAAATAAAATCTTTTCTGAAATCCGTGGTGCTCAGGTCACACCTCATTAGATATTAGATGGGCAGGAATAAGCCTGGCTTCACTCCATTTTTCTGGATGACTACCCGAGCAGTCAACTGTAACGAGCTTTATGGAAGCAACATAGCAGCAGCCATTAATAACGCTGATCTACAAGCGGTGAACATATGTAAGAGCGTGGACTGCCAACATCAGTATTCACCAGTCAGAGGTACATATACAGTGTGTGCACCTATATCCTGTCCACCGCCATTAACTTGAGAACAGTGGCAGCTATAGGCATAGAAGTGGTGTCTAGGTATAGTAAAGTAGCCATGCGCTACGCAATGAAACCACCTATAGCGCCACCTGGTGGAAAACAACAGAGTTAGCATTTTTATCTCGAAAACGGAACGAGATAGCGGAAAAAAAATGAATTACAAAGTTGTAGGGCATCATCAATTCAATACGAATCGACACCTTGCATACAGAAATGCTATGATATGAAACCCATGACCCCCCCCCCCCCAAAAACATTGAATGCTGGTCACGCATAAGGCGGTCATTTAACTTTGATGCTCAAAGTGGCCCCCGTCAGCTGCAATGCACATCTGGACTCTGCACAGCATACTGTATCTTGCTGCACATTGTGCAATATGGTAGGTGACACGTTTGCACAAGCATCTGTGATACGTCGTCGTAGGTCCTGCAATGTTGGTGGAGGGGTCGCATACACCTGCTGTTTGATGTGACCTCACAGAAGTCCAATTGGATCAGGTCAGGTGAGCGTGAAGGCCACTCCACGCAGCCACCATACCCTATGACTTGTAGGAAGGTCTCCATGAGGTATCGCTTCACATCCGCAGCCTTGTGAGTTTTACACGTTCTAATCATAGCATTTCTGTACGTAAGGTGTCGATTTGTATTGAATTGATGATGCCCTACAACTTTGTAATTCATTTTTTTTCTCTATCTCGTTCCGTTTTTGAGATAAAAATGCTAACTATGTTGTTTTCCACCAGGTGGCGCTATAGGTGGTTTCATTGCGAAGCGCATGGCTACTTTACTATACCTAGACACCACTTCTATGCCTATAGCTGCCGCTGTTCTCAAGTTAATAGTGGTGGGCAGGATATGGGTGGACACACTGTATATGTATGCATATAGTATAGGTCAAATGTTTGGACACCCTGTTGATGGAATGGTTTTCCTTGTTCTTATTGGAATGTGAACAATGTAAGTTCAGACTGAAGGCAGCAAACCGATTAAGGAATATATATAGAAACAAGGAGTGAAACAAACCAGAATGTTTGTTAAACCTTAGACACCTCGTATTATCCCCTCCTTTTACTATGATGGCAGTGTTACACCCCCTTGCATTCTCTCATGCTGCTTCATTAGGTAGCCACCTGGAATGGCTTCTAATGTATGCCATGTCAAGAGTTAATTTGTGGAGTTACCAGCCTTCAGAACACGGCTGCAACCATGACATGTGTTTTGTAGAGGATATGTTAATCTACAAGTCCATAAATTGCTGAGTCCTACTTCACAACTGTTCCAAGCCAGAATATGACAAGAACCACTCAACTAAGTAAAGAGAAACAACAGTTTATAATTACTTCAAGACATAAAGGTCACCTAATCTAGAAATTTGCTACCTTGAAGGTATCCTCAAGTGCAGTCATGAAAACCATCAACTGCTATGATGAAACTAGCTCTGATGGAGGACAAAAACTACCTCTGCTGTATAGGATAAGGTCATCAGTGATACCAACCTCAGAAACTGCAAATAACAGCACCTTAGATAACAACCCTTATAAATGATGCACAGACATAGCTGCAGAAACATCTCATTATAAGCTGTCCAGAGGAGACTGTGAGAAGCAGGACTTTATAATCAAACTGCAGAAAAGAAGCCTGTACTGAAAAACACAAACATGGAGAGATTTGTTTGGGCCAAGCAACACAAGTACCGGACATTAGATCTGTGAAAATCTGTACTATGGACT
Organism: Anomaloglossus baeobatrachus; assembly: GCF_048569485.1. Classification (NCBI taxonomy): domain Eukaryota; kingdom Metazoa; phylum Chordata; class Amphibia; order Anura; family Aromobatidae; genus Anomaloglossus; species Anomaloglossus baeobatrachus. The sequence goes on from NC_134359.1 coordinate 244,305,651, forward strand.
GAGGAGTCAAATTTTTAGATTTTTGGAACCAAATGCCATGTCTTTGTGAGACACAGAAAAGTACAGTGGTTAGTTTTTCATGAGTAGTGTCCACTTGGAAGCATAGAGGAGGTAGTGTGATGGTTTGGTGGTGCTGTATTGGTGATACTGTTGGCATTTTTTTTTCCAAATTCAAGGCACATTACCGAGCATGGCTACCACAGCATTCTGCAGTAACATGTCATCCCATCTGGTTTTACACTTAATGGAATCACTTGCGTTGCAACAGGAAAATAATGCGAAACACCTCCAGGCTATGGAGGGCCTACGTGACCACGAAGAAGGATGGAGGCCACATCAGATGACATGGACCTCACAGCCTCCTGAAACACCTACAGATTATGGAGGGCCTAGGTGAACAAGAAGAAGAAGAGGGATGGAGGCCACATCAGATGACATGGACCTCACAGCCTCCTGAAACACCTACAGATTATGGAGGGCCTACGTGACCAAGAAGAAGAAGGATGGAGGCCACATCAGATGACATGGACCTCACAGCCTCCTGAAATACCGACAGATTATGGAGGGCTTAGGTGAACAAGAAGAAGACGGATGGAGGCCACATCAGATGACAAACCTCACAACCTCCTGAACACCTCCAGACTATGGAAGGCCTATGTGACCAAGAAGAGGAGGGATGGAGGCTGCATCAGATGACATGAACCTCACAACCTCCCGACCTGAACTCAGTTGAGATGGTTTGAGATAAGTTGGATGTAGATTGAAGGATAAACAGCCAAAAAGTGCTGAGAACCTCTTGAAATTCCTTCAAGGCTGTTGGTAAACCATTCCAGGTAATGCCTGATGAAGCTGCTTGAGAGAATGCAAAGGGGGTATAATATCGTAGTCAGAGTTAAAGGGGGGTACTTTGAGGAATCTAAAGTCTAACACATTCTGTGCTTTGTTTCTTTACTCCTTATTCCACATGTGTTCCTTAGTGCTTTTGCTAACTTCAGTCTGAATTTGCAATGTGCACATTCCAATAAGGAGAAGGAAAATCAGTGCATGACAAGGGGTGTCCAAACATTTGATCCGTACGGTTTAAAAGGAGTATATTACAGTAGTAGATGATTCTTTTAATTATGAATAGCAGACTAGTAACCGTGACCTCCTTTATCCATTATCGATTTAAAGATCTGCGAGGGTCTACCATTTTCTTTAGGGTCCACATGAGCCTGAGAATGAGGGGGTCGACGTCCGCAGGGAAATACGGTGGACTAGACGGAGATCAGATGTCAGCTGATTCTAAAATCTAGGCGTATACTAGTGTATAAGGTGTGAACCTTCATCTGTAGAAAGCTATGACTACAGATTTGCATGTGACACACAGACTTATTGTGGATTAGCTGCAGATTTCACCCTATGTATTGCACAGGATGAAATAAGCAATTAAATCCAGATATGAATGGGTTAAGACTATTTTCTGTCCCCCAGAATGGCCAGAATCATACCTAAGTGATATCTAATGAGATTAAATGGCGTACAGCCGGAAGCGAGACCCCCCCAGTGTGACGCTGCCTCCCAGCCCGGGTAATAAACACTTATTATCTGACTTTGCAGCTTTTTTTTGTTCTTTTATAATAACCGGTTAAGAAAATTGCTCGGCTGTAGTTTCTTTTGTCTCGGGCCGTCCACAGCATCAGGTCCAAAACAAAAGAAACCTGCTACAGCGGTGGACTTCCAAAAGCCAGAGTCAGCTCCCTGCGTCAGCTCATTTATACCAGCGGCTGGAACCTACTGGGGTGTGGAGAGCAAAATCCACCCGGTGACCCACGAGAGTCAGTAATAAGCACAGCGGATACGCTCACAGCCATGTATGTAATGAAGACAATTTTGGGATTACCTAAACTTTCCACAGACTTGATAAATCCTCGCCGCTGGTATTAAAAGTTTGTGGAAAAAATAGAAAACTTCGTCTACATTCCCAACTTCATATAAGATTTGTGAAGTTCGGAACAACACAGCTCGTCATGAATTAGACCAATGTCCGTCGCAGCGCCCCATCCTAGGTCTGCCCATTTTGGCAAAGCTGGTCAAAACTTGTGGCAAAAGTAGCAACATTTTTTTGCAAAAACATTGTGACTTTTTAAAGCACTTTACACCAGCTTTCAGATGTGATGAATTACTGTATTTTTCGGACTATAAGACGCACCCTGGTTTTAGAGGAGGAAAATAGGAAAATAAAATTTTAAGCAAAAAATGTGGTCATGACACACTGTTATGGGGTGAGGATCTGCTGCTGACACTGTTATGGGGGTAATGTCCCCAAATTCTCTGCTAAGGTACCTCATCCTGGTAATGATCCTCCTGCCTTGTATATGATCCCCATCCTTGTATATATGTCCCTCATCCTGCTATATAGCCCCATCCTGCTATATACCCCCATCCTGCTCATAATATGCCCCCATCCTGCTCATAATATGCTCTCATCCTGTTCATAATATACCCCCATCCTGCTCATAATATACCCCCATCCTGCTCATAATATACCCCCATCCTGCTCATAATATACCCCCATCCTGCTCATAATATGCCCTCATCCTGCTATGTGGTCTGTATCCTATGGTATAGAAAAAAATAAACATTTATACTCCCCTTTCCTCACTCCCTGCAGCATCGCTTGTCTTCTGCTCTGTGACAGCAGCAGTGCTGCTGCCCTGTGTGGAGCCATTCCCCTGCAGCATCGCAATGTCCTCCTGTCTACTGGCTCGCTGATCTGTGTGGAGCCATGTGCGCACAGCGATGACGTCATCTCTGTGATCACCGTTCTCTACACAGATCAGCTGGCCAGCAGACAGGAGGACATCGCGATGCTGCAGGGATCGGTGACCAGTGAGTATACCGTACTTATTTACTGCACCCCGCGCTGCTGCTGATGATGCGCGGGGGCAGTGAATACAGCCGCACATGATCACTCCAGGCTGTAGTTGCCAGGGGTGATCACGTGGGCCAGCTGTTATGCGCACACACCCCGCCCATCATCCCGCCCACCTGTCAGCGCCGGCTTCAGCGCTGAGAGATGATAGGTGGGAGGATGCATGCATATTAAATGAGTGGGCCCCCGTAGTCACGGCAGGCGCTGCTACAGCCTGCTCGTGCCTCTGATAACCAGTTCCACCGCAGCACCCTCATTCCTCGCAGCCCTACATTCAGACTATAAGACGCGCCCCCCACTTTCCCCCAACATTTGGGGGGAAAAAAGTGAGTCTTATAGTGCGAAAAATACGGTAAGTTTTTAAACCCATTAAAAAAAAAAACGGATAGCAGTTGGAAAGGCGGGGAACATAAGACATTTTAGGACACTTCTGTTCCCATTCACATTAATGTGTCCTGCACCGGAACATTTTATTTCCTATTTTTATGCAGATCCAGAAATGTAAATAAGTATCGGATTAGAGCCTGACATACACAAGACTGGGTGTTTTTGCACTGACTGACAGCAAACGACAGGAAAAAGAAGATTATATCCCCTGTGGGTATAAAATCCTCAAACTGTGGTCTCCAGCCTAAGCTTAGTATTTGGCCACACTGATTTCCATATTGATAGCTGTAATAACTGGGAAAGTATTGGTGCGTTCTGATTCACAAAGTCACATATAGTCACCAAAATCATATGATTCGCTCCGTGGACGGTTGGTTATTCCTTACTTTGACATACTCACATTCAATTACCGCTCGCAATGTGAATCTACCCCCCCTTCCCCCAAAAAAACCAACCAGCACCATAAATATTACAGGGTCCGGTCTGTAATAATCTATATGTGCCCTTAATACACGCTGATAACTTAGGAAACATTGCTGCAGAGCATTACAATACATGATGTATTTTGTAGCATGGGACTAGCTGCTACAAACAATAATATTTAACCCCTTCACGACCATGGACGGATCTTTCCGTCATGGATCGTGTCCCGGTAATCCCCGCCCCCTGCCGCGGGCAGGCGGCGTGGATCGGCACACATATCAGCTGTTTTCAACAGCTGACATGTGTGCCTACATGTTCCGAGTGGAATCGCATTCCACCCGGAACATTAACCCCTTAGATCTCGCTGCCAAAGTCTGGCAGCGAGATCTATATGCGCGCGGCCATCTTTTTTTCTTACCGCCGCCCCCTCCGGACGTCACGTGAGTGATCACGTGACGTTCGGTGGTTGCCATCGTAGCACAGGGTCATGTGATGACGCCTGGTGCTAAGAAGTTTCACTTTCATTCTTCCTCGGCACGGAGCAGAGGAAGAAAGAAAGTGACTATTTCTGCTGTTTACAGCGGTATAGCTGTGATCAGCAGATAGCAATCAGCAATCGGATTGCTGATCGCTATAGCCCCCTAGGGGGACTAGTAAAATAAAATAAAAAAAGTAAAAAAAAGTTTTAAAAAATTAAAAAAAAAACAAAAAACCTAAAAGTTCAAATCACCCCCCTTTCCCCCCATTGAAAATTAAAGGGTTAAAAAATAAATAAATATACACATATTTGGTATCGCCGCGTTCAGACATGCCCGATCTATCAAAATATAAAATCAATTAATCTGATTGGTAAACGGCGTAGTGGCAAAAAAATTCCAAACGCCAAAATTACGTTTTTTGGTCGCCGCAAGTTTTACGCAAAATGCAATAATAGGCGATCAAAACGTAGCATCTGCGCATAAATGCTACCATTAGAAACATCAGCTCGAGACACAAAAAATAAGCTGTCACTGAGCCATAGATCCCAAAAAATAAAAACGCTACGTGTTTCGGAAAATGGCGCAAAACGTGCGCCACTTTTATTGGACAAACTTGTGAATTTTTTTTAACCCCTTAGATACAAGTAAACCTATACATGTTTGGTGTCTACAAACTCGCACCGACCTCAGGTATCATACCCACACATCAGTTTTACCATATAGTGAACACCGTGAATAAAACATCCCAAAAACTATTGTGCCATCACACTTTTTTTGCAATTTTTCCACACTTGGAATTTTTTTGCTGCTTTCCAGTACACCATATGGTAAAACTTATGGTTTCATTTAAAAGTACAACTTGTCTCGCAAAAAACAAGCCCTCATATGGCAAGATTGACGGAAAAATAAAAAAGTTACGGCTCTCGGAAGAAGGGGAGCAAAAAACAAAAACGCAAAAACGGAAAGTGCCCCGGGGCTGAAGGGGTTAAAGGGGCTGTCCACTATGTGCCATTAGCCATTTTTAAACGAAATAATACCAATTATATATATAAAAAAACAAAAAACAAAACAATATACTCACCTCTGATACTGGCGGGGTTCCAGTAATGTCACAACCATGACTCCTGGGGCTTGCATGTCATTGTTATGCTACATGAGCCCTGGAGCTAAGCAGTGGCCGCTGGCTGCCACTTTTTCCAGGTTCACCTCTTCAAACAAACCTCAAACAAGCGAAAGCCCAATATCGGCTGCTACCTATATGCAGCATGAGCCCAGCAACCAATGTCATGTGAGCCCTGGGAGACCCGGTGCTGGCATCACCAGAATGGGAGGTTGAGTATATGGTGAGTTGTTTTTTTTGTTTTTTTTTTAATGGTGAACTATTTGATTTAAAAAGGGCTTGTAGTGATAGTGGACAACTCCTTTAAGAAAGAAAAACCTATAAAAATGACATGTAGACATTGACTACTGTGTATTGGAGTCCATTTGTGTAAAAAAACAAAGGCCCTCTGGGCCTTATAGAATAGGGAATAGCTGCAAAGATTTTCTAACATTTTGACAAATTCAATGGCTTCATTTAATACCAGATTACCATAATTCTTCTGCCACCATAATGAGATGTGTTCATGTAAGACATGGTACTCCAGAAGGGACAATCCCTTTAAAAGTTGTTCCCATGTTCATAAATGGATATCTTTGGACAGAGATTACAAACACAAACTCTTTTATAATTTACTGTTTATTAAAATTTTCAGCCGTTCTTGAGAAATGAACACTTTTTGTTTTGTTTACAGCTCGTTGCCTTGGTCACCGACCACCGCTGTTGTCTATCTTCTAGGCACTGCTAAGTAAGTAATTGGACACTCCAGAAATCCTGGACAGTTTCTAAACAGTGTTTACAGGCTCAATAAAAATAAGCTTGTAAGCACTGCGCATGTTTTGCTGTCTAACAGCGGTGGTCGGTTACCAAGGCAATGAGCTGTAAACATAAGTGTTAATATCTCAAGAATGGCTGCAAATTTTAATATGCAGTAAATTGCAAAACTGATTGTATGTACACGCTCAATCCGACAATACAGATTAATGAAGATGAGAATAACTAAGTCATATGTTGGAATGCAGTGGTCTTATACTCACCTTGGGAAAGGCACTGGTTTGCAAGAGCCACTTGGCCAGAATGCAGGTATAGGTTGAGTCGGGTGAAGATGCTGGTCAGAGAAGGAATGGTGATAAAGCAGAAGGCAACACAAGCCTGGAACAAACAAGGAACATAACACTTGCATGAAAGTTTTCATAGTGGAGGAAGCTCCTCCTACTTGGCACTATACAAAGGCTTAGGCTTCATTCACACTTGTGTCAAGTCAATCTTAAGTAATGGGCCTAGCACAATGGAAATATTAACAAAAACCTAGACTCATCTCCCGATCTGGCGTTGCTCCTCCACACTCCGTATTATGTCCCTGTCTATAACATCTGGAGGAGAAGCAGTAACGTGACTGCTGCAGCTAATCAGCAGATACTGATTGGCTGCAGCCTTCACATTCTGGCCAAGTTTAAAAAAAAATATGGTTTCGAGAATACACTTTCAATTTGTTTTAAAAAGCAAACTGTGTTTTACTATCCCTCCCCGTGTCCTGTCTTAAGTGTCCACCGCTGCCCTCAGTGTCTGTTATTGCCTGCAGCATGGACATCATGTCGACAGCGCTGCAGCCAATAACTAAGCTCTATAGTTTTGACCAAGCTGACGGCACAAGCTCCTGAGTTCACTGATTGGCTGCAGTGCTGCAACTTGACGTCAGTGCTGAAGTCAATGACAAATACCAGGGGTGGCTGCAGAGACTCAGTGATGGACCTGGGGAGGGTGAATATAGCACAACTTGATTTTTTTTTGTAAGTAAACTGTATTGGGGGATGGGTTCTCCTCCCTGCATGTAAGACGCTCTACTATACTGCGCCATTATGTCTATACAGACCAACAATATGATTTATCTATAGATCTTACGGTGATTTTGACAGTGTCACCATCTTAAAGGCATATCTCTACACAAGAATCTGTTGTGTCTGATGAAGACCCAAATATCGGGGTCAAAACGTTACATGATTTGGATTGCCTGTATAATACAATTCTTAAATTCATTTTTGGTGTGCCACGATTTCTTGTATCTAATGCCAGGTTTGAACCCTTCTTGAGCCCCCGTAATTCCAAGTGTGCCATAAACCTTATTCTGCAGCCCCTTTAATAGTTACAGAACTCATTTATATACTTTAGCGATGTTAATCTATAATTATGGGGGTACCGTGACAATCACACCTACCCTGACAAACGAGGCAGTCTTTCTTGAATGATTCCCTTTCATCACCTTTTTGGTTTCCATGGCCAAATGGTTGACACTCTAGGGAAACAATAAAATGACTATTAAATACAGATCTGATTTATTAGCCTCTCCCTTTGCCGGCAATGATCACCCTCACGTTTCTCATTATCATGCACCGCTATGAAAGAGGAAGGTGGACAGACCCCTCTGAAGCCTTTAAAGCCACTAATACTAAGTATGTCTATGGTGCCAAAATGAGGATTTTCGGTACTCAACGTAAAATCTCTTTATGGCAGCCTTCATGGGGGGACACAAGAACCATGTGTTAGTCTGCTGCAAACTGGAGGCTGCCACCAAGAATACACCTTAGCAAAAAAAAAGTTGGCTACTACTATCTTACAAGCTTCCTCAGTTAGTGGGAAAGCAGTAGGAGAAGCATAAAAGAACTAAGCATGAAGAAATTAAAGCATAACCACCCTAAGAGAAAGACCAACTTAAATGAACACCCAACCGAGCAACCAAGAGTGGATGTTGTGTCCCCCAATGAAGAGTACGAGAAAGATTTTATGGTGAGTACCAAAAATCTTAATTTCTCAGTCACTTCATTGGGGGACAGAGGAACCATGGGATGTCCTAAAGCGGTCCTCATGGTAGGGATAAGAAACAAAAAAGTGAAGGTTAGCACCTAACGTAACCCAAACAACGGCAAGATTGGTCTGAAACTCTGCACCATGATTGCCTCCGAAAGACACTAAGTAGTCATGGGCGAATCCCCCCGAAGTTAGTGTTCAGGAGACTCGCCCGAACGTTTCGTAAAGTTTGAGTTCGGGTTCTGAGATAACGTGAACTTGCGTCCGAACACCGAACTTGGACTTTACAGTTATGTGAAGGGGCAGGGGGCGCTGTAAAATAAAGAATATAGTTAATAATAAACATTGTTATTATACTTACAGGTCCTGCGAAGCGTCCTGCAGACTCTGTCTCCCGCCGCTTCTGCTGCAGAGTTCTATCATCGCTGTGTCCTCCCGGTAACTGTCGCTGACGATAGGACCTTCCGTGACGTCATAGCTATGTGACCAGTCACGTGTGAATGTTATATTATATTATCTCATTGGCTACAAAATGGTCACATGACTATGACGTCATGCAAGGTCCTGCAGTGTCAGTGTCTCGATGCTCGCCGGTACTCGGTGTTCGCCCGAGCATCTCAGTACTCCATATACTCAGCGAGCGACGAATACCGGTGAGATGCTCAGACACATTCTTGGCTCCCCCTCCCTGCATGTTGGCGCTCTTTACACAGTCAGCCCACATGCAGGGATTGGCTGCCACATACTAATGCCACAGCCTGTGAATAGCGGCGCCGAGAATCAGGTGATCGGAGATCACTGTTGCTATAGTAACCCGCTCATTATGTTACTATGGCAACGGTGGAAGCAGTGACGTCACCGCTTACCAACCCACAGCGTCTGATCACTCATTGAGTGATTAGACAGCGAGGAGAGCAGAAGCATTCTTCCTCCCCCCATGCATTCTGATATAGCAGAGCTGCATCGGTTGAAGAAGAAAGAAGACCAGGATCATGGAGGGGTGAGAGGAGGTAATAAAGATGGAGTCCCTAAGTGTGTCTGTGTATTTATCTCTAATAAAGTATTTTTTTCTGTGTGGTGTCTTTTTTTAACCCTTTATTAGAGATTCTTAATGGCTGGGTCAAACTTGGCCTGACATTAAAAATCTCTGGCTTAATACTAGCTGGTAAAACAAAGCTGGTATTAACCCATTATTACCCAGCATGCCACCCTGCACCAGGGCCACTGGAAGAGTTGGATACAGTCCAGAAGATGACACTTCTATGAAAGCGCCATTTTCTGGGGCAGCTGCGGACTGCAATTCGTAGCGGGGGTGGCCAGTAAGCTTTGGCCAACCTGCGCTGCGGATTCCAAACCCCTGCTGCCTAGTTGTACCTGGCTGGACACAAAAATTGGGCGAAGCCCACGTTGTTTTTTTATTTTTTAATAATTTCATGAAATTCAAAGTGAGAAACAAATAGACCCATGTCAGCTCTGCTACATCACTCTGTACAAAGCAAGATGAAGCAGGCTGACCGTGAGGAGATGATTGCACTTGCGTCTTCACCGCAATCTCAGGACAGGAGCGACTCAGCTGCATGAAAATAAACGCAGCTGACCCAATGCTGTCAGGAGATTGTGCGTCGTGATGCAATGCGACACTGGCATCACGGCGCACCAGGACCTTTGATGACGTCATAGTCATGTGACCAGTCTGTATCCAATGAAGTAATACAACATTCACACATGACTGGCCACATGGGTATGACATCACGAAAGGTCCTGTAACTCCGTGCTGGTTACCGGGCGGCACAGTAATGATCGGAGGCAGAAGCGGCGGGAGACAGAGTCTGCAGGACGCGTCGCTGGACCTGTAAGTATAATCATAATGTTTTTTAATACTGTGCTTTTTTTTTTTTTTTTTTTTTACAGCGCCTGGACCTGAACTGTAACACGAGCTTCCCAGGAAAGCTCGTGTTTGGGATCATGTGAAGTACGGACCCCAAACTTTACAGTTCGGGTTCACCCATCTCTAACATTAAGCTAAACTTAGGAGTCTTGATGCCAACAGGGGAGGTATAGTCTGCTAGGGAGGAGCATGTACTGTTAGTGTCAGCCTCTAGGTGGCAGCAGACTAACCGATGGCTCCTGTGTCCCCCAATAAAACTGAGAAACGATAATTTCTGATCAGCTGAAACCTTTGCCAAGAATTAGAGAGCGCTTTCTATAATGATTTCAAGATGGGAATTTCTCTACACTCCCCATATAATAATACAGAACAACTGATAAGGCCGGTTTCACACATCCGGCTTTTCGTCGGTTTGCCGGATCCGGCGCTCTCCCATACAGTGACTACAGTACAGTGACAGCGCAACAAGCGCCGGTCACATGCTGTCATGTGACCGGCGCATGTGACCCGGAAGTTACAGCGCTGTCACTGTACTGTATTGTCTGTACGGGAGAGCGCCGGATCCGGTAAACCGGCGAAAAGCCGGATGTGTGAAACCGGCCTAAGAAGGATTAATAACGGATTATGAGATAACTGATATTAAGGATCAGTCTTGACCTATTCATTGGAAATTATACAATTTCAGGGGCTACATTTTCTGAGTAGGTGTTTTAAAGAGCTGTTTGGTCTCGTATCCATTGTTTGTATTTTTGTGCAATATATATGACAAATTTCATATTAATAAAATATGTGTCTGGTATATCTTAAGGCCTATTGTAGCCTTTTTCTTGGTATGTAGGTTGTTGTGCTTGTAAATGGAGGGGACACAGTGGCCATATGAAGTTGTGCAGGTGGTATACAGACTGAACAGAGCAGAAGAAGCTACAGTGCTCAACGGCTTAACAAGAGCTGCCCATTTAACCAGGAGTACAGAGAGTAAGACCCCCTCCATTATATAGAGATTCAAGACAAGAAAAATTCATCCAGCAACCAATTCCCTTTTTTTAAAAATAAATTTCTTCTTCTTTATTATAAAGATTAAAACAACTCAATTTCCAGTGGTAAAAAAACAATGCATTGTGAGCAAAAGTACAAATTACGCGTTTTGGATGTTACACATCCTTAAGGTTTCAGATTAAGGATGTGTAACATCCGAAACGCGTAATTTGTGGATGAATTTTTCTTGTCTTGGATCTCTATATACATAGTCTGGCTGAAGCTGTCCGTGATTCCATGCACCTTCCTGGAACAGATGGTGGTTTCCTTACCGGGTTCCATACTTTCCTTCCTTCCCCTCCATTATATATACACGTGTGTGTGTGTGTGTATTATGTGTGCATATACGTATACACACACACGCACACACACACACACACACACACATCTTTCTCCCTCTCTCTCTCGATTATATATATGTGTGTGTGTATATGTTATTTATATATATATATATATATATATATATATATATATATATATATATATATATATATATATATATATATATATATATTATATACACACACACACACATACATACACACATATATATATATATATATATATATATATATATATATATATATATATCTCTTGTATGTATATAATACACATATATACCGTATTTTTCGCTTTATAAGACGCACCCTAAATTTAGACACAAAAAAAGGTAAAAAAAAAGAAAAATGGGGTCCGTCTTATACTCCGGTGTTTTCTTACCGGAGGGGGGCAGCAGTGGTGGGGAAGCGGGTCACAGGAGGCACAGGTTGTGCTGGCAGGCGCGGCGGGTCAGTGGTGGCAGGTGCCGTGGCATCCGTGGTGGCAGGTGCCGTGGCATCCGTGGTGGCAGCGGCGGCTCAGTGGTGGCAGCGGCGGCTCAGTGGTGGCAGCGGCGGCGACGGCTCAGTGGTGGCAGCGGCGGCGACGGCTCAGTGGTGGCAGCGGCGGCGACGGCTCAGTGGTGGCAGCGGCGGCGACGGCTCAGTGGTGGCAGCGGCGGCGACGGCTCAGTGGTGGCAGCGGCGGCGACGGCTCAGTGGTGGCAGCGACGGCTCAGTGGTGGCAGCGGCGGCGACGGCTCAATGGTGGCAGCGGCGGCGACGGCTCAGTGGTGGCAGCGGCGGCGACGGCTCAGTGGTGGCAGCGGCGGCGACAGCTCAGTGGTGGAGCAAACAGATGCGGTGTTTTCCCAGTGTGTCCGTGGTCCCGATTCAAGTGATGGCGCCCGGAGCGGCGCATGCGCAGATGGAGCTCTCATCCCAGTGCTCCATCTGCGCACGCGCCCGCTTCCCGGCGCCATCATTTGAAAGTGGGATCGTGGACAAACTGGGTAACTTGCTGCACAGCCGCCGCCCCGCACGCACAGAGTGGCAGCCAGCAGGCTGTCCGCCTACCCTGCGTGCAAGCGGCAGGGTACCTGTGCTTGCGTGCGGGCGGCAGCCGGGTGCCTGTGTGAGGGCGGCAGCCGCCTGCCGCCCGCACGGGCACCCAACTGCCACCGGCACACAGCACCCGGCTGCCGCCCACACGCAAGCACAGGTACCCTGCCGCTTGCACGCAGCCACAGACACCCAGCCGCCCGATCGCCGCACATACAGGACCCCCAGGTACCGCTATATTCGGATTATAAGACGCACCCCCCATTTTCCTCCCAAATTTTTGCGTCTTATAAAGCGAAAAATACGGTACACACACACATTATATATATATATATATATATATATATATATATATATATATATATATATATATATATATATATATATATATATATATATATATATATATATATAAATATATATATATATATATATATGTATACACACACATATACACACATATACACACACACACATATATATTATATATAACTGAAATGAAAAGTAAAGATAGCATCAGTATGATAAGAGCACAGCACGCGATCCCCAGGGGTAATAAGTAATGTGTAACATACATGGAGAGCTATGTGCTGCGTCATTGCCCCTGGTGGACACAACTCACATGAATTAGATGGACAAGAACCGGCTCCAGATTGCAGAACAGCGCTCGGGCCTCCACATAAAAACTGAGCTGTTGTTCAAAGTCACGCCCAAAGGAGACCTGGGAATTAAACAGAAAATTAGGGCCAGCTCTGGTGTAACTCAAACACCTATGACAACTCTGACGGGAAAGGGAACAGCATGGATTTCAGCAGCCGCCAGGTTAATTTAACGGCTGATTCCCATTTCCAATATCCTATCCCAGTATGTAGTAGGTGTAGTAATAATAATATTAGCAAATACCTCCAATTAAAAATATAGTACAGTTCTCCTGATATAGCCACAACTCCTACCTCATGTGCAGGGCATTGCAGCTAGGTATCCATGGTAACATCCATTCATATAGTGACCGTTAGTTAGTTGTTCATGATCGTATCCATAGATAATTAGCTATGTCTCTTACCTCATGTGCAGGGCATTGCAGCTTAGGTATCTATGGATACTATCACGAACAACTAACTAACTGTGACTATAAGAGTGGATGTAACCATAGATACCTAAGCTGCAATGCCCTGCACATGAAGTAAGAGACATGGCTATATCAGGAGAACTATACTACATTTCTAATTGGAGATATTTGCTAATATTATTTCACCTACTACATAATAGGACAGGATTTTGGAGATGGAAATACACCTTTAATTTTTTTTTTCTTTTCTTTAATAATTTTGTCCAGCATGGGAAGTTATGAAACTTTACAAATCACTTTATTAAGGTGATTTGTCTTAATTTTTTTTTTTTTTTTTTTAAAAATGCATGTAATTGATTTTCACAAAATACATAAATCTGCACTCTAGAATGCATTGAATAAATGAATTCTGGTATTGCATTACTGCTATAGGAATATTTGAAAAAAAGAGAATTTTGTTTACTTACCGTAAATTCTTTTTCTTATAGTTCCGTATTGGGAGACCCAGACCATGAGTGTTTAGCTTCTGCCTCCGGAGGACACACAAAGTACTACATTCAAAAGTGTAGCTCCTCCCTCTGAGCTTATACACCCCCTGGAGAACCAGATCTAGCCAGTTTAGTGCAAAAGCTGAAGGAGAATAGCCACCCACAAGTAAAAACAGAGCAAGAACCGGAACAACCGGAGACTCTGTCCACGACAACAGCCAGTGATAACACGCGGAACAAGAAAAATTGCCAACAGGGAGGGAGCTGGGTCTCCCAATACGGAACTATAAGAAAAAGAATTTACGGTAAGTAAACAAAATTCTCTTTTTCTTTATCGTTCCTATGGGAGACCCAGACATTGGGACGTCTCAAAGCAGTCCATGGGTGGGAATAAACAGAAAAACTAGGAAGTAGGCGGAGCCTAACTTCACAAATGGGCGACAGCCGCCTGAAGGATGCGTTTGCCCAAGCTCGCATCTGCCGAAGCATGAGCATGCACTTGGTAGTGCTTCGAGAAGGTATGCAGGCTAGCCCAAGTGGCAGCCTGACAGACTTGCTGAGCCGTAGCCTGGTGCCTAAAAGCCCAAGAGGCACCGACAGCTCTGGTCGATTGTGCCTTGATCCCCGGCGGGGGAGGCACCTGAGAACACTGGTAGGCATCCGAAATGGTCGACCTAATCCAACGGGCTAAGGTCGGCTTAGAAGCAGAGAGGCCCTTGCGCCGACCTGTGGTTAGCACAAAAAAGAGAATTTTGTTACTTACCGTAAATTCTTTTTCTTATAGTTCCGTCATGGGAGACCCAGACCATGGGTGTATAGCTACTGCCTCCGGAGGACACACAAAGTTACTACACTCAAAACGTGTAGCTCCTCCCTCCTAGCATATACACCCCCTGCTAGCCAGTCCTAGCCAGTTTAGTGCAAAAGCTGAAGGAGGACATCCACCCACAAGAAGAGACAGAGTAAAAACCGGAAGAACCGGAACCTCTGTCTACAACAATAACAGCCGGTGAAGACACACGGAACAAGAACCTGCCAACAGGCAATAGGGAGGGTGCTGGGTCTCCCATGACGGAACTATAAGAAAAAGAATTTACGGTAAGTAACAAAATTCTCTTTTTCTTTATCGTTCCTATGGGAGACCCAGACCATGGGACGTTCCAAAGCAGTCCATGGGTGGGAATAAACAGACAACTGAGAAGCAGGCAAACCCAACTTCACAAATGGGCGACAGACGCCTGAAAGATGCGTCTGCCCAAACCCGCGTCTGCCAAAGCAAGAGCATGCCTTGGATAGAGCTTCGAAAAAGTATGCAGACTAATTCGAGCTGCAGTCTGACAGACCTACTGAGCCGTAGCCTGGCGTGAAAGCCCAAAAGGCACCGACAGGTCTGATCAAATGTGCTCTAATCCCCGGCGGGGAAGGCACTTGAGTACACTTGTAGGCCTCGGAAATGGCCGACCTAAGCCAACGAACCAGGGTCGGCTTAGATGCCGAGAGACCGCTACGCTGACTAGCAGTCAGTACTAGAGAGAGGTGCACCGCCTAATAACGGCGGTGCGAGACACATAGATCCGGGGCGCCCGCACCAGATCCAGGATATGCAACGCTTCCTCAAAGCGATGAACAGGAGCCGGACAAAAGGAAGGCAGGAAAATTGCCCCGGATAAGGTGGAAGCTGTAACCACCTTAGGGAAAAAAGTCCGGAGTCGGACGGAGACCACCTTGTCTTGATGCAAAAGACCAAAAAAAGGGGGTGACTCAGAGAAAGTGCCGCCAGAACTCCCTGGCGGGAAATTATAGCCACTAGAAAGACTACTTTCTGTGAAATATGAAACAAAGAAACCTCCCTAAGAGGCGCAAAGGGGGGTTTCCGGGAACCGGGAGGACCGGATTAAGGTCCTAGGGCTCCATAGGCCGCCGGAAAGGCGGAATGATGTGAGATGCGCCCTTAAAGGAGCGCACCGGAGCCAGCCGGACGATACGCCGCTGGCACATACTGACAGAGCCGAGACCTGTCCCTTAATGAGGGATAGTCCTAGCTGTAGACCGGACTGTGGAAGGGACAGGAGGGTCGGCAAGGCTAAAAAGGTCCAAGGACACTTTGGAGCTCGAGTCATAGCGGAGATGACTTCAGGAAGGATACCAGAAGTCGCCAAGATCCAGGACTCAATAGCTACGCCGTCAATCTGAGAATCCAGAATTCTGACGGAAAAAACTGACCTTTTGAGAAAAGGTCTGGACGGTCCGGAAGATGCCATGGCAACCTAACGGACAAAAGGAGCAGGTCAGGGTACCAAGCCTGCCTGGGTCAGTCTGGAGTAAGAGAATGACCCGACGGCCCCCTTTACTGATCTTGCGCAGGACTCTGGGCAAGAGGTAGAGACGAAGCTGGGATCAAACATGAGCCAGTGTGTCTACCGCAAAACCTGAGGATTGTGGACCACGGTTGGACAGCTGAAATAGTCTGCCTCGCAGTTTTGACATCTAGGATGTGGGCTGCGGATACGGTGGACTAGGAGTCCCTTGTCCACTGAAGAATGTTGAGGCGCCAAGATTGCCAGGCGGCTGAGTGTCCCGCCCTGGAAGTTGATGTAGGAAAACGCTGTCACGTTTTCCGACTGGACTCGAATGTGCCTAGCCGCCAACAGATGGTGAAGGCGTAGAGAGCTAGAAAAAGAGCTCTGATTTCCAACCTATTGATCCAGAGGGCTGATGCGGACAGAGTCCAAGCGCCCTGCGCTCCACGGTGGAGATATACTGCTCCCAAGGCGGAAAGACCAGCACCCTGGTGAGGATCACCCGGGACGGGGCCAGGAAGGAGCGTCCCTGAGACAGAGTGGCCGAAACCACCACTGAAAACGAGCCCCTGCTCAGTGGCAAAGCCACCACCCCGTGGAAGGAGGGAGTTCGCGTGTACAGCGGAAAACATCCAGTCTCAGAGGACGCAGGAGAAACTGGGCAAGGAATCGCTTCCATTGACGCCACTGTCTGACCAGCACCAGTATTTGGTGTCTGATAGAACGACGTCAACCGCCAGCGGAGGGACTACTGATCGACTAAGAGCAGCTTCACAAGAGCCGACAGAGTCTCGAATTGCGTCCCTGAGAACCTCTGGTTCGAAGTCAGAGTGGACTTGAACAGAATGACAAGCCACCCGAATAGGTTAGAGTGGCGAGAGAAGCGAAGTACTCTGCTAAGAGTCTGCACTGGATGAAGCCCCGAGAAGAAGGCCGTCCAGGGCAAACGATCACTGCCAATCCCTAGGGGTGCAGGACCTTAATCACAGCAGCCCCACTGAGAATACTCGAGGGGCCGTGGCTAACCCCAAGGGAAGAGCCACGAATTGGACCACTCCGATGGCAAAACGTAGTCAACGCTGGTGTGAAACTGCGATTGACCCCTGCCGAAAAGCATCTCTGATGCCGATGGCTGCTAGGGAATCTCCTTGGGTTCTTGATTGATCCGGTGAAAAAAAACACACGGAACAAGACCGAGGCTCCATGTGAAAATGCCACACCTGACCATGCTGAAAAAGCTAAAGATCTAGGTCGGAAGGCACCGCCCTCTTCGGGGACTAGAAATAGATTTGAACCAAAATCTCAGAACCGTTCTCAGTCGAGAACCGGTACAATTACTCCATTGGCCTGCAAGAAATGCCACGGCCTGTGAGAAGGCGGCGGCCTTGGAGCCGGGAGGTGACAGAAAAAAATCTGTTTGGCGGGTGGACAGAAATCCATCCTGTAGCCATGGGAGATATGATCCCGCCCCCACTGAACGGAGACGTGGTAGAACCATACGTCGCCAAGTGGAGAGAGCCTGCCACCGACCAAGGAGGTGGTTGGCGTGGCTAGATAGCTCGGAGGAAGCTGACTCCGTGGTAGCATCTCCTGCGGTCTTTTGAAGACGCAGCTTCAAGCTATTTGGTTCTATGAACCAAGGCCGAGCTAGAGGACGATCAGATGGAGGAACGCCACCAAAACCTCAACTGATTCCTGTCCTGGACAGGTTCCCTGGTTTAGGTTTGTGGCAAGGAAGAACTCTCCCCGCCAAGAGCTTCCTGAATTTCATCCAGTTGGTTCCGAAGAGACTGGTCCCACCAAAGGGGAGCCCAGCAAGGAACCCCTATAGAGGCATCTGCTTTCCATTACCGAAGCCACAGGAGCCTGCGGATAGCGAGGAAAAGTAGCCAAGACCACCGCCGTGCGGTGTCCAGCATGGCAGACCTGGCATAGGATGAAAAGACTGAAGTCTGGAAGTTCAGGCAACCGTTTTGGGCATAGAGTCCCTGTGAGGGAATGCATCTCCTCCAGACAAGCAGAGAAGGTACAAAAGAACCGCACTGCCGTAAAGCTGAGGAGAACGAAGCTGCTGCCGCCCCAATACCGACTTGGCCCAAGGACAACCGGGCGGACCGCAAAACCTTAAGTGAGGAGCTATCAGCCACTGACATAACGGTCCGGGCTGAGCCACCTGAGGTGACTGAGCCCACTTCTTGACCACCATTGGTGGACAGGGAAACACAGTCCTCAGAATCACGCTTCATGGGAAGCGACTGTCAGAGCGGACCCTGGGCTTGGTCACAGGGGCCTGAAAACTGGAGTGGTTAAGGAACACACTTTGGTGTTCTCCTAGGTAAGGTAACTCCGGCGGATTGGGGTCCAGTACAAAATTAATGTACCGTGGGAGCCCTATAGAGGTGCCGTCAGCCACTGATACAACTATCCGGGCTGAAAGTCTGGACACTGGAGGGGCCACGTTTGGCGAATGAGTACACTCCTTGACCACCTCTGATGGGAGGGGGAAACAGCCGCAGAACCCCGCTTTGGGGTCTGCAGGACAGGCTGTGAGCTTGGACGCAGCAGGCTGAAAACTGGAGTGGTTAAAGAACACACTCCTCGTCCTGTTAAAGGTATACTGATGCCTTTCTGCCAGCGGGGAATACTCCCCTGATACGGGCGGATGGAGGTCCAGTACAAGTATAATGGACGCAATCCAATCATTCGGCTCTGCGTCACGTACGGACGGATCAATGTACATAAAGTAGCGTCCGAGCCCCTGGTAGAGACATCCTCCTCGTCAGTGAGTCAGCTCGAAATCGGAGCTGCGGGACGGGGAAGGACAGGGGACCCTGCGTCTCCCTGTCAGGAGGACGGGGTCTGAGCCCAGAAGGAGAGTCCTTTGTGAGCTTTATTGAGCGAGCTGAAGCAGAAGAACGCCCTGAGAGGGGAGCTGCATGCTCAGCAGATGCCAGGACAGCCGACCCCTGGAAATAGGATTCCCTCAGGGGTCAGCCACCGAAACCGGAGCAGATGGAGGGGCCACTAATTAGCAATCATTCGGCTCTGCCTCCAAGCTGAGGGGCCACCATGGTTATGAGCTCGGTACAGCCGTACGAGACTACCTGCAGTGCATAATAAAAACAACCTGCAGCCCTGCTCTGTGAGACATGCTGCAGAGGTGGGGGCTCTGTCAAGACTGGTCCCCAGCATATATAAACCGATAAAACAAGCAGCTGCACAACCGAGGTTGTGGCTGCCAATCGTTTAAACAGACATGTCTGTGCCCCCTGGTCCCTCAGCCCAGGTCCCCACTTGTCACACTGTGGAATCTCTGTGCCCATGCAGGCACAGAGAACGCTGAGAACATGGCGACCGGAGCGAGCGAGACGGGGGCGGGGCCTACTCTGAGAGCGGCAAAAGGATTCTGTCAGTGAGGTAGCCAGGGGGAGGGGAATCTTTCCTCAATGAGGAGTGTCCCTTCGCTTGTGCTGCACAGCCGCTGGGCGGAGCTACACTGCCTCTCTGCATGACTGACATGCAGAGACAGTGGAAACCGAAACTAGGCCCCAGGCGAAGCCGGGGCCTAGAGTAAAACATGCGGCCGACGTGCAGGCACCATCGGCGCGGTTCTCCAGTGAAAACTGGAGAACCGGCCGGAAATGTTAACACCAAACATAAAACACATTCCCCCAATAAATAAACATAAAGGACCCTTGGAAAGACCACTTTCTGTGGTAATAACGTCTCATATACTTAGCTTTTGAGACGCAGGTTGCCAGGGTCCTGGGGGGTGATAGCTCCGTCCAGCAGGGTCCTGCAAAAGGGCTGCGGATGGAGACCGGTCTCCTGCAAAGCAGTGAGAACCGTGTTGGCTCCGACTTCAAGCCAGAGCCCCAGCATGGGATGGTGAAGGAGCGCGGCATGAAAGGGATACAGCCCTGAAATCAACCTTAACAGCAGCCCCGCAGTGGGGTGTGAAGGGACATGCCGGGAGTCCAGACTGGACCCGCTTTTCTTCCAAATCTTTGTCCAAAAGGAAAAATAAAAAATCAGAGAATGCATGTGTGTGTGATCCTCCTGAAACACAAAGCATGAAAACTGGCTAGGACTGGCTAGCAGGGGGTGTATATGCTAGGAGGGAGGAGCTACACGTTTTGAGTGTAGTAACTTTGTGTGTCCCCCGGAGGCAGTAGCTATACACCCATGGTCTGGGTCTCCCATAGGAACGATAAAGAAAAGAGAGGTGCACCGCCTAAGAGTAGCGGGACGAGATACATAGATCCGGAGAGCACGCACCAGATCCAGAGTATGCAACGCTTTTTCAAAGCGATGAACAGGAGCTGGACAAAAGGAAGGTAGGGTAATGTCCTGGTTAAGGTGGAAAGGAGAAACCACCTTAGGGAGAAAGTCCGGAGTCGGACGGAGAACCACCTTGTCTTGATGAAAAACCAAGAAAGGTGACTCCGAAGAGAGCGCAGCCAAATCAGAGACTCTCCCGAGGGAAGTTATGGCCACTAGAAAGACCACTTTCTGTGAAAGTCGAAATAAAGAAACCTCCCTAAGAGGCTCAAAGGGGGGTTTCTGCAAAACCGTGAGAACCAAATTGAGGTCCCAGGGATCCAAGGGCCGCCGGTAAGTTGGAATGGTGTGAGACGCGCCCTGCATGAAGGTGCGGACCTGAGCCAGCCGGGCGATACGCCACTGGAACAGCACTGACAGAGCCGAGACTTGTCCCTTGAGAGAGTTGAGGGACAGTCCCAGCTGCAGACCGGACTGTAGAAAAGACAGAAGGGTCGGCAAGGAAAAAGGCCAAGGAGAATGGCCGGAAGAGCGACACCAGGACAGGAAAATTTTCCAAGTCCTGTGATAGATCTTGGCAGAGGAAGACTTACGGGCCCGAGTCATAGTGGAGATGACTTCAGGGGGAATACCAGAAGCCGTCAAGATCCAGGACTCAAGAGCCACGCCGTCAATCTGAGAGCCGCAGAATTCTGGCGGAAAAACGGACCTTGTGAGAGAAGGTCTGGACGGTCTGGAAGATGCCACGGCACCTCTACGGACAGATGGAGCAGGTCTGGGTACCAAGCTCGCCTGGGCCAGTCCGGAGCAATGAGGATGACTCGACGGCCCTCCATTCTGATCTTGCGCAGAACTCTGGGCAAGAGAGCTAGAGGGGGAAACACGTAGGACAGACGAAACTGGGACCAGTCTTGAACCAGAGCGTCCGCTGCAAAGGCCTGAGGATCGTGGGAGCGAGCCACGTAAACCGGAACCTTGTTGTTGTGACGGGATGCCATTAGGTCCATGTCCGGAGTGCCCCACTTGCGGCAGATTGACTGAAACACTGCCGGATGAAGGGACCACTCGCCTCTGTCCACGGTTTGACGACTGAGATAATCTGCCTCCCAGTTTTCCACGCCTGGGATGTAGACTGCGGATATGGTGGACTTGGAGTCCTCCGTCCATTGAAGGATGAGTTGCACCTCTAACATTGCCAGGCGGCTGCGTGTCCCGCCTTGGTGATTGATGTAGGCAACCGCTGTCGCGTTGTCTGACTGGACTCGGATGTGCTTGCCCGCCAATAGGTGGTGAAAAGCTAGGAGAGCCAGAAGCACGGCTCTGGTTTCCAGCACATTGATTGAGAGGACTGACTCGGACGGAGTCCAAGTGCCCTGTGCTCAGTGGTGGAGACATACCGCTCCCCAGCCGGATAGACTGGCATCCGTGGTGAGGATCACCCAGGACGGGGCCAGAAAGGAGCATCCCCTGGGACAGAGAGAGGGGCCGAAGCCACCACTGAAGAGAGCTCCTGGTCTCTGGCGACAGAGCCACTAACCTGTGCAAGGAGGAAGGCCACTTGTCCCAACAGCGGAGAATGTCCAGCTGCAGTGGACGCAGATGGAACTGGGCAAAGGGAACAGCCTCCATTGACGCCACCATCTGACCCAGCACCTGCATCAGGTGCCTGATGGAATAACGGCGGGGCCTCAGCAGAGAGCGCACCGCCAGTTGGAGGGACTGCTGTTTGATTAAAGGCAACTTCACAAGTGCCGGCAGAGTCTCGAACTGCATCCCTAGGTACGAGAGCCTCTGGGTCGGAGTCAGAGTGGATTTGGGCAGATGGACAAGCCACCCGAATTGGGCTAGAGTGGCGAGAGTGAGCGAGACACTGCGCTGACAGTCTGCGCTGGATGAAGCCTTGACTAGAAGGTCGTCCAGGTAAGGAATCACTGCCAACCCGTGGAGGTGCAGAACCGCAACCACTGCTGCCATGACCTTGGTGAATACCCGAGGGGCCGTGGCTAACCCGAAGGGGAGAGCCACAAATTGGAAATGTTCCTCTCCGATTGCAAAACGTAGCCAACGCTGGTGTGAAACTGCAATTGGCACATGCAGATAGGCATCTCTGATGTCGATGGACGCCAGGAAATCCCCTTGGGTCATTGAGGCAATGACTGACCGCAGAGACTCCATGCGAAAATGCCGCACCTGAACATGCTTGTTGAGAAGCTTGAGATCCAGGATGGGCCGGAAGGAACCGTCCTTTTTGGGGACTAGGAAGAGATTTGAGTAGAAACCTCTGAACCGTTCCCGGGCGGGAACCGGTACAATTACTCCGTTGGCCTGCAAGGATGCCACGGCCTGAGAGAAGGCGGCGGCCTTGGAGCAGGGGGGAGTTGACAGAAAAAATCTGTTTGGCGGGCTGGAAGAGAATTCTATCCTGTAGCCGTGGGAGATGATATCCCGCACCCACTGATCGGAGACGTGTTGAAACCACACGTCGCCAAAGTGGGAGAGCCTGCCACCGACTAAGGACGTTGCTGGCGCGGACAGATAGTCAAGAGGAAGCTGCCTTAGTGGCAGCAGCTCCTGCGGTCTTCTGTGGACGCGCTTTTGTGCGCCAGTTGGATTTTTGGTCCTTGCAAATATTTCAAAAGACTGACCTGCACATCCTACAAGTGTGTATAGGTGCCAGCTGAAAAAACCTAGCAAATACAAAATGGATACAGCCGCACACTAAATGCCATCAATGTATAAGGGAACTCTGGTACTGCATTACTGCTATATGAAAAAATGAGATTTTAGTTTATGAATTGGCCAATGCATGTAAGCCCGGACACCAAACGGCAAGGTAAATCTCAATATTCCGGGTCCCTAACTAAAATGCCACTATCTAGGTTAAAAACATCCTTGTCTGGGCAGCTAGACTAAAAATCTAACTAGAAATGCCACTATCTGGACTAACCTCCATGTCTGGGCAGCTAGGACTCCTGGTATAAGGATTTTGAACACAGCCTGGTTTATAGGGCGGAGTGCTCAGTCAGAAAAAAACTCACTGCAAATATTTCAAAAGACTGACCTGCACATCCTACAAGTGTGTATAGGTGCCAGCTGAAAAAACCTAGCAAATACAAAATGGATACAGCCGCACACTAAATGCCATCAATGCATAAGGGAACTCTGGTACTGCATTACTGCTATATGAAAAAATGAGATTTTAGTTTATGAATTGGCCAATGCATGTAAGCCCGGACACCAAACGGCAAGGTAAATCTCAATATTCCGGGTCCCTAACTAAAATGCCACTATCTAGGTTAAAAACATCCTTGTCTGGGCAGCTAGACTAAAAATCTAACTAGAAATGCCACTATCTGGACTAACCTCCATGTCTGGGCAGCTAGGACTCATTGAATTGGCCAATGCATGTAAGCCTGGACACCAAACGGCAAGGTAAATCTCAATACCTTGCCGTTTGGTGTCCGGGCTTACATGCATTGGCCAATTCATAAACTAAAATCTTATTTTTTCATATAGCAGTAATGCAGTACCAGAGTTCCCTTATACATTGATGGCATTTAGTGTGCGGCTGTATCCATTTTGTATTTGCTAGGTTTTTTCAGTTGGCACCTATACACACTTGTAGGATGTGCAGGTCAGTCTTTTGAAATATTTGCAGTGAGTTTTTTTCTGACTGAGCACTCCGCCCTATAAACCAGGCTGTGTTCAAAATCCTTATACCAGGAGTCCTAGCTGCCCAGACATGGAGGTTAGTCCAGATAGTGGCATTTCTAGTTAGATTTTTAGTCTAGCTGCCCAGACAAGGATGTTTTTAACCTAGATAGTGGCATTTTAGTTAGGGACCCGGAATATTGAGATTTACCTTGCCGTTTGGTGTCCGGGCTTACATGCATTGGCCAATTCATAAACTAAAATCTCATTTCTCTAGCGTTTCATTGGGGGACACAGGACCATGGGTTATGCTGCTGTCACTAGGAGGCTGACACTAAGTAAACAGAAAAAGTTAGCTCCTCCCCAGCAGTATAACCCCTGAGCCGGAGGCGGGCTCAATCAGTTTTTTGCTTAGTGTCGTAGGAGGCTGATGTGGGCCGACTGGGCCCCCTTCAGCCACTTGATTTTTTGCGTATATTTTTTCATTTTTTCTCTCGGCTGTGGTAATTCTCTTTTTCTACAGGTATCGTTTCTCTACCTCAGCTCTCGCAGCCCGTGTGGGTACCACTCCCCTGGGTCGCAGAGGCTTGAGTCGTCGGGCCCTCTCCCCCGTCCAATTCCACGGTACCACTCCCGGGTTGGCACGCGGGGCTGAACTTTACTGAGCACCCCCTATTCACCCTGCGGTATCACCCCAAAGGGTGCAAGGGGCATACAGCAGGGACTGGACCTCGCAGCGCGTCTGGATTGTATGATGGGGCCCGCAGCGCTGCTACACTTCAGAGGGGCTTCCCCCCCACCGGCGTCCACCTCCCTGCCTGCCTGCCTGCCTCATTCTTCTCCTGCTGCCGCAGCCAGTCATCCGGTGTGCGGAGCACAGGGGCACGGGTGCAGAGCTCCACGCCTGCACACTGGCAGATGCGACGCCGCCCTTCAGGTAGGACACCCTCTCCTACCTTCTCCCGGGCGGATGCAATCTTTAGGCCCCGGTCCGGGCCTACTCACCGGGCGCCCCCACGTCCCCATCCGGTCATCGGGCGGCTGCTAAAATTTAGGCCCCGGTCTGGGCCTAGTCGCCTGGCACCCCGGCCACGTCCGCGGAGCTCCCTGCCGACATCCGAGGTCGGGAGGGTCCGCATCGCCGCTGCGCCGCCGCCGCTTCGTGAGTGGGTCCGCCGGCGCTGCCTCTGCCCGCGGCGGCAGCTTCCAAATTTAGTCCCCGGTCTGGGCCTAGCCGCCTGGCACCCCGGCCACGTCCGCGGAGCTCCCTGCCGACATCCGAGGTCGGGGGGATCCGCATCGCTACTGCGCCGCCGCCGCATCGCTACTGCGCCGCCGCCGCTTCGTGAGTGGGTCCGCCGGCGCTGCCTCTGCCCGCGGCGGCAGCTTCAAAATTTAGTCCCCGGCTTCGGCCCTGTCTTCGGCGTCCCAGGCCCGCCTCCCGCGCAGCGCTATTGGCCGCCGGCCTCTCTGCCTCCGCCCTCCGCTCTGCTCCAGGCATCACTAGGGGGGTGGTGGATAGTTTTTCCCGCTCTCTTGGGTCCGCCTCCAGCCCCCTCAGCGTCCATTTTAAATAAAAAATAAAAAAAAAAAGAGGATCAGGGCAGACTCCTGATCTGCGGATTGCTGAGGCTGCAGCATCCCTTATCAGGGAAAAATGGGCCCAAAAATAGCCACAATTTTTAACGATAGTAGGTTTTTTATGTTCATGGGTTGAGTTATTACTATATATGTAGATTGAGTTTATTAACTCTTACAGGTCTCAGCTTGAGATATTTGTTTTGGACCGGTAAGCTCAGGTCTATGCTTCCCTCAATTGTTTTTTACATCCACCGCAGCCACTGGCACTGCACGCCCCTGCTCCCCGCCCCTGCCGAATAGTTGGCGCCTGGCTCTGGCTAAATCCCCTCGCTGGCGTTCCTCGGGTTGGTGCGCATGCGCTGCGTCCCTGGCCGACGCTCTGTCAGATCATCCACAGGACTGGCGCAATCCCCTCGGGGAGGTGAGTCCCATACCAGGGGCCGGTTCCTCTGCCGGAAGCGGACCCGCCAGGTCTCATCTTCTGCGGCCCCCCAGGTTTCACCTTAATCCCCAGGTCCAGACTGCCTGTCCTTCGGTAGCCTTTCGACCTCTCGGGTGATGGCCCAGGCGTTCCACCTCTGGTGAACTCCGAGCAGGACCTGGATGTTTTTGCCGCATGACAAGTAGCCTGCTAGGAATGGTGAGTCAAGCCGTAAGGCTACGGACAGCCCTCTTCTCTCTGTGCACGCAGGTCTCCTTTAAGACATTTGGAGCGGACCCTTGATGTAATCAGTGGACATCCAGAGTTCGCCGAGTTACCGCGTGATCACTGACAACAACCGGACACGAAGTTTACCAGCGGTAAGTCTTGTCAGTATCATTATGCCTTTCTCCAAGAGGGTTTTCGGACAAAATGGGCATGCTACACTGGAGTCGCTGTTTGATCACGAACAGCAACTAGACACTGCGTTTCCAGCGGTAAGTCGTGTTATTGCCATTATCATTCCCCCAAAGGGCTCCGGAGAGAGGGGGCATGTCATCTTGAAGAGACGAATGTGGCGGGCCCCTGCGGTTTACAGGGGACATCCAGAGTTCGCCGTGCTGACTGCGTGAGCATGGTTATTTCCCAGGCACGATGTTTACCAGTGGTAAGTCCCTTTACTTGTCATTACCCCTTCTCGAAGGGGGGCTCCGAAAGGAAGAGGCGCGCTACCCTGTAATCGACCCGCCTGGGTTCCTTCTGGTTTCTCGTCCCTAACGTGACGCTCCGCAGGGTCTCCGCGGACACCCTACGCGGCGGACCACGTTCCACCTATGCCGACCCTGGACTGGTTATCATCTTCCGTGAGTACCCTCTCTTCACAGACCTGGTGTCTGACTGCGGCTCGGCCTGAGCCTCTAGCATCGGTGTGTACACCCGTCGAGACCTCTGACTCAGGATTAGGAACTGGAATCGACGTCTAAGGAGTCGCTGACTTCCCTTCCGACTGTACGTGAACGCCCTTCGGAGATGGGCGGGGCCAGTTGCTCCCCTAGGCTACGTCAGGGTAGAGTACATCTCTTCCCGGCATTGGCCAGACGCATCAGGATCGTCCCCCTACAGCTAGGTCCCAGTCCGTTCACGCCGCACCCGTCAGGGCGCCTCTATCCCTCCAACAGTCCCTCCGCCTCGCGGGACAGTGGGCCGTTCCAGTTTTTTAAGAGCGCTTGCAGGGATCACTGTCCCTGCGCATACTACGCTACAGGGCTGCTAGGTTCACTCCGCCCAAAAACGACCTAGAGGACCAGAGTTCTCCCTTCAAGGGCCCGCGCTTGAGGTTTAGACCGTCATCATCACTTTTCGCTACTAGGGTAGCTGAGCTACCGGAGGGAGTCCTCTCAGATCCCTACCCGGTAGATCATCTCTTAGGCACGGTATCGAGCCCGTCCACGGGTAGCTACTCCTCACGCAGGAGTAGTTTTCTACCGGGCACAGAGTCCCGCGTACCCTTTGCCATCCGCGCCCGTTTTTTTCCATCAGTTTTGCTATGCGAGCCCTCGGCAGTCTGTGGCGGGAATAGCGGCGGTGCACTTACCAGATTCATCCTTGACTCTCCAGCGGACCACTCTGAAGAACGGAGTCAGGAAGGTTCCGTCTTCGTGGGGGACTCGCCAATCCCCTCCTTGCGGACCAGTTTTCACAACCGTCCCTTGAAGCTCCCCTTTCCTCCTCTGGAGCGTGTTATCAACCGTCACCAGTCTCCCGTGCTAGGGTATCCTTCTCCCCTCCGGTTAGCCCGGTTTACAATTTATTCTCTTGGTCGGGGTGGCCCATTCAGGTTCCACTCGGACCATGCCACAGCGGTGACGTGCATCATCCTCCAGGGAGATGCAGGGAGTGTCATGGCAAGGGAAGAAGCCTAGAAGATCTTCCCCTGGGACAGGTCTCTTCACTCGCTAATCTCGGCTCCACATACCTAGCGTGGACGTTTGGACGGCCGATTCTCTCGGCAAGAAGGACCTCGCTTAGGCAAATGGCTCTTCAACAGGGAAGTCACCAGCCAGTTCCCCGGCGAAGGAAGATCTCCAGTCGTGGTCCTATTGGTCTTGCGATCGCACTTTCAGGTCAATGGGGCATCGTGGGTGCCACCTGCTCTGGACTAGGTGACGATGCCCTCGACCGGTCGTGAAGCCTATTCAGGCTCTTGTGCGTCTTCCCGCGGTTTCCCATGATCTTGAGGGTTCTCAAGATGGACCAGGGCAGAGGAAGGCTCTGGAGTAGCCCAGGTGAGCATAGTTCACATATCTTGCTCAACTCCTCGCAGATGCCCCGTGACTCCTTCCAGACCGCCCAGTTCATCCGTGTCGGGGCCCCTCTCTTCTACCGGGACTCAGAAGTCCCAAGTCCAACGGGCTCACCAGTGGATCCCGGGTTCTGGCTCGGTCAGGTCTGTTGTCAAGAAGATTGCAGACAAATGGTGAGGGCTGGGGAGTCCAGTTTCCTCGAGGATTTAATTCCACTCGTACAGAGCTCCCCCGGTGGTATGAGGAGCACATCTTCCCTTCTCCTCTCTCTCCCTCCCCTCCTTCTTGCTGGCCTTCTTCCAGTCAGTTCTGGATGCGGCACTCTCGCGTTTCCCTGTATCGACCAGGTGGCTGCTCGATTGTTCGGGTTTTCGGAGTCCTCTCACTTTCCGTCCTTCGATCACGGCCTCCACTCAGGGAAGCGTCCATCTGGCTCGGCGGTATCTTCGGTCACTAGAAACGTGGGACCTTAATCCAGTGATGGTTTCGCTTCAGAGTACTCTTTTTCCCTGCTCCCACCGGTTTTGATAGGTGGGCTCCTCGTGGCCGTCTTTTGGTTACGGACGGCATCAGGGCGGGCAGCCCTCTTGTCGCCTTTCCCCCTTTTCCGGCTCCTCTAGCAGGACAAGGGGGTGCTCCGGCAGAACCCTTCGTTCTGTCCAAGGCAGCTTGCTGTTTCTTCCAGAAGAGGAGTTTAGGTTTCAGTGTTCGGTTCTAGTCTCCTCTCTCAGCCAAAATGAGGGCCTAGTTCGTTCCAGGGCTGGTACGAGCCCTCAGTCTTTTAGGTCTGCAGGACACCACTTTTCGGTTACACCGACAGTCAGTCCATCCTTCCACCTGTTCCCAAGAGGCGCATGCCGGCGCCAAGGGCCAGAATTTCACATTGATCCATTCCTCCATATGGTTAGGCTATCGCACGAAGGACGGACTTCCGCCGCGGTCTACCGAGCAAGGGATACCCCTTGGACGGATGGACTTCAGACGTCGACTGGCCAGGTCCCCTGGGTCGCCACCTGATCTAGTCGGCATACCTTTACTAGTTTTGACCAGGGTCACACCCAAGCTTCGGTAGAGCCCGGTCTTGGCGTAAGGTTTGCGGGCGGCAATCGCACACCTGTATCAAGGTAGGTGCTTGTAGGTCTGGGTCAAGTCCGACAGGGGGAAGCGGCTCCTTCCTATCTCTGGTGATGGTTCTCTTCCCACCCAGGGACTGCTTTTGGACGTCCCATGGTCCTGTGTCCCCCAATGAAACGCTAGAGAAAGAAGGATTTTTGTGTACTCACCGTAAAATCTCTTTCTCTGAGTCTTCATTGGGGGACACAGCACCCACCCTGCTTGTGTTTCTTGTTATATATTACCTGCCGGTTACCCCAGTGGCCATATTCCCATGCCACTGGTCACACGACTAATGATCATAGTTTTTACCTTGTTTTATCCAGGATTGTTTGGTTCTCCTCCTACTGCTTGTGCACTAAACTGATTGAGCCCGCCTCCGGCTCAGGGGTTATACTGCTGGGGAGGAGCTAACTTTTTCTGTTTACTTAGTGTCAGCCTCCTAGTGACAGCAGCATAACCCATGGTCCTGTGTCCCCCAATGAAGACTCAGAGAAAGAGATTTTACGGTGAGTACACAAAAATCCTTCTTTTTTCATATAGCAGTAATGCAGTACCAGAGTTCCCTTATACATTGATGGCATTTAGTGTGCGGCTGTATCCATTTTGTATTTGCTAGGTTTTTTCAGCTGGCACCTATACACACTTGTAGGATGTGCAGGTCAGTCTTTTGAAGTATTTGCAGTGAGTTTTTTTCTGACTGAGCACTCCGCCCTATAAACCAGGCTGTGTTCAAAATCCTTATACCAGGAGTCCTAGCTGCCCAGACATGGGGGTTAGTCCAGATAGTGGCATTTCTAGTTAGATTTTTAGTCTAGCTGCCCAGACAAGGATGTTTTTAACCTAGATAGTGGCATTTTAGTTAGGGACCCCGGAATATTGAGATTTACCTTGCCGTTTGGTGTCCGGGCTTACATGCATTGGCCAATTCATAAACTAAAATCTCATTTTTTCATATAGCAGTAATGCAGTACCAGAGTTCCCTTATACATTGATGGCATTTAGTGTGCGGCTGTATCCATTTTGGATTTTTGGTCCTTGGCTGAGTTAGTGGACGAGGCCGAGGGCTTAGAGGACGACCAGTTGGAGGAACGAAAGGAACGAAACCTCGACTGATTCCTGCCCTGGACAGGTTTCCTGGGTTTGGTTTGTGGCATGGAAGTACTCTTCCCGCCAGTAGCTTCCTTAATAATTTCATCCAGCTGTTCACCGAACAGCCTGGACCCAGCAAAAGGGAGTCCAGCAAGGTACTTCTTTGAAGAAGCATCTGCCTTCCACTCTCGAAGCCACAAGATCCTGCGGATAGCGAGGGAATTAGCCAAAGCCACCGCAGTGCGGTGAGAAGCCTCCAGCATGGCAGACATGGCATAGGATGAAAAAGCTGAAGCTTGGGAAGTTAAGGTAACCATTTCGGGCATAGATTCCCTAGCGAGGGAATGCATCTCCTCTAGAGAAGCAGAGATGGCTTTGAGAGCCCACACTGCTGCAAAAGTCGGGGAGAACGAGGCCCCTGCCGCTTCATATACAGATTTGGCCAGAAGGTCAACCTGGCGGTCAGTGGAATCCTTAAGAGAGGTGCCATCAGCCACTGATACAACGGTCCGGGCTGAGAGTCTAGACACCGGGGGGTCTACCTTTGGTGAATGAGCCAACTCCTTGACCACCTCAGGTGGAAAGGGAAAACGGTCATCAGAACCACGCTTTGGGAAGCGTTTGTCAGGACAGGCCCTAGGTGTGGTCACAGCGGCCTGAAAACTAGAGTGATTAAAGAACACACTCTTTGACCTCTTAGGCAAGGTAAACTGGTGCTTTTCTGCCAGAGAGGGTTGCTCCTCTGATACTGGCGGATTGAGATCCAGTACTGAATTAATGGACGCAATCAAATCACTAACATCTGAGTCACTCTCGGACAGATCAATGGGGCACATGGAGTTAGCATCCGAGTCCCCTGTAAAGGCATCCTCCTCGTCCTGCGAGTCAGCTTCTGAAAAAGAGACGCGGGACGAGGAAGGAGAGGGAGCCCTGCGTCTCCTCTTAGGAGGACGGGGTCTGGGACCAGATGATGAATCCTCTGTGAGCTCCGGTCATTAGAAAGCTCTAGCAGCAGAGGCACCCTGTGAAGGGGGCTGATGCATGTTCAGCAAAGTCCTGGACAGCTGTCCCATGGAGTCGGCAAAAGACTGGGAGATAGACCTAGATAAGGATTCTACCCAAGCCGGGGGTTCAGCCACAGTAGCCGGAGCAGCCGGAGAGACCACTGGGGGTGCGAATCCAGGCTGAGGCATCGTCAGGTTAGAGCAGGCATCACAATGTGGATAGGTGCTCGGTTCAGGCAGTAGGAGCTTACATGCAGCGCATACTGAATATAGCTTTGGAGCCTTGCTCCTCGTGTGAGACATGCTGCTGGAGTGGGGGCTCTGCCAGAGAATGACCCCCAGAGAGTATATACAGAGGTCCACAACCAGAGGTTGTGGCTTACCAGACCGCTGGAGCGGTGTTGTGTGCCCTCCAGATCCTGAAGCCCGGACCCCCAAGCACCTCAGCAGGGATGCTGCAGACCAGTGCTGATCGCAGGGAAAAACGCTGAGAAAATGGCCGCCGGAGCAAAGAGAGGGGGCGGGACTCACTCTGAGAGCGGGATCTGGAGGGCCATAGAGACTTACAGGGGAGGAGACATGTACCCAGTGAGGAGTGGCCTTCCCCTGTGCAGAACGGTCGCTGGGCGGAGCCGCGCTGTCCCTCTGCATGAATGACATGCGAGGGCAGTGAAACCGAAAGTAGGCCTCCGGTGAAGCCGGGGCCTAAATTTGAGCTGTGCGGCCGGTGCGCAGGCACCATCGGCGCGGTTCTCAGGCGGCAGCCAGAGAACCCGCCGGAAATGTCATAAAACTCACTCAGCACACTCTCCCACAATAATAAAGTACAGGGACCCCCAATATATAAACGTCTCAGGTACTTAGCTTGCTGAGACGCAGGGTTCCAAGTCCCTGGGGATGAGTGCTCCTGTCCAGCAGGATCCTGAAGGGCTGCGGATGGAGACCGGTCTCCTGCCAAGCATGGAGAACCGTGCTGGCTCCCACTTCAAGACAGAGCCCAGGAGGGATGGTGAAGGAGCACGGCATGTAAGGCTCCAGCCTTGGAATCAACCTTAACAGCACCGCCGACACAGTGGGGTGAGAAGGGACATGCCGGGGGTCCAGGCTTGGACCCGCTTTTCTTCAAACTCTTTCCAAAAATCAGATGAGAATGCATGTGTGGATGTATGCCTCCTGAACACAAAGCGATAAACTAGCTAGATCTGGTTCTCCAGGGGGTGTATAAGCTCAGAGGGAGGAGCAACACTTTTGAGTGTAGTACTTTGTGTGTCCTCTGGAGGCAGAAGCTATACACCCAATGTCTGGATCTCCCATAGGAACGATAAAGAAAAAAAGTGATACTTCGCTTATGTATTGGCCAATGCATGTGAGCCCGGTCACCACGACAAGGTGATCTCATATATTGGGACCCTAACAAATGCCTCTATCTGGGTTAAAACCTACATGTCTGAGCAGAAAGGATCCAGTTATAAAGGGAGATGGATACAGCCTGGTTACAAGGTGGATGCTCAGTCAGAAAGAAATGCATTACAAATATATCAAAAAGACTGACCTGCACATCCAACCGGTGTGAACAGGTACTAGCTGAAAACACAATATAACTACAAAATACATACAGCTGCACTCTAGAATGTATATAGATCAGCTGGATACTTACTAGTAATAGTCAGTGCTGGGTTATGCACTCTAGAATGCTAACAATTAATAAGGGTTCTCTGGAATTGCATTACTGCTATAGGAATATTTGGAAAAAAAGATGCTTAGCTGAGGCATTGGCCAATGCATGTGAGCCCGATAACCAACGGCAAGGTGATCTCTTGTAGACTGGAACCTTAACTTAAATGCCTCTATCTGGGTTAAAAACCTACATGTCTGGGCAGGAAGGATCCAGCTTTTTTTCAAATATTCCTATAGCAGTAATGCGATACCAGAGTTCCCTTATTCATTGTTAGCATTCTAGAGTGCAGCTGTATGTGTTTTGTAGTTATATTGTGTTTTCGGCTATCACCTGTTCACACACCTGTTGGATGTGCAGGTAAATCCTTTTGATATATTTTTAATTGATTTCCAAACCCCTACTTCTAACTTGTCTATTGGCTACCTTTATTTGCATTTATATCAGAACCTACTCATTTGGAGTACAGGTAGTCCAGCCTATTCATCAGCTCTGTATAACTGCTAGATCTGCAGCAGAGAAAACACTGATTTTATCAAAATGACAGCAAACAGCTCAGTAATTGACATCACTGGAATCAGGGTCTCTGTCTCTACATTATACCGCTCTCAGATGGGGAAGCAAAAACCTGGTGAAAGATTCCCTTTAAATGCAGCTTACCCCCTCAATCACAGAGGATACAGAAAATAGACCTATAAAGGTCATATGCAGGCTGCAAATTATATAGGGGATGACGTTAAGACACAAGGAGAAATAACTAAACATCTTGCCTTATAAGAGAGGATCACAAAGGGGTTTTCAAGACAAAAAATGCACTTGGCGCTAATCAGTGATGTCTTATGTTTGGCATGTAATTGATAAAAAGCTACAGTAAGGCTATGTGCGCACTGGGAAATGGAATTTTCTTGAGAAAATTCCGCATGCTCTCAAAGATTACCGCACCCGCGGTAAAAAACCGCGGGAAACCGCACCCGAAAACCGCATGCGGTTTGCCGCGGTTTTACCGCGGTATTATTCGCGGTATTGCCGCGTGCGGGTTGGGATGTGCTTTATTGCATTCAATGCAATAAAGCACATTGAAAAAAAAAAAAAAAGTCATTTAATTCTGAGATAGTAGATAGATAGATAGATAGATAAAGAGACAGAAGAATAGATAGATAGATAGATAGAGAGATAGAGGACAGATCGCTGCATTTCCCACGGTCGGCAGTGAGTTCACATTACCGGCCGTGGGAAATGACCGGTAATTACCTCTGCTGTCTGCTGCATTCAGCCTGTGTCTGTGACAGTCGCGGCTGGATGTCAGCAGTGCAGGACGTCGGAGCCGGAGCTGTGGATTATGTCGGAGCTGTGGATTACGCCGGAGTTTTGTTGCGGGAGGGGTTAATAAAATGGTGAACGAGGCTTGTTGGTTTTATTTAAAATAAAGGATTTTTGGTGTCTGTGTTTTATTCACTTTATTTACGGGTTGATCATGTCAGCTGTCACATAGACGCTGCCATGATCAAGCCTGGGGTTAATGGCGGTGGTCCCCCACCACCATTAACCCCTTGTTATATTACCCTGACCGCCACTGCTACACGGCGGCAGGAAGAGCCGAGGACACTCCCGGTGCTGCCGCATAATGCATGCGACAGTCCCGGGGCAGCTGCGGCTGATATTCTCGGCTGCGGGAGGGGGAGGGAGGCGGGGGACATTAACCCTGCCCCTCTCCCTCCCCAGCCTGAGAATACCGGGCCACCGCTGTGTGCTTACCTCGGCTGGAAGGTAAATATGCAGCGGAGCCCACGTTCTTTGTTTTCTATATTTCCGTTTTCTTTCTATGTGTGTTCTATGTGTCTGTGTCTGTGATGTCTGTGTTCTATGTCTGTGTGTGTGTGTGTGTGATCTGTGTGTGTTTACTCTCTGCTCCGCTTCCTCTTCCTGTAATGACATCACTTCCCTGCAAACCGCAGGCCAGCGTTGTACATTACCGGAGGTAAACCGCGAAATACCGCAGGGAATAACGCAGGAAAACGCAGTGAACCGCACAGAATTTGCTGCCTGCGTTATTCCCTGCGGGATTTCTCGATTACATTGGAGTCAATGGAGTGAAATCCCGCAGCGATGTGCGGAAAAGAAGTGACATGCACTTGTTTTTGCTGCGGGATTCCCGCAGCAAAACATGCAGCTGTCAAATTCCGCCCAGTGCGCACAGGATTTTTTTTCTCCATAGGATTTGCTGGTGATTCACTGCAGAGATGTTATGAACATTTTCTGCAGCGAAACATGCAGCAAATCCGCGAAAAATCCGCGGCAAAATCCGGTAAGTGCGCACATAGCCTAAAGCATCAGTCGTCCGCGTACATGATGAGAAGCAGGAATCCACCTACCATTCTGATGAATCCATTAATGAGCTGAGCCAGCGTCCTCTTCTCATCCTCCAGGGTCAAGGCACTGCGAAGAGAGAACTGTAAGTCACATACCTAAAAATGGCTGTCCGGTGAAAATAAGTTACAAAAGATAAAAGGACTAATTGCTGTACAAAGGGGGTCCATCTGCTGGGGTCCGCACCAATCAGCAGAACAGGACATTTATCACTGTGAGAATGAAGCCTCTGCACATGCTGGAACGTTGCTCCCTTCATTCTCTATGGGGCTGAGCGCTGCGCTCCGCTTCATCCAGAAGTACCATGGTGAATAGATGGAGTGGTGGTCATGTATCCAACCAGCCTCATTAATTTATAATGGGGATAAGAATTCCCCTATCTGCTGATCAGTGATGATCCTGGGGATATGATATCCACAAATCAGTAAGTTATCACCTACCAATAACCTGTTGTAACTGGACAATTCCTTTAATACGTAATGACAGATTTGGGAAAACCTATATAAAATACTTATTATTCATTATTATTTAATTTTTGTAGCTAAGATCATAGAATGTATGAACCAGGTAGAATTTTGGCTCGTCAAGTGGCTTTTTGCAGTACAGAGGCCCAAACTACCATTCATTGTGATTGGCTGCAGCAGTCACAAGATGTCGATGTGACAACGACGCATCAGCCATGTAAACAAAACTGGGGAAAGCAGAGAAATAATATAGAAGGAGCAACATAGTTTAGATACTGGAGGGCTAGGAACAAAAAAAAATAAATAAATAAAAATGGACAATCCCTTTAAGAGGAGTTTTTTTCCTTCAATGATTTACAATATCACAGTTATCGCTGAAGTGAATGTAGGAAAGTCTTACTTTACGGAGTCATGCATGGTCTTACAGACGTGGAGGAGCGCGTTCAGTATGACCGGATCCTTGGTCACCTCCTGCTGATGTCTACGGGTAAAAAAAACCCAAATTGTATAAAAATGTATTGTATGGTGCAGGAGTAAACTAAGCCATATTCAGTGATATATTTATGATATTGCTATTCACATTCACTCTATAAAGTTTATAGAGATATTTTCAAGTTTGGAAGTGATCATATATTCTTGGATAGGGGATACAGTTCTGATTAGTGGGGGTTTGACTGCTGGGAAACCCATGAATCCCAAGAACCAGAGCTTTTTTTTTAGGGAAGGGAAAGGGAAGGGAAAGGGAAGGGAAAGGGAAGGGAAAGGGAAGGGAAAGGGAAGGGAAACGGAAGGGAAAGGGAAAGGGGAAGGTAAGGAAAGGGAAAGGTAAGGGAAAGGTAAGGGAAAGGGAAAGGAAAGGGAAAGGGAAGGGAAAGGGAAGGGAGGAAAGGTAGGGAAAGCAAGAGAAAGTAAGAGAAAGGGAAGGGAAAGGGAAGGGAAAGGGAAAGGGAAGGGAAAGGGAAGGGAAAGGGAAAGGGAAAGGGAAAGGGAAAGGGAAGGGAAAGGGAAAGGGAAAGGGAAGGGAGGAAAGGAAGGGAAAGGAAGGGAAAGCAAGGGAAAGCAAGAGAAAGCAAGAGAAAGCAAGAGAAAGCAAGAGAAAGGGAAGGGAAAGGGAAGGGAAAGGAAAGGGAAGGGAAAGGGAAGGGAGGAAAGGAAGGGAAAGCAAGAGAAAGCAAAAGAAAGGAAGGGAAAGGGAAGGGAAAGGGAAAGGGAAGGGAGGAAAGGAAGGGAAAGGAAGGGAAAGGAAGGGAAAGCAAGAGAAAGGAAGGGAAAGGGAAGGGAAAGGGAAGGGGAAGGGAAAGGGAAAGAGAAGGGAAAGGGAAGGGAAAAGGGAAGGGAAAAGGGAAGGGAAAGGGAAGGGAGGAAAGGAAGGGAAAGCAAGAGAAAGCAAGAGAAAGGAAGGGAAAGGGAAGGGAAGGGAGGGAAGAGAAAGCAAGGGAAAGCAAGGGAAAGGAAGGGAAAGGAAGGGAAAGGAAGGGAAAGGAAGGGAAAGGAAGGGAAAGGAAGGGAAAGGAAGGGAAAGGAAGGGAAAGGAAGAGAAAGGAAGGGAAAGGAAGGGAAAGGAAGGGAAAGGAAGGGAAAGGGAAGGGAAAGGGAAGGGAAAGGGAAGGGAAAGGGAAGGGGAAGGGAAAGGGAAGGGAAAGGGAAGGGAAAGGGAAGGGAAAGGGGCAGTGTACATATTTTTTGGATTGGTGCCGGTCCCAGAGGTTGGGAAGTTATTGTCTATGGAAGGATAGGGGCTGCCTACCTATCTTGAGGAAAGCCCTCTAAGGTTTTGAGGATCTAAATTCTTACTTGATAAAGGCCTCCATTATGCACTTGCAGACCTCAACTCTGACACTTTCCTTCTGGAACATGTCCATAAATGGCAGGAACTTCTCCTAAAACCAAAATATTTGGCTTTTAACACCCAAAAAATAGGAGTATAACTATAGTGTATAAGCAATTCTATATGTCAGCAATGGCAGGGATATCTCACCACCGAAAAGAGGACGGAGAAGTCGTGAAAATGTGCAACCACTTTGGTCATTACAGACTGGAGCTGGAAAACAAATCCATCAAATATAAGACAACACCAAACGATTCAGGACCCAAGCAGCGGAGATTAACCCATTGTGAAATACCCACTTTTGGGTTAACAAACGGGAGTTGAAGACCAAACACTTATCAGTCGGATTAGAGAGCATTTCTGAGGTTAGAGAAACCAACATGCGTAATCGTGTAATTCTTCATTTTACCTGCGGAGGCGCTCTTTCCTGTTCCTGTGTACGGGACTTTGAAATATTGCAAATGAATGGACTGGATTGCATGTTCATTCACAGTGTCACCCCCCCAATGTGGTCCAGCAGCACCTATCTAGTGTGATGGATGAGGAGGGATCCACATCTGTGTAGAGTCACAGGACCAGATATTTTCTTTGGATGTGCACATATGGATAGATGGAGATTTCTCAGCCACCCATATGAGCCTACTAATATTTTTGCATACACACAGTGTATATATACGCATATCATTTTGACAGCTGCACCATGCACTAGAGTCCAAGTTCTTTTCCTCTCTGAAAAGGCAATTTGCATATTGGATTTTACGGAGGAGCGTTGTATGGCTCCTAAGCCTCCTCATCTGGACCTGCTGGACATGTCACTCTCCACAAGGAAAAACATTACCCCTTGGATCCTAGTCATAAGCCTCTCATGCAGTCAAATCAGATCTCATGCTTTGCACTGATGAGGGGCAATTCCCCAAAACACGTGTCTCCATGTTAAGATTCTGCTTTGGCTTTTATCCTAAGTCATATGACAAGGCTCATTAAAAAGGTGATATTGACCTTTAAGACTGCTACTTTCAATAGGTGGCACTAGAGTTCAAGTACGCTACGTCTCTTAAGGGGATATTTGCATATTAACTTTCCCAGAAAAGCATTGCATGGAATATAAGCCTCCTCACCTAGGCATGCCAGACATGTCACGCTCCACAAAGAGAACATTACCCCTTGGACAACTGTACCAAAATCTGGAATTACTGTACCCAACGTAGTATAAAAATTACCTGTGGATAGGCCTCTTCAAATGCCCGATCCGGGGTCATGTGTTTAATAACATCAGCCAAGATAGTGTTCACCTCTCTCTTCTACAAACACATAAGGTATAAAAACATCAAAAATGCAATGATAGAGGCCTAAAGCTATATATTAAAGAGGCTTCCAGTTTACACCATAACTATTATAGTAGTTAAATGAAGATTTTTGGTACTCACTGTAAAATCCCTCTCTCATTCATTGGGGGACACAGGAACCATGGGTTAGTCTGCTCTCACCTGGTGGCTAACACTAACAATATATCTTAACAAAAAATGATGTCTTCTCCCCAGCACACTATACCTTGCCTCCTCAGTTAGTGAGAAAGCAATAAAATAATCCAAAATAACTAAAGCATAAAAAAATAAAAGAAAAGCATAACTACCCCCTGAAGGACAAATAAACTTAAATGCACGCCCAACTGGGAAACAAGGAAAGGTGCAGTGTCCCCCCAATGAACATTACGAGAAAAACATTTTATAGTGAGTACCAAAAATCTTAATTTCTCTGTTATTTCATTGGGGGACACCCTAAAACTGCGCATGGGGTGGGAAAACTCATACCAGTACTGCAGAAGGAAGAATAGCAATCTCTTATTCTGCTGCCTGAACAACTGCTACTTGTAGCACCCTTCTGCTAAAACTTGTGTCTCTAGACACAAAAGGTAACAGCTCCACAAGAAAAAAAAAAAAAAAAGGTTAGCGCCTAACCTAACTTATTTATTACATATTGCCTATAGAGCGGCAACATATTCCACAGCACGTTACAGAGATGATCATCGCTGTCCCCATTGGGGCTCCAAATCTAAATCCCCTATCAGTATGTCTTTGGAGTGTGGGAGGATACAGCAGAAGGTGGAGGAAACCCACGCAGCAAGGGGAGAACATACAAACTGTTTGAAGATGTTGTCCTTGGTTAGATTTGAACCCAGGACCCCAGCGCTGAAAATTAACAATGGTAGCCACTGAGCCACCGTGATGCCCATACCTGCCAAGGCTACGACTGCTCTAAGACTCAGACCTATGTCTGTCTCCAAATTACATCAAGCTAAACCGATAAGGCCTGGTGTTAGCAAGCATAGTCTGCTGGGAAGGAGCCATTTTTTTTTAAGGTGTATTAGTAAAGTCAGCCTCGAGATGGCAGAAGACTAACCCATGGTTCTTGTGTCCCCCAATGAACCCCCATGGTTCTACTTACATAATCACCAGTTCTGTCTGTTCCCCTATTCCGTGATGCACTGCGGCATTGTCCATTGCGCAGCCGCAGTTCGAACGATGCTCCGGCTTCCAGGTCCTCACTGCACGCATGCATACACACACAGCAGATACACATAGATACACCGAACACACACACACACGCAAACAACACAGCCACACACACTGCTGTATACTCACCTGTCCCGGGCCGCCACCGATTCTGCTGTCAGCCCTTTACTGCAGTTGAATGCTTTGTGGTGACATAAAGCATTCAACTGCCTTAAAGCCATGACATAAACCTGCAGCGGCCGCTCCATACACCGCACGCTATCACGGAGGAGTCTGTCTGCTGCAGCTGGAGGCTCCGCGGGCACTGAGGACAGGTGAGACACGGCATAATAGGGATCAGAAGGGAACCAAAAGGAGCACATTACTAAACAATGTACTCATTGCTGCAGGGGACATCAGCCCCCCCCCCTACCACATTTGTAGGCCCCGAGCTACCCACCCTACCACATTTGTAGGCCCCCAGCCCCCCCCACCACCACATTTGTAGGCCCCCAGCCCCCCCCACCACCACATTTGTAGGCCCCCAGCCCCCCCCCACCACCACATTTGTAGGTCCCCAGCCCCCCCACCACCACATTTGCAGGCCCCCAGCCCCCTCCCACCACCACATTTGTAGGCCCCCAGCCCCCCCACCACCACATTTGTAGGCCCCCAGCCCCCCCCACCACCACATCTGTAGGCCCCCAGCCCCCCACCACCACATCTGTAGGCCCCCAGCCCCCCACCACCACCACATCTGTAGGCCTCCAGCCCCCACCACCACATCGTTAGGGGAGCGCCACTCCACAGTTAGGGGAGCGCCACTCCACAGTTAGGGGAGCGCCACTCCACAGTTAGGGGAGCGCCACTCCACAGTTAGGGGAGCGCCACTCCACAGTTAGGGGAGCGCCACTCCACAGTTAGTGGAGCGCCACTCCACAGTTAGGGGAGCGCCACTCCACAGTTAGGGGAGCGCCACTCCACAGTTAGGGGAGCGCCACTCCACAGTTAGGGGAGCGCCACTCCACAGTTAGGGGAGCGCCACTCCACAGTTAGGGGAGCGCCACTCCACAGTTAGGATGCATGAACCATAGTGAATAGGAGGATGTTTATACTCACATCTATTACATTAAATTGTGACAATTCGATAGAATCATGGTCATAATATGGGATAATAGTGGTCCCAAAGGATGGACTCCCTCCGATAATAAAGTAAGGGCATATTCCAGCAATGCCTCATTGCTACAGTAGGAACAGCCTGAACTTTGATGAACGATGATAAAGATTCATTAGTATAGCTCATAATCACTCACCGTAAAATGTCTGCAGGTATATTCAACCCAGACCTCTGCACAGTTAATGTAATCCTGCAAACAAAAGTGAAATTAATCTGTATCCCATTCAGAGAAAATATACCAGAATCTTGATCTGTATAGCGGTGACTTACACCAAACTACAAAGTGGTTGTAGAAAGCATAAAGAGGGATTTTATGGGGTCTCCGGGACGAGTCATCACTTGATAATTTTTGTGAAACTCTGTTTGTTGGACAAAAAAAGTGGATGGGGGAGAAACACATGTCCATCGCCTAATGGAAAAAAAAACTTGAAAACACAGTAATACTATACACGAAGGGCTGCTGATAAGTCTTTGGCTTTACCCAGAAAGAAACGAGATAGGATGATGAAACTTTACATTTATTCCACATACTCTCCACTAATGACCATACACTTCTTACATCCGTATTCCAAGTTCTGTAAGCCTAGCAACAAGAAGATTTTCGGTTGTGCCTCAAACCAGCAACTGTAGCATCCATGGCATCAGAAATGGTGTGAAATTTGGTTCCCTTGAGGTGTTTCTTCAGGTTTGGAAACAGATGATAGTCAGAGGGAGCTAGATCTGGTGAATAAGGTGGGTGGTGAACCAGCTGGAAGCCCAGCTCTGCCAGTGTTGCCGTGGTTGCTTGTGCAGCGTGAGTGGAGGCATTGTCTTGCAGGAACAGGATTCCTTTGGACAGCTTGCCGCACCTTTTGGCCTTCAGAGCTGCCTTCAATTGGTCCAAAAGTTCAATGTAATACCTTGCATTGATCATGGAACTCTTTTGAAGGTAGTCCACTAAAAACACACCCTCCTTATCCCAGAACACAGACACCATCACTTAAAAGGCTGATTTTTGTATCAAACTTCTTTGGACGAGAACCACTGTGCCTCCACTCTTTTGACTGCTCCTTGTTTTCAGGTTCATACAAATAAATCCAGGTCTCATCTATAGTGACCAGTCGATCCAGGAAAGTTCTTATCTGTCCGGAAATGCTGACAAATGGACCGGGAAGTTTTCACTCGCTGCTTCTCTGATCTGTTGTCAAACATTTGGGGACCCACTTTGCAGATCGCGTCCTCATGTCCAAATGTTCATGGATAATGACACAAACACATTCACGGGAAATCCCCATGATGTCTGCTATTGCTTTAGCTGAAATTCGTGAATTCTCCAGTATGAGGTTGTGCACAGCATCGACGATCTCCGGAACAACAACCACTCTCGGTCGTCCAGGACGGTCCTCATCATTGGTGCTGAAGTGGCCCGTTTTAACTTTGGCAACCCAGTGATTAACTGTGGAATATGAAGGGCATTGATCCCCCAATGCCTGCGACATATCACCATGAATATCCTTCACGAACTTTCCTTGCAGGAACAAGAATTTTATCCCTCCTCTGCTCTCAGTTGCTGTGAATATCACATTAGACTCTACTATTTTGTTTTCCCGCCTGCATAGAACACTGTTGCCATAAGCAACAAACACAAAATTTTGAAAACATATATTAGACACATAAGGCTTTCACGTGATGTAACATTCGTTTCCATAGAGACAAAAAAAGATGACAAAGACTTATCAGCAGCCCCTCGTATAAGAATAGGGGTTGTCAGAAGCTCTCTGAGGTCTGGGGGCTTTGTGTGCTTCCCCCCGTCTATTCTCCTGGCGCCCTTAGGTCCTGTCCGGTAGGGGGGTAGATGGGCCAACTCACAACTAAATGTATTTCTAGCATCATGTCTGTCAGATCATCTCATCTACGGGATATGGAATAATCTGACCCTTGCTCCTTGATTGATCTAATGTTCTGTAGGTATTACAAAACACACTGACGCAATATGTATACCATATTTTTCAGATTATAAGACGCACTATTTAACAAGAAAAATTCCTGCTAAAAACTGAACTACGTAGAATCTTCTTCAGCTGCTCATCCGGTACAGCCTCCGTTCAGATCCCGATCAGGAACTGCAAGATGTGGTATTAAGATTGTGAGTGTGTGGGACTGCAAAGTGTGGTAATGTAAAGTGTGTGCATATGTGCATGCAACAGAGCTGTAGGTGTGTCCATATGTGCATGTAGCAGAGCTGTATATGTATATCTATATGTGCATGTAGCAAAGCTGCATATGTCTATCTATACGTGCATGTAACAGAGCTATAGGTGTGTCTATATGTGCATGTAGAAAAGCTACATATGTATATCTATATATGCATGTAAGAGCTGTAGGTGTGTCTATATGTGCATGTAACAGAGCTGTATATGTGTATCTATATCTGCATGTAGCAAAGCTGCATATGTATATCTATATGTGCATGTAACAGATGTGTGTATTTATATCTGCATGTAGCAAAGCTGTCTATGTGCATGTTGCAGAGATGTACTGTATGTGTCTATATGTGCATGTAACAGAGCTTGTATGTGTGTCTATATATGCATGTTACATATTTTGAAAAAAGACCAGGGTCCATCTAGGTCAACCTTCTTCCACTAATTATATACTGTATTTTGTCACTAAATCAATTATAAACAACAATATTATGTGTACTGAGGAAATCATCCAGCCCTTTTTTAAAAGCTGTTATAGTATCTGCCATTACTACCTCTTGTGGTCGGCATTCCACAGTCTGACTGCTCTAACTGAAAAGAACCCTTTCCTATTTAGCTGTCGGAATCGCTTTTCTTCCACTCGCAGTGAATGCCCCCTGGTCCTTAGTATTGTCTTTGGAAGAAATAAGTCATGTGCCAGTCCTTTATATTGACCACACATGTATTTATACATATAAATGAGATCTCCTCTGAGATGTCTTTTTTTCTAAGCTAAACTAATCCAACTTTTTCCAAGCTCTCATCATATGGAAGGTCTTCCATTTCGTGTAATAATCTACTGTAGTTGCCGCCTTTGAACTGACTCTCGTATTCTAGATGTGGCCTTACAAGTGTCATAGAGAGGTAACAATACGCCGGGATCACGGGATCTAATCTCTTTTTTTATACACCCTAAAAAAGAGAATTTTGTTTACTTACCGTAAATTCTTTTTCTTATAGTTCCGACATGGGAGACCTAGACCATGGGTGTATAGCTTCTGCCTCCGGAGGACACACAAAGTACTACACTAAAAAGTGTAGCTCCTCCCTC
Source organism: Anomaloglossus baeobatrachus (assembly GCF_048569485.1). Lineage (NCBI taxonomy): Eukaryota > Metazoa > Chordata > Amphibia > Anura > Aromobatidae > Anomaloglossus > Anomaloglossus baeobatrachus. Next base: position 244,350,639 of record NC_134359.1, read on the forward strand.
CTAGCATATACACCCCCTGGATAACCATAATATAGCCAGTTTAGTGCAAAAGCTGAAGGAGGACATCCACCCACAAGTAGAGATAGAGCAAAACCCGGAACAACCGGAACCTCTGTCTACAACAACAGCCGGTGAAAACACACGGAACAAGAAAACTGCCAACATGCAACAGAGAAAAAAAAGAAAAAAAAGGGAACCAGCACGATCTGAAATTGGCATGCATCATATAAAAAGTGAAAATTCACAAATTTATTCCAACTGTACTATAATAAAAAATGAGATTTTTAGCAAATAATTGATCAATTTTTTGAGCCACCCCTGCCAACGTCACGGCAAATCTCAATAGGGGGGTCCTACTCTACATTCTGTATTTCATGTGCCATGCGGCCTCCTAGATAAAGTTAAAAGCAGAACCATAATGGAGCACACATACCTGCAACCTGTATATAGCCGCTTCCATGTTGCAAAAAAGGCACTTGTGGATAGAGACCAGCCCAGGTCCCAGCATGTGGAGCAAGCCCTACACATATCAGGACTATATCAGAACTGATCCTCCCAGTGTCAAACAGCAACCATTGATAAAGGCGGACAAGATCCAAGAATGGTGCTTAATTAGCATTGCCTGTGGAAAGGGGTGAGGTAACTGAGTCTGAACAGCTACCAACAGGAGGAATATATTGCAAGCCAAAATCAGGCGTGCATGGTATGGTGTTGGTCAGACACCATATTTGTAGCATAACTACGGTCAAAACAGAGAGAAAAAAAAAAAAACTTTTTATATGATGCATGCCAATTTCAGATCGTGCTGGCTCCCCTCTCTCTCTGTTTGGTCGTAGTTATGCTACAAATTCTGGTGGCCGGTCACCACCATGCCATGCACGCCTGATTTTGGTTTGCTATGTATTCCTCCTGTTGGTAGCTGTTCAGATTCAGTTACCTCACCCCTTTCCACAGGCAATGCTAATTAAGCACCATCTTGGATCTGGTCCGCCTTTATCAATGGTTGCTGTTTGGCACTGGGAGGATCAGTTCTGATATAGTCCTGGTATGGTGCAGAGCTTGCTCCACATGCTGGGACCTGGGCTGGTCTCTATCCACAAGTGCCTTTTTTGCAACATAGAAGCGGTTATATACAGGTTACAGGTATGTGTGCTCTATTATGGTTCTGCTTTTAACTTTATCTAGGAGGCCGCATGGCACATGAAATACAGAATGTAGAGTAGGACCCCCCTATTGAGATTTGCCGTGACGTTGGCAGGGGTGGCTCAAAAAATTGATCAATTATTTGCTAAAAATCTCATTTTTTTATTGTAGTACAGTTGGAATAAATCTGTGAATTTTCACTTTTTATATGATGCATGCCAATTTCAGATCGTGCTGGCTCCCCTCTCTCTCTGTTTGGTCGTAGTTATGCTACAAATTCTGGTGGCCGGTCACCACCATGCCATGCACGCCTGATTTTGGTTTGCTATGTATTCCTCCTGTTGGTAGCTGTTCAGATTCAGTTACCTCACCCCTTTCCACAGGCAATGCTAATTAAGCACCATCTTGGATCTGGTCCGCCTTTATCAATGGTTGCTGTTTGGCACTGGGAGGATCAGTTCTGATATAGTCCTGGTATGGTGCAGAGCTTGCTCCACATGCTGGGACCTGGGCTGGTCTCTATCCACAAGTGCCTTTTTTGCAACATAGAAGCGGTTATATACAGGTTACAGGTATGTGTGCTCTATTATGGTTCTGCTTTTAACTTTATCTAGGAGGCCGCATGGCACATGAAATACAGAATGTAGAGTAGGACCCCCCTATTGAGATTTGCCGTGACGTTGGCAGGGGTGGCTCAAAAAATTGATCAATTATTTGCTAAAAATCTCATTTTTTTATTGTAGTACAGTTGGAATAAATCTGTGAATTTTCACTTTTTATATGATGCATGCCAATTTCAGATCGTGCTGGCTCCCCTCTCTCTCAACATGCAACAGGGAGGGTGCTGGGTCTCCCATGTCGGAACTATAAGAAAAAGAATTTACGGTAAGTAAACAAAATTCTCTTTTTCTTCATCGTTCCTTATGGGAGACCCAGACCATGGGACGTCTCAAAGCAGTCCATGGGTGGGAATAAACAGAAAACTGAGAAGTAGGCAAAACCTAACTTCACAAATGGGCGACAGCCGCCTGAAGGATGCGCCTGCCCAAGCTCGCATCTGCCGAAGCATGAGCATGCACTTGGTAGTGCTTCGAAAAGGTGTGCAGACTAGACCAAGTGGCAGCCTGACAGACCTGCTGAGCCGTAGCCTGGTGCCTGAAAGCCCAAGAGGCACCGACAGCTCTGGTTGAGTGTGCCTTGATCCCCGGCGGGGGAGGCACTTGAGAACACTGGTAGGCATCGGAAATGGCCGACCTAATCCAGTGAGCTAGGGTCGGCTTAGAAGCCGAGAGGCCCTTACGCTGACCAGTGGTCAGCACAAAGAGAGAGGTGCACCGCCTAAGAGCAGCGGTGCGAAACACATAGATCCGGAGCGCCCGCACCAGATCCAGAGTATGCAACGCTTTTTCAAAGCGATGAACAGGAGCCGGACAAAAGGAAGGCAGGGAAATATCCTGGTTAAGGTGGAAAGGAGAAACCACCTTAGGGAGAAAGTCCGGAGACGGACGAAGAACCACCTTGTCTTGGTGAAAAACCAAAAAAGGTGACTCCGAGGAGAGCGTAGCCAAATCAGAGACTCTCCTGAGGGAAGTTATGGCCACTAGAAAGACCACTTTCTGTGAAAGACGAGACAAAGAAACCTCCCTAAGTGGCTCAAAAGGGGGTTTCTGCAAGGCCGTGAGGACCAGATTAAGGTCCCAGGGATCCAGAGGTCGCCGGTAAGGCGGAATGATGTGAGATGCGCCCTGCATGAAGGTGCGCACCTGAGCCAGCCGGGCGATACGCCGCTGGAACAACACTGACAGAGCCGAGACCTGTCCCTTGAGGGAATTGAGGAATAGTCCTAGCTGCAGACCAGACTGCAGGAAGGACAGAAGGGTCGGCAGGGCAAAAGGCCAAGGGGCGTGGCCGGAAGAACGACACAAGGACAGGAAAATTCTCCAAGTCCTGTGGTAAATCTTTGCAGAGGAAGACTTCCGAGCCTGAGTCATAGTGGAGATGACTTCGGGAGGAATGCCGGAAGCCGTCAGGATCCAGGACTCAAGAGCCACGCCGTCAATCTGAGAGCCGCAGAATTCTGGCGGAAAAACGGACCTTGTGAGAGAAGGTCTGGACGGTCTGGGAGATGCCACGGCACCTCTACGGACAGACGGAGCAGGTCTGATCCGACGGCCCTCCATTCTGATCTTGCGCAGGACTCTGGGCAAGAGAACTAGAGGGGGAAACACGTAAGCCAGACGGAACTGGGACCAATCCTGAACCAGCGCGTCCGCTGCAAAGGCCTGAGGATCGTGGGAGCGAGCCACGTAAACCGGGACCTTGTTGTTGTGCCGTGAAGCCATTAGATCCACTTCCGGAGTTCCCCACTTGCGGCAGATCGACCGGAACACTGCCGGATGCAGAGCCCACTCGCCGTTGTCCACGTTTTGACGGCTGAGATAATCTGCCTCCCAGTTTTCTACGCCTGGGATGTGGACTGCGGATATGGTGGACTTGGAGTCCTCCGTCCACTGAAGGATGCGTTGAACCTCCAACATTGCCAGGCGGCTGCGAGTCCCGCCCTGGTGATTGATGTAGGCAACTGCTGTCGCGTTGTCTGACTGGACTCGAATGTGCTTGCCCGCCAACAGGTGGTGAAAGGCTACGAGAGCTAAGAACACAGCTCTGATTTCCAGCACATTGATCGAGAGGGCTGATTCGGACGGAGTCCAAGTGCCCTGTGCTCGGTGGTGGAGAAATACTGCTCCCCAGTCGGATAGACTGGCATCCGTGGTGAGGATCACCCAGGACGGGGCCAGGAAGGAGCGTCCCTGAGACAGAGAGAGGGGCCGAAGCCACCACTGAAGAGAGCTCCTGGTCTGTGGCGACAGAGCCACCAACCTGTGCAAGGAAGAAGTCCGCTTGTCCCAACAGCGGAGAATGTCCAGCTGCAGAGGACGCAGATGGAACTGGGCAAAGGGAACCGCTTCCATTGACGCCACCATCTGACCCAGCACCTGCATGAGGTGCCTGATGGAATGACGGCGGGGCCTCAACAGAGAGCGCACTGCCAGATGGAGGGACTGCTGTTTGACTAAGGGCAGCTTGACAAGTGCCGGCAGAGTCTCGAATTTCATCCCTAGGTACGTGAGTTCTTGGGTCGGGGTCAAAGTGGACTTGGGCAGATTGACAAGCCACCCGAATTGAACAAGCGTGGCGAGAGTGAGCGAGACACTCCGCTGACAGTCTGCACTGGATGAAGCCTTGACAAGAAGGTCGTCCAGGTAAGGAGTCACTGCCAACCCCTGGAGGTGCAGAACCGCCACCACTGCTGCCATGACCTTGGTAAATACTCGAGGGGCCGTGGCTAACCCGAAGGGGAGAGCCACGAATTGGAAATGTTCCTCTCCGATTGCAAAACGTAGCCAACGCGGGTGTGAAACTGCAATTGGCACATGCAGATAGGCATCTCTGATGTCGATGGATGCCAGGAAATCTCCTTGGGTCATTGAGGCAATGACTGATCGCAGAGACTCCATGCGAAAGTGCCGCACCTGAACATGCTTGTTGAGAAGCTTGAGATCCAGGATGGGCCGGAAGGAACCGTCCTTTTTGGGGACTAGGAAGAGATTTGAGTAGAAGCCTCTGAACCGTTCCCTGGCGGGAACCGGTACAATCACTCCGCTGGCCTGCAAGGATGCCACGGCCTGAGAGAAGGCGGCGACCTTGGAGCAGGGGGGAGTTGACAGAAAAAAATCTGTTTGGCGGGCTGGAAGAGAACTCTATCCTGTAGCCGTGGGAGATGATATCCCGCACCCACTGATCGGAGACGTGTTGAAACCACACGTCGCCAAAGTGGGAGAGCCTGCCACCGACCAAGGACGTTGCTGGCTCGGCCAGATAGTCAAGAGGAGGCTGCCTTGGTGGCAGCAGCTCCTGCGGACTTTTGTGGACGCGGCTTCTTGCGCCAGGAGGGCTTCTGGTCCTTGGCTGAGTTAGTGGACGAGGCCGAGGGCTTAGAGGACGACCAGTTAGAGGAACGAAAGGAACGAAACCTCGACTGGTTCCTGCCCTGGACAGGTTTCCTGGTTTTAGTCTGTGGCAAGGAAGTACTCTTTCCGCCAGTAGCCTCCTTAATTATTTCTTCCAGTTGTTCGCCGAACAGCCTGGACCCAGCAAATGGGAGCCCAGCAAGGTACTTCTTTGAGGAAGCATCTGCCCTCCACTGTCGAAGCCACAAGATCCTGCGGATAGCGAGGGAATTAGCGGAGGCCACTGCAGTGCGGTGAGAGGCCTCCAGCATGGCAGACATGGCATAGGCTGAAAAGGCTGAAGCCTGGGAAGTTAAGGCAACCAATTCAGGCATAGAGTCCCAGGTGAGGGAATGCATCTCCTCTAGGGAAGCAGAGATGGCTTTGAGAGCCCACACTGCTGCAAAGGATGGGGAGAACGAGGCCCCTGCCGCCTCATAGACAGACTTGGCCAGGAGGTCAACCTGGCGGTCAGTGGGATCCTAAAGTGAGGTGCCATCAGCCACAGATACAACTGTCCGGGCTGAGAGTCTAGACACCGGAGGGTCTACCTTTGGTGAGTGAGCCCACTCCTTGACCACCTCTGGTGGAAAAGGATAACGGTCGTCAGAACCACGCTTTGGAAAGCGTTTGTCAGGACAGGCTCTGGGCTTGGACACAGTGGCTTGAAAACTGGAGTGGTTAAAGAACACACTCCTTGTTCTCTTAGGCAAGGTAAAGTGGTGCTTTTCTGCCAGAGAGGGTTGCTCCTCTGATGCTGGCGGATTGAGGTCCAGTACAGAATTAATGGACGCAATCAAGTCACTCACATCTGCGTCACCCTCGGTCAGATCAATGGGGCACATGGAGGTAGCGTCCGAGCCCCCAGTAAAGATATCCTCCTCGTCCTGTGGATCGACTCGTGAATCGGAGTCGCGGGACGAGGAAGGAGAGGGGTCCCTGCGTCCCCTCTTAGGAGGACGGGGTCTGGGAGCAGATGAAAAATCCTCTGTGAGCTCTGCAGAGCGAGCCGAAGCAGCAGAGGCGCCCTGAGAAGGGGGCTGATGCAAGGTTAGCAGAGTCCGGGACAGCTGTCCCATGGAGTCGGCAAAGGACTGGGAGATAGATTTAGAAAACACTTCTACCCAAGCCGGGGGTTCAGCCACCTGGGCCGGAGCAGCCGGAGGGACCACTGGGGAGACTCCAGGCTGAGGCACCACCATGTTAGAGCAGGCATCACAATGAGGATATGTGCTCGGTTCAGGCACTACGAGCTTACATGCAGTGCATATTGAGTACAGCCTTGCAGCCTTGCTCCTAGTGTGAGACATGCTGCTGAGGTGGAGGCTCTGCAGTAAAGAATACACTCCTTCAGAATGACCCCCAGAGAGTGTATAAGAAAGTCCACAACCAGAGGTTGTGGATTACCAGACCGTTTTGTGTGCCCTCCGGATTCCACAGCTCGGACCCCCAGACAGAATGCAGAGATGCAGCAGCCAGCGCCGATCAGTGTGAGAACGCTGATAAAATGGCGCTGGAGTGAGGAGGGGGGGCGGGACCTAGCCCAAGAGCGGGAACCGGAGGGCCAAGGGGATATACAGGGGAGGGAAACATCTCCTCAGAGAGGAGTGTCCTCCCCTGAGTTGAACGGCCGGTGGGCGGCGCCGCACTGTCCCTCTGCATGACTGACATGCAGGGGCAGTGAAAACGAAACTAGGCCGCAGCCGAAGCCGGGGCCTAAATTTTTCAATGCGGCCGGCGAGCAGGCACCCTCGGCGCGGTTCTCTGGTGAAAACCGGAGAACCGGCCGGAAATGTCACAAATAGTACAAAACACACTCTCCCAAACATTAAAGTACAAGGGACCCCCCTGACAATAACGTCTCAATACTTAGCTTGTGAGACGCAGGGCCAGGTCCCTGAGGGATGAGTGCTCCGTCCGGCAGGGTCCTGAAAGGGCTGCGGATGGAGGCCGGTCTCCTGCAAAGCAGTGAGAACCGTGCTGGCTCCCACTTCAAGCCAGAGCCCGAGGGATGGTGAAGGAGCGCGGCATGTAAGGCTCCAGCCTTGAAATCAACCTTAACAACACCGCCGACACAGTGGGGTGAGAAGGGACATGCCGGGAGTCCAGCTTGGACCCGCTTTTCTTCCAACTCTTTAAAATGAAAATCAGATGAGAATGCATGAATGTGGATGTGTGCCTCCTGAACACAAAGCATTGAACTGGCTATATTATGGTTATCCAGGGGGTGTATATGCTAGGAGGGAGGAGCTACACTTTTTAGTGTAGTACTTTGTGTGTCCTCCGGAGGCAGAAGCTATACACCCATGGTCTGGGTCTCCCATAAGGAACGATAAAGAAATCTTGTTTGCTTTGTCTATATGTGCATGTGGAAGAGCTGTGTGTTTGTCTATATGTGCATGTAATTTTCTCGTAGCAGAGCTGCATGTGTGTCTATATGTGCATGTAGTTTGCATGTAGCAGAGCTGTGTGTGTGTCTATATCTGCATGTAGTTTCCATGTAGCAGAGCTGTGTGTGTCTATATGTGCATGTAGTTTGCATGTAGCAGAGCTGTGTGTGTGTGTGTGTGTGTGTGTGTGTGTGTGTCTATATCTTCATGTAGTTTCCATGTAGCAGAGCTGCATGTGTGTCTATATGTGCATGTAGTTTGCATGTAGCAGATCTGTGTGTGTGTCTATATCTGCATGTAGTTTCCATGTAGCAGAGCTGTGTGTGTCTATATGTGCATGTAGTTTGCATGTAGCAGAGCTGTGTGTGTGTGTGTGTGTGTCTATATCTTCATGTAGTTTCCATGTAGCAGAGCTGTGTGTGTCTATATGTGCATGTAGTTTGCATGTAGCAGAGCTGTGTGTGTGTGTCTATAGCTGCATGTAGTTTCCATGTAGCAAAGCTGTGTGGGTGTCAAAACTGCATATAGTTTGCACGTAGCAGAGGTGTGTGTGTATATAATACACACAGAAAAATACACAAACAATATGTTTATTACCTCCCTATTCTACCCTAGTACATTAAATTAGTGCTAAAGACCACTCTACTTTACACCAACAGGGAAGTTTTAAATAACAGGAAAAACATTTTTCCCCATTTTCTGCTGTCTAAACCTAGGCTGCGTTTTATGGTACAGGGCATCTTAGAGTCTGAAAAATACGGTAATTCCTTTTTTTCCCTCCTTATTTTATTGTATTCTTAAATTGAGAGTTTGATAAAAAGAAGATTTTAAAAAAAGTATTTCCAATATCTGTCTGTATTCTGAATAAATCTCAAGCAGGTAGGTAAGACTATACATATCATAATGGCAGAACATGTTTTCACAATGAAGCTGTTGTAGAAGACTGGGTCCATTTCTTTTTCAATGAGATGCTTACAACCAGTGTAAAAAGAGGATTTTTGGACTTACCGTAAAATCCCTTTCTCGTAGCCTTCATTGGGGGGACAGAGGAACCATGGCAGCAGCATACACTCATGGTTCCTGTGTCCACCAATGAAGCACGTGAGAAAAGAAGGGAATTTTGTTTACTTACCGTAAATTCCTTTTCTTCTAGCTCCAATTGGGAGACCCAGACAATTGGGTGTATAGCTATTGCCTCTGGAGGCCACACAAAGTATTACACTTAAAAGTGTAAGGCCCCTCCCCTTCTGGCTATACACCCCCAGTGGGATCACTGGCTCACCAGTTTTAGTGCCAAAGCAAGAAGGAGGAAAGCCAATAACTGGTTTAAAGACCAATTCAATCCGAGGAAACATCGGAGAACTGAACCATACCACATGAACAACATGTGTACCCGAAAAAACAGAAAAACCCCGAGAAAACAGGGCGGGTGCTGGGTCTCCCAATTGGAGCTAGAAGAAAAGGAATTTACGGTAAGTAAACAAAATTCCCTTCTTCTTTGTCGCTCCATTGGGAGACCCAGACAATTGGGATGTCCAAAAGCAATCCCTGGGTGGGTAAAAGAATACCTCATGATAGGGCCGTCAAACGGCCCTCTCCTACAGGTGGCCAACCGCCGCCTGAATGACTTATCTACCTAGGCTGGCGTCTGCCGAAGCGTAGGTATGCATCTGATAATGCTTGGTAAAAGTAAGTAGACTCGACCAGGTGGGTGCCTGACACACCTGCTGAGCCGTAGCCTGGTGCCGTAATGCCCAGGATGCACCCACGGCTCTGGTAGAATGGGCCTTCGGCCTTGAGAGAACCAGAAGCCCAGTAGAACTGTAGGTTTCAAGAATTGGTTCCTCGAGCCCCCGAGCAAGGGTGGATCTGGAAGCTTGCGACTGTTTACGCCGACCAGCGACAAGGACAAAGAGTGCATCCGGGTGGCGCAGGAGCGCCATGCGGGAAGTAGAACCTGAGTGCTCTCACCAGAACCAACAGATGCAAATCTTTCTGAAATTGATGGACTGGACGAGGACACAAAGAAGGTGAGGTGATATCCTGATTGATATGAAAATGGGATACCACCTTAGGGAGAAATTCCGGAACCGGACGCAGAACTACCCTGTCCTGGTGAAGGACCAGGAAGGGAGTTTGTATGAGAGCGTTGCTAGCTCGGAAACTCTCCTAAGAGACGAGACCGTTACTAGAAGGCCACTTCCCGTGAAAAACGGGAAGGGAGACATCCTTCAAAGGCTCGAAAGGCGGCATCTGGAGAGCAATTAGAACCTTGTTCAGATCTCAGGGCTCTAACGGCCGCTTGTACGGAGTGCTGAGAAGACAAACTCCCCGTAGGAACGTGCGTACCTGAGGAAGTCGTTGTTTCTGAAAAAATACAGATAGCGCTGAGACTTGTCCCTAAAGGGAACTGAGCGACAACCCATTTTCCTACCTAGATTGCAGGAAGGAAGGAAACATAGACGATGCAACCGGCCAGGGAGAAACACCCTGCGCCGAGCACCGAGATAAGAACATCTTCCACGTCCTGTGGTCAATCTTGGCGGACGTTGGTATGCTAGCCTGTCTCATGGTGGCAACCACGTCCTGAGGTAATCCTGACGACACTAGGTTCCAGGACTCAATGCCACACCATCCGGTTGAGGGCCGTAGAATTCAAATGGAAGAATGGCCCTTGAGACAGCCAGTCTGATTGGTCTGGTAGTGCCCCCGGTTAGCCTACCGTGAGGCACCACAGAACCGAGTACCACAACATCCTCGGCCAATTTGTAGCGACGAGGATGGCGCGGCCGCAGTCGGTCTTGATCTAGCGCAGTACTCTGGGCAACAATGCCAGAGGTGGCACCTAAGGTAGCTGGAACTGCGACCAATGCTGAACTAAGGCGTTTGCCGCCAGAGCTCGATGATTGTGAAACCGTGCCATGAAGCTGGCACATTGTTGTTGTGCCGTGACGCCATTAGATCGACGTCCGGCCTCTGTCAGCGGCGCCAGATCTCCTGAAACCCGTCCGGGTGAGGAGACCATACTCTTTCGGCCACACCTCAGCGACTTAGGAAGTCAGCTTCCTAGTTTCCACACTTGGGATGTGAATTGTGGATATGGTGGATGCCGTGTCTTCCACCCACATCAGAACCTGCCGGACTTCCTGGAAGGCTTGCCGGTTGCGCGTTCTTCCTTGGTGGTTGATGTATGCCACCGCTGTGGAGCTGTCCGACTGAAGTCGGATATGCTTGCTTTCCAGCCGCTGTTGGAAGGATTGTAGGGCAAGATACACTGCTCTGTGTTCAAGAACATTGATCTGAAGAGTGGACTCTTGCTGAGTCCACGTACCCTGAGCGCTGTAGTGGAGAAAAACTGCTCCCCACCCTGATAGACTCGCGTCTGTCGTAACTATCGCCCAGGACGGGGATAGGAAGGACCTTCTTTTTGACCAAGAGGTGAGAAGAAGCCACCACCGTAGAGATTCCTTGGCCGCCTGAGAAAGAACGACGACTCTGTTGAGGGACGTCGACTCCTCGTCCCATTGGCGGAGAATGTCCCATTGTAGTGGACGCAGTAAAACTGCGCGAAAGGAACTGCCTCCATTGCTACCATCTTACGTAGGAAGTGCATGAGGCGTCTCAATGTGTGCGACTGGTTCTTAAAGAAGAGCTTGCAGCCCGTAGTGAATGCTGTTTGTCTAGCGGCAGCTTCACTATCGCTGAGAGAGTAAGAAACTCTATGCCTAGATATGTTATCGATAGGGTCGGGGTCGGATCTGACTTTAAAAAGTTGATGATCCACCCAAAACTCTAGAGAGTCTCCAGCGCAACGTTCGGGCAGTGTTGGCATGTTTCCTAAGAGAGTGCCTTGACAAGTAGATCGTCTAAATACGGGACCACAGAGTGACCCTGAGAGTGCAGGACTGTGACTACTGCTGCCCTGACCTTGGCGAAGACCAGTTGGACTGTCGCTAGCCGGAAGGTAGAGCTACGAACAGAGGGTGTTCGTCTCCTATAACGAAGCGTAGAAACGCTAGTGCTCTGGATCAATCGGCACGTGTGGATAAGCATCCTTGATGCCTAATGATGCTAGGAAATATCCTTGGGACCTTGAGGCGATGACATGGCGGAGGGATTCCATCCGGAACCGCCTGGTGTCCACGAGCTTGCTGAGCATTTTTAGATCCAGAACGGGACGGAACGGCCCGTTGTTATAGGTACCGCAAAGAATTTGGGGTAAAAACCGTGACCTTGTTCCTGAAGAGGAACGGGGGTCATCACTCTTTCTGCCTATAGAGTGCACCCTGTTTGCAGAAGAGCAGCGGCCCGGCCGGGAGGTGGAGAAATTCTGAAGAATCGAGTTGGAGGACGAGAAGTGAGCTCTATCCTGTACCCGTGAGACAGAATGTCTCACACTCAATGGTCATTGACCTATGGCAGCTAAATATCGCCAAGGCGGGAGAGCCTGCTACCGACCGAGGCCGCAAGTCATGAGGAAGCCGCCTTGGAAGCGGGTTTTCAGACTGTCGCTTTTTTGGGCGAGACTGAGCCCTCTAAGAATCTTAGCTCCTCTGATCCTTTTGAGTCCACATTGGACGAGGAAAAATGGGACCTGCCCGAGCCTCGAAAAGGCCGAAAACCCCGACTGCCTCTTGCTCTGTTGGGGTTTGTTGTGTCCGGGCTGAGGAAAGGATGAATCCTTACCCCTGGACTGTTTGATGGTTACATCCAACGCTCACCAAACAGTCGGTCAGCAGAAAAAGGCAACTGGTTAGGCAACCTTTTTTGGAAGCAGAATCTGCCTTCCATTCACTTAACGAGCAGACCAGGCTCTGCTTAAAAACACGGAGTAGCGGAGGCTACCGCCGCACGGTTCGCAGAGTCCAGGACAACCTGAATCGCGTAAGAAACAAATGCAGACATTTGAGAGGTTAAGGATGCCACCTGCGGCACAGATGTACGTGTAACCGTGTCAATCTGTGTAAGACAAGCTGAAATAGCTTGGAGTGCCCCAAGGGAGAGAATGCCGGAGCCAACGGTGCGCCGACAGCCTCATAGATGGCTTTCGACCAGAGATCCATCTGTCTGTCAGTGGCATCTTTGAGTTTGCAGTTCCATCTCCCACTGCAACTATGGATCTAGCTACAAGCCTGGAGATTGGAGGATGCCGCTCGGGACATTGGGTCCAGTCCTTGACCAAGTCAGGGGACAGGGATAACGTGTATCCTAAGCCGTTTGGAGAAGCGCATATCTGGATAAGCGTGGTGTTCCTGGACTGCCTCTCTGAAGGCAGAGTGGTCCAGAAAAATACGTGAAGCTGACTCCTCCACTGGAGGAGCTGTGAGAAATAACCCACATTCTATAGATGGACGCTATAAGATTATTTACTATGGCGTCACAATCAGGTGTATCCAGATTGAGAGCGGTCTCAGGATCAGAATCCTGAGCCGCTACTTCCGCCTCATTACACAGCGAGTCCTTCTGTTAGGACCCTGATGAAACCGAGGCCGCTCATAGCGAGCCCACTTAGGCTGTCTGGGACTGACGTCCGTGCAGAGCCGTGACTCTGGGATGCGTGTGACATTCCCGGAGCTGTTAGTTATTCACACTGAGGGGGGCCATGGATCAATGATTCAACAGTGCCCATATTGTGAGAGACATGTCCGGACTGCTAGGCTTCTAGTATCATAGCCATAGTCTCAGAAAAACTGTCAGTAAATACTGCAGACACCGTCCTCATCCCCTGGCCATTAGTGCATACAATGGGAGTCTATGTACCTGCCGGCCGTATAGCCGTACATGCTGTACCAGCTGTATAGAAAAACATGTGGTTCTGCACCTTTGTTTTACACAGAGAATATGCTGATAACTCCTCCGCATAAACCAGGAGGGTATATACAACGTGCGACCAAACAGTGCAATGTATATAGTACAAGCATATCTATAAGTGCACTTCTGCACTAGTGGGGTTAGCACCACAGGTGCTGCTTAACGCCTGTTACAGCGATTGTGTGACTATCAGAATGCCAGGGTCTTCCACACTTGTCTCTGTATCGTACAGAAACTGACACTAATGGCTGCCGGTGTCCTTGTAGAGAAGGAAGCCGTGGGCGTGCCTGAGAAAGTGCGGGAATCCGGATTCACAGTGCACACAGTGAGAGGGGTGGAGTATGCAAAACATACTCCAGCTCTCAGCTCTGCTCTATGCAGCGTCACGCCCCTACCCTGACTGTCAGGGCTGTGGGCGGTAACGAAGGGAGACTAGGCCCAGAAGCCGGGGACTCGAGTTAACAGCGCGGCCGCCGTAAAAGCGCGGGCCGCGCTGAAGTCCCCGGCGCACCACAAGTGCCAGCCGCGCCGCAGTTCCAGCGGCCGGCGCGACCGATTCATAGAAGTGGCCAGCGTCCCGCCCCTCTCCTGACTGGCAGGTCTGGGGGCGGGAACGAACGGAAGCAGGCCGCAAAAGCCGGGGACTCTAGTTATCAGCGCGGCTGCCGTAAAAGCGCGGGCCGCGCTGAAGTCCCCGGCGCACCACAAGTGCCAGCCGCGCCGCTGCCAGCGGCCGGCGCGACCGATTCCTGGAAGTGGCCAGCGTCCCGCCCCTCTCCTGACTGGCAGGTCTGGGGGCGGGAACGAACGGAAGCAGGCCGCAAAAGCCGGGGACTCTAGTTATCAGCGCGGCCGCCGTAAAAGCGCAGGCCGCGCTGAAGTCCCCGGCGCACTACAAGTGCCAGCCGCGCCGCAGTCCCAGCGGCCGGCGCGACCAATTCCCATAAGTGAGCCTGCTTCAGCAAAGCTGAATGAGGCCATGGCACAGGCGCCGCAGCGCTGATGTCCCCCGGCGCACTACAACACCCAGCATGCTGCGGTGTGAGCGCCAAATGCACGGGGACACAGAGTACCTTGAGGAAGCAGGGCCATGTCCCTGATGTACTCCGCTCCATCCAGCATCTTCTCCAGGGGCTGTAGATGGAGCACGGTCTCAGTGCCTGGAGACCGGTAAATCCCACTTCACCCAGAGCCCTGTAAAAAGGGATGGGGAAGGAATCAGCATGTGGGCTCCTGCCGCCGTACCCGCAATGGGTACCTCAACCTTACAAACACCTCCGACATACAGTGGGGTGAGAAGGGAGCATGCTGGGGACACTATATGTGTCCTCTTTTCTTCCATCCGACATAGTCAGCAGCTGCTGCTGACTAAAAAGTGGAGCTATGCGTGGATGTGTTGCCTCCTTCGCACAAAGCACAAAACTGGTGAGCCAGTGATCCCACTGGGGGTGTATAGCCAGAAGGGGAGGGGCCTTACACTTTTAAGTGTAATACTTTGTGTGGCCTCCAGAGGCAATAGCTATACACCCAATTGTCTGGGTCTCCCAATGGAGCGACAAAGAAAAGAGAATTTTGTTACTTACCGTAAATTCTTTTTCTTATAGTTCCGTCATGGGAGACCCAAACCATGGGTGTATAGCTTCTGCCTCCGGAGGACACACAAAGTACTACACTCAAACGTGTAGCTCCTCCCTCCTAGCATATACACCCCCTGCTAGCCAGTCCTAGCCAGTTTAGTGCAAAAGCTGAAGGAGGACATCCACCCACAAGTAGAGACAGAGTAAAACCCGGAACAACCGGAACCTCTGTCTGCAACAACAACAGCCGGTGAAGACACACGGAACAAGAAACCTGCCAACAGGCAATAGGGAGGGTGCTGGGTCTCCCATGACGGAACTATAAGAAAAAGAATTTACGGTAAGTAACAAAATTCTCTTTTTCTTTATCGTTCCTATGGGAGACCCAAACCATGGGACGTTCTAAAGCAGTCCATGGGTGGGAATAAACAGACAAACTGAGAAGTAGGCGAAACCTAACTTCACAAATGGGCGACAGCCGCCTGAAAAAAGCGTCTGCCCAAGCCCGCGTCTGCCGAAGCATGAGCCTGCATTGGGTAGTGCTTCGAAAAGGTATGCAGACTAATCCAAGTGGCAGTCTGACAGACCTGGTGAGCCGTAGCCTGGTGCTTGAAAGCCCAAGAGGCACCGACAGCTCTGGTCAAGTGTGCCCTGATCCCAGGCGGGGAAGGCACTTGAGTACACTGGTAGGCATCAGAAATGGCCGACCTAAGACGAACCAGGGTCGGCGTAGATGCCGAGAGACCGCTACGCTGACTAGTGGTCAGCACCAGAGAGAGGTGCACCGCCTAATAACAGCGGTGCGAGACACAAAGATCCGGAGCGCCCGCACCAGATCCAGGATATGCAACGCTTTTTCAAAGCGATGAACAGGAGCCGGACAAAAGGAAGGCAGGGAAAATGCCCCGGTTAAGGTGGAAGCAGCAACCACCTTAGGGAGAAAGTCCGGAGTCGGACGGAGACCACCTTGTCTTGATGAAAAACCAAAAAAGGGGGTGACTCAGAAGAGAGTGCAGCCAAAACAGAGACTCTCTTGAGGGAAATTATGGCCACTAGAAAGACCACTTTCTGTGAAAAACGAAACAAAGAAACCTCCCTGAGAGGCTCAAAGGGGGGTTTCCAGAAACCGTGAGGACCGGATTAAGGTCCCAGGGCTCCATAGGCCGCCAGTAAGGCGGAATAATGTGAGATGCGCCCTTGAAGGAGCGCACCTGAGCCAGCCGGATGATATGCCGCTGGCACACAGTGACAGAGCCAAGAGCTGTCCCTTAAAGAGGGATAGTCCTAAGCTGTAGACCGGACTGTAGAAGGGACAGGAGGGTCAGCAAGGCCAAAAGGCCAAGGACACTTCGGAGCTCGAGTCATAGTGGAGATGACTTCAGGAGGGATACCAGAAGTCGTCAAAATCCAGGACTCAAGAGCCACGCCGTCAATCTGAGAATCCAGAATTCTGGCGGAAAAAAACGGACCCTTTGAGAGAAGGTCTGGACGGTCCGGAAGATGCCATGGCAACACTACGGACAGATGGAGCAGGTCAGGGTACTAAGCTTGCCTGGGCCAGTCTGGAGTATGAGAATGACCCGACGGCCCTCCTTACTGATCTTGCGCAGGATTCTGGGCAAGAGCTAGAGGGTGAAACACGTAAGACAGACGAAGCTGGGACCAAACATGCACCAGTGCGTCTGCCGCAGAAACCAGAGGATCGTGGACCGCGGATGGACAGCTGAGATAATTTGCCTCGCAGTCTTCACGTCTGGGATATGGGCTGCGGATATGGTGGACTAGGAGTCCTTCGTCCACTGAAGAATGCGTTGAGCCTCCAACATTACCAGGCGGCTGAGTGTGCCGCCCTGGAGGTTGATGTAGGTAAACGCTGTTACGTCGTCTGACTGGACTCGAATGTGCCCAGCCGCCAACAGATGGTGAAAGGCTTAGAGAGCTAGAAACACAGCTCTGATTTCCAGCACATTGATCCAGAGGGCTGATTCGGACAGAGTCCAAGCGCCCTGCGCTCCGTGGTGGAGAAACACTGCTCCCCAGTCGGATGGACTAGTATCCTGGTGAGGATCACCCGGGACGGGGCCAGGAAGGAGCGTCCCTGAGACAGAGTGGCCGAAGCCACCACTGAAACGAGCCCCTGGTCTGTGGCGAAGCCACCACCCAGGAGGAAGTTCGCTTGTTCCAACAGCGGAAAATGTCCAGCCTCCGAGGAGGAGAAACTGGGCAAGGGAATCGCTTCCATTGACGCCACCATATGATCCAGTACCTGTATTTGGTGCCTGATGGAACGACGTCGACCGCCAGCAGAGGGACTACTGTTTGACTAAGGGCAGCTTCACAAGTGCCGACAGAGTCTCGAATTGCGTCCCTGGGTACGTGAACTTCTGGTTCGAAGTCAGAGTGGTCTTGGACAGAATGACAAGCCACCCGAATTGGTTAGCGTGGCGAGAGTGAGCGAGGCACTCTGCTAAGAGTCTGCACTGGATGAAGCCCCGACAAGAAGGCCGTTCAGGGCAAAAGATCACTGCCAACCTCTAGGGGTGCAGGACCCTAATCACAGCTGCCCCAACCTTGAGAGTACTCGAGGGGCCGTGGCTAACTTCAAGGGAAGAGCCACGAATTGGACCACTCCGATTGCAAAACGTAGCCAACGCTGGTGAGAAGCTGCGATTGGCACATGCAGATAGGCATCTCTGATGTCGAAGGATGCTAGGGAATGTCCTTGGGTTATCAATTGATCCGGTGAAAATACCCGGAACAAGACCGAGACTCCATGTGAAAACGCCGCACCTGAACATGCTTGAAAAGCTTGAGATCCAGGTCGGAAGTACCTGCCCTCTACGGGGACTAGGAATAGATTTAAGCAGAATCTCAGAACCGTTCCCAATTGGGAACCGGTACAATTACTCCATTGGCCTGCAAGAATGCCACGGCCTGTGAGAAGGCGGCGGCCTTGGAACAGGGGGGAGTTGACAGAAAAAATCTGTTTGGCGGGTGGATAGAAATCTATCCTGTAGCCATGGAGAAGTAATCCCGCCCCCACTGATCGGAGACGTGTTAAAATCATACGTCGCCAAAGTGGAAGAGCCTGCCACCGACCAAGGACGTTGCTGGCGTGGCCAGATAGCCCGGAGGAAGCTGACTTAGTGGCAGCATCTCCTGCGGTTTCTGAAGACGCGGCTTCGAGCGCCATTTGGGTTTTACGATCCTTGGCCGAACTAGTGGACGAGGCCGAGGGCTTAGAAAACGCTCAGATGGAGGAACGCAAGAACGAAAACCTCCGCTGATTCCTGCCCTGGAAAAGTTTCCTGATTTGGGATTGTGGCATGGAAGAACTTTTCCCGCCAAAAGCTTCCTTAACAATTTCATCCAGTTGTTTTCGAAAGACTGGTCCCAACAAAAGGGAGCCCAGCAAGGAACTTCTATAGAAGCATCTGCCTTCCACTTCCGAAGCCACAGGAGCCTGCGGATAGCGAGGAAAGTAGCCGAGGCCACCGCGGTGCGGTGAGAGTCTCCAGCATGGCAGACATGGCATAGGATGAAAAGGCTGAATCTGGAAGTTCAGGCAACCATTTCGGGCATAGAGTCCCTGTGAGGGAACGCATCTCCTCTAGAGAAGCAGAGGAGGCTACGAAAGCCCGCACTGCTATAAAGCTGAGGAGAACGAAGCTCCTGCCGCCCCTAAACAGATTTGGCCAGAAGGACAACCTGGTGGACAGCAAAACTATAAATGAGGAGCCATCAGCCACTGATATAACGGCCCGGGCTGAGCCACCCTTGGTGAATGAGCCCACTCCTTAACCCCACTGGTGGAAAGGGAAACAGTCATCAGAACCACGCTTCATGGGAAGCGTCTGTCAGAGCAGACTCTGGGCTTAGTCACAGAGGCCTGATAAACTGGAGTGGTTAAGGAACACACTCCTTGTTCTCTTAGGCAAGGTAACTCCGGCGGATTAAGGTCCAGTACAAAAGTAATGTACAGTGGGATCCCTATAGAGGTGCCGTCAGCCACTGATACAACTATCCGGGCTGAAAGTCTAGATACCGGAGGGACCACCCTTGGCAAATTAGCTCACTCCTTCACCACCACTGGTGGGAGGGAGAAACAGTCATCAGAACTCCGCTTTGGGGTCTGACAGGACAGGCTGTGGGCCTGGACACAGTGGGCTGAAAACTAGAGTGGTAAGGAACACACTCCTTGTTCTGTTTAAGGTATACTGATGCCTTTCTGCCAGCGGGGAGTGCTCCCCTGATACAGGCGGATGGAGGTCCAGTACAAGTATAATGGACGCAATCCCATCATTAGCATCTGCGTCACCTTCGGACAGATCAATGGTACATAAAGTAGCGTCCGAGCCCCTGGTAGGGACATCCTCCTCGTCCAGTGAGTCAGCTCGTGAATCAGAGCTGCGGGACGGGGAAGGACAGGGGACCCTGCGTCTCCATTTTAGGAGGACGGGGTCTGAGACCAGAAGGAGAGTCCTCCGTGAGCTTTGCTGAGCGAGTAGCAGCAGAAACATCCTGAGAAGGGGGCTAATGCATGCTCCGCAGAGTCCGGGACGGTCATCCCCTGGAAAGAGCGGATTCTGCCCAAACCGGGGGTTCAGCCACCGAAGCCGAAGCAGCTGGAGGGACCACTGATGAGCCTCCAGGCTGACTCTGCGTCTCCTGTGTGTATGTGCTCGGTACCGGCCGTACGACTCCTCATACAGTGCAAATTAAAAACAGCCCTGCAGCCTTGCTCTGATGTGAGACATGCTGCAGAGGTGGGGGCTCTGACCAGAGTGGCCCCCAGCAGAGTATATAACAGATAAAATAAGCAGCTGCACAAACCGGAGGTTGTGGCTGCTAGGCCGTTTAATAGACATTTTTGTGCCCCCAGTCCCTCAGCCCAGGCCCCCACTTGTCACAATGTGGAATCTCTGTGCCTATGCAGGCACAGAGAACGCTGAGAAAATGGCGACCGGAGCGAGGAGAGGGGGCGGGGCCTACTCTGAGAGCGGCAAATGAGGTAGACAGGGGAGGGAATCCTTCCTCAGTGAGGAGTGTCCCTTCCCTGTGCTGCACAGCCGCTGGGCGGAGCCATCCTGTCTCTCTGCGTGACTGACAAGCAGAGGCAGTG
Organism: Anomaloglossus baeobatrachus; assembly: GCF_048569485.1. Taxonomy (NCBI): domain Eukaryota; kingdom Metazoa; phylum Chordata; class Amphibia; order Anura; family Aromobatidae; genus Anomaloglossus; species Anomaloglossus baeobatrachus. The sequence continues at coordinate 244,370,692 of NC_134359.1, forward strand.
GAAACCGAAACTAGGCCTCAGGCGAAGCCGGGGTCTAGATTTAACATGCGGCCGGCGTGCAGGCACCATCGGCGCGGTTCTCCAGTGAAAACTGGAGAACCGGCCGGAAATGTTAACACAAACATAAAACACACTCTCCCCACAAAATAAAGTATAAAGGACCCCTGGAAAGACCACTTTCTGTGGTAATAACGTCTCATGTACTTAGCTTGTGAGACGCAGGTGCCAGGTCCCTGGGGGATGAGCGCTCCGTCCGACAGGATCCTGAACAGGGCTGTGGATGGAGACCGGTCTCCTGCAAAGCAGTGAGAACCGTGTTGGCTCCCACTTCAAACCAGAGCCTCTCAGAGGGTGTTGAAGGAGCGCGGCATGTGAAGGCTCCAGCCTTGGAAAATCAACCTTAACAGCACCGCCGACAGAGTGGGGTGAGAAGGGACATGCCGGGAGTCCAGACTGGACCCGCTTTTCTTCCAAATCTTTGATCCAAAGAAAAAAATCAAAAATCAAAAATCAGAGAATGCATGTGTGTGTGACCTCCTGAAACACAAAGCATTGAACTGGCTAGGACTGGCTAGCAGGGGGTGTATATGCTAGGAGGGAGGAGCTACACGTTTGAGTGTAGTACTTTGTGTGTCCTCCGGAGGCAGAAGCTATACACCCATGGTTTGGGTCTCCCATAGGAACGATAAAGAAAGAGGATTTTTGGACTTACTGTAAAATCCCTTGCTCGTAGCCTTTATTAGGGAACACAAGAACCATGGGTGCATTCACCATGTTCCAATGAAGTCTATGAGGAAGGGATTTTACAGTTAGCCCAAAAATCCTCTTTTCTCAGGAGGTTCATTGGTGGACACAGGAACCATGAGTGTATGGTGCTGCCATGGCTCCTATGTCCCCCCAATAAAGGCTACGAGAAAGGGATTTTACAGTAAGTCCAAAAATCCTCTTTTCTCAGGCACTTCATTGGTGGACACAGGAACCATTGGTGTATGCTACGGTTCATGGTTCCGGTGCCCCCCAATCAAGTGCCCGAGAAACTACATTTTAGGCTGGGTTCACACAAACATATTTTACAATCTGTTTATGGAATGTGGGTCTCGCCACCTGAATTTACAACCTGATAGACACATTTGAGGCTGTAATTTCGGGTTGGGAAAACGAAGGTCAGTCTGGGTATTGCGGCAGTATACGAACTGTGAAATACACCTGTGTGAACCCAGCCAAAGAAACACCAAGCAGTTCTGTCTTATGTAACAAACCCCAGTACGAAAATGTGTGACCCAGTTTTGTGGAGCTATGGGTTCTCCTCTGACCTGTGCACACTTTACAAGTACTACACCCTTGACAGAAGAATTATCTATGATTTTCAGCCACATTCCAATATGATAAATACTATATGCCAGTACAAAGTAAATTTATGCCTCTAAAGGCCGCTTTACACGCAGCGATATCGATATCGCTAGCGAGCATACCCGCCCCCGTCGGTTGTCCATCACGGGCAAATCGCTGCCCGTGGCGCACAATATCGTTAACACCCGTCACACGGACTTACCTGCCTTGCGACGTCGCTGTGGCCGGCGAACCGCCTCCTTTCTAAGGGGGAGGTTCGTGCGGCGTCACAGCGACGTCACACGGCAGCCGTCCAATAGAAGTTGAGGGGCGGAGAGCAGCCGCAGGAAAGTCACGCCCACCTCCTTCCTTCCTCATTGCCGGCGGCCGTAGGTACGATGTAGCTCCTCGTTCCTGCGGTGTCACACGTAGCGATGTGTGCTGCCGCAGGAACGACGAACAACCTGCATCCTGCAACAGCAATGATAATCGGGAAAGGAACGACGCGTCAACGATCAACGATAAGGTAAGTAATTTTGATCGTTAACGGTCGTTCCTGCGTTTCACACGCAACGACGTCGCTAACGAGGCCGGATGTGTGTCACGAATTCCGTGACCCCAATGACATCTCGTTAGCGATGTCGTTGCATGTAAAGTGGCCTTTAGAATAGATCAGACATTAAATTTGTAACCTAAATCCAGGGTGTGAGGACATTTCTCATTATATAGGAATACACTGCGCACATGGAGCAGGCTCCTCACAAGTCTGGAGCCAATGCATTCTGCGGTGGAGGAATCTAATACCTGAGGGACCTTCAGCTTAGTGATCACTTTCCATGCTTCATTCAAAATCTGGAGTCTGTCATTCTCCAGAGGGTCAGCTAGAGCCACGTTCAGTCCCAAGGAGCGGAAGAGTAGATGCTGGAAAACAGAAACTCTGCTCATTACTTATTAATCCAGGCCGAGGTCCATGGAGACACATGAATCAGAAATAGATCAAAGGCATAAAAACGTCCCAAAAATTACAGACGCCTCTGGAATGAAATGCCCTGAAAAAGTCAAAATGCAGAACTAATTGCATTAAAATTTCTAATGTGTACAGGGTGCACAGAGCTGCCCAGAGACAGGACCAACACAGGCAGCAAAACGGAAAATTCCATCTGTATCTACCATGAAAATCAGCTGCACCACTGCGGCATAGTGGCGAAATATCCAACTTTTAAGATCATGACATTTTTTCTTGAGATGTTATGGTTTTCTCTCTGGAGAGACGCCGACTTATTCACCGCCCCGGCCGGGTCGCGTCCTCCCCCGCACTCTCCTGGCCATCCACATGTGCTGCTGCCTCCTTCCCTTCCCGAGCCTTGTACATGTCACACAGTGTTCCCGGGAGTGCACATAAGATGCTCACTCGCACACACCAGCCCTCTTAAAGGGCCGGAGCACCATTTCCCATTTAAGGCATCCTCCCATTAGGGGAGGTGCCTGCACAACACCTTGAGTTAGTCAATTTTCTGTCTATCTAGCTAGTTGTCAGGTACTGTTATCATTGTGTCCACTACCTATACCTGAGTCTGCCTTCCCATATCTACCCATCCCTGCCGTACCCACCATTCTTGTCTATACCCGCCTGTCCAGCCTGCCTCAGTATGTAGCTGCCTCTAAACCAGAGTCTGTCTCCTGTCCTCGGGGTCAGTTGCCACAGTCCCGGTCACGTCTCTGTCAGCGGTACCTGACGAACGCCTCACAGTGGGCGTTTAGTTAAGCCCCTCCCACTAAAGGGTAAACCAAGGTCCCCCCTGTGGTCCAGTGAGTCCTCTAATCCCACTTGCTGCCTCTACACTTCGGTATTGAAAAATAATAAATTGTATTCAATTGCGTTGATTGGTTCTGCACAACGCATAATTGGAGGGGGGTGGGGGATTCAAAGTTATAAAACATTTTTCTTTAGTAAAAAAAATGTTCACATCTTTATACACAGCCCACAATTGTGAAAACATTCTGCAATATGCTGAACAAATTAAATATTGGCAAATTCCCTGAGCCTGATGGCATTCATCCATGGATACTGAGGGAGTTGAGCTCAGTAACTGACTTAGACTCTCTAGTTACAGGGTCGGCGTCAGAGGATTGGAGAAAGGCGCTGGGCATAGGGTCAGTGAGCATGATCAGAAGTCCCGGCACTTCCGGTCATGCGCACTATGCAGCTGGGTGTACGTGTCCCGGCTTCAGAGAGGTCTAATGCGCATGACCGGAAGTGCCGGGACTTCTGATCATACTCACTGACTCTATGCCCAGCGTTCTGAATCCGTGACAAAGGGCACAGGTACACACTTCACCAATGATGACGCTGGTAGTGGACACCAAATAGCATGTGAAGTACTCCCTTGTAGGCGTGCTAACATGCTAAAAGGGGGAAATGAGCGCAGAAACTAACGCACTTGTGATTAGTCCCTGGCCTCATAAAGGATCTTTAGAAATACTTTTTCTATAGATCCCTTTATCTATACTAGTGTATACAGGGACAGTTAGGCAGGGATTAGCCATATACACCCAGAACTGCTCGTGGTTCTCGGTGCATAATGCACCTGACAGGTTCCCTTTAAAGGGGACTATTAAAAATATGGATGAAGCAAATATTGGGGCACACTCATTGGGGTGCACTGTAATATTTGGGGAAGAGCATTGAACTTCTGGAGTTAACCGAATCTGTAAAATATTGGCAGCAGAAACCATCTGAGGTCATCAAAACTAAATAACTGGCCAATATATAAAATTCTGTGAGCCATAATGAGCGCTACCTTGGGGAAGCCGGCCTCGTCACATTCTTTAATCATTCCTATGAAGTCCATTGATCTGGCAGCGATAAACTCTGCTCTGAAAGCCGACATCACTGAATTCAGCAGAAGAGCGCTGAGGAGAAGAGAAGAAAAAGACTGCAAATACACACATAAAGGGGTAAAGACAGGGACAGTTTTGCCCTTAAAGGGGGTTCCCACTTTTATAGAAAGTAGACGCCAAACTCTGTGAAATGCCTAAAATTACAAACACGCAAGGTACTCACACTCCCGGGGTCCGGCACCATCTCTCCACTGCTGCTCCGATTTAGGTTTCTTGGCTACAGTGGTTTATGTCTCATTGCATCACCGCTGCAGCCAATCACTGAGGTCAGTGGCTTTGGCTGTCTCCCTTGGCACTACCGCTGATCTCAGAGATTTGCTACAGTGGGGAGGAGTGCTGCCCATGTGACATCACCGCTGCAGCCAATCACTAAGATCAGTGGCTTGGGCTGTCTACCTTGGCACTACCGCTGACCTCAGCTATTTGCTACAGTGGGGATGAGTGCTGCATGTGACATCACCGCTGCAGCCAATCACTGAGATCAGTGGCTTGGGCTGTCTACCTTGGCACTACTGCTGATCTCAGCTATTTGCTACAGTGGGGAGGAGTGCTTCCCATGTGACATCACCGCTGCAGCCAATCACTGAGATCAGTGACTTGAACAATCTACCTTTGCACTGTCACTGATCTCAGCGATTTGCTACAGAGGGGATGAAAGCTGCCCATGTGACATCACCGCTGCAGCCAATCACTAAGGTCAGCAATTTGGGCTGTCTACCTCGGCAGTGCCGCTGATCTCAGTGATTTGCTATGGTGGAGACGCGTGGTGTCCATGTGACGTCGCTGCTGCCAAAACACAAAGGCCGGAGCAGATGTGGGGACCCTGTGCTGGAGCCAAGGAGGGCGAGTACCTACCGTGTTTGATACTTTGGGTATTTTCCAGAGTTTGGAGTCCACTTTCCTGAAAGTGTCCAGCCCCTTTAGACTTAGATATTGATTATTGATGCCCTGTTCTTAGGATACATCATCAATATTATATCAGTGGGAATCTGACAACCCCACGATCAGATCTTATTACATGTTGTGCTCCAGAAGTGGTCGGATGCACACAGTGTGCAGAGCCGAAACAGCACAGATCTGTACGCTGTGTAGTGGCCGATCCCGGTACTGAGGCTCAAATCCCATTTACTTCAATAGGAGCTGAGCTGCAGTACCAGAGAATGGCCACTACACGGTGTATGTTGCTGTGCTGTTCCGTCCACTCTGTACACTAAATGCTTACATCCAGACGTCGCTGACTCTACAAAGCTGAAAGTGTGTGGGGGGGTGTTTGACACCCACCAATCTGATATTGATGATTCTTGGTTATTTACTCATACTCTTGTCCCAGGGATTCCCAATGATATGATCAATAGAGAGCTTGCCTTACGGGTGTTTCCCAATCTGTGCATAATCCTTTAGTTGCCACAATCTGTGTTGATGGCATAAGTGAAGCTTCAGATCAGAGGGTTTTATAGTTTCCACTGCCCGAGCATACCCATAATAATACAACGGCGATATAATCTGTGAAAGCTCCTTAAAATTATAGACATTGGCAGTTTCCACAATTGTCACTGCCAACAAGAACATAATACCAAAAACGCAGCCATGCAATCCACAGAGGAACATTCACAATAATATGGATCGTAATGAAGAGCGCAAGAGAATTATTATCATTAAAACTAGTAGAAAGGAAAATAGAAGCAAAAACTCAGATAATTCCTCCTTATCAAAAGTGCTGTTCTCGGCGATCTCCAGCAGTCCCATAGACAATAGATGGAGTGCAACCATTGGGCAGCTCCAAAGATCCATTCTTGGGATCGTTAGGCGTCCCAGCGATCAGTACATTATCACTTACCCTCTGGATAGGTCCTTTTTTTTTTACTAAGTTTGGAATAACCATTTATTTATCATTAAATAGTCAAAAACAGTAAATAGAAAATTTCATAAATTACAAATGCAAATTCCCTATTGTAGAAAATTTGGAAAGTAAATGCCCCTTCTTAATATAGATTGGTGTAAAAGTCATCCCTGCGAAAAATCGAGGCTGTTGGCAAGCACGGAGATACAAAAAAAATACAAGAGGAATGGCACTTTGTCACTTACTTGTTTCCTAGTTTTTTGCACCGTTCCATCATTTCTGTCAGCAGGGACTGTCAAGTCAAGGATATTAATTAGTGTAATGTGATTGGAGAGTATAAGTAATTGCAATAAAGCAACAATATGCAAGCGGTGAAAATGTGATCTTGATCCATTCCAAAAATTTGGAAGTGATCTCCTATTCATAGGATAGAGGCCAACTTCCCGGCCAAGGGTCTGACTGCTGGGACCTCCACCGATGCTAAGAACCTGGGCTCTGAAAAGTCCCCTATAAATGGGGTGGAGATGGATCAAGTGCTCTGCCGCTTTATGATTCTTAATGGGAGTGCCAGAGATAGCAGAGAGATGCATGAATGAATGAATGAATGAATGAGTGGATGAATGAATGAATGAATGAATGAATGAATGAGTGGATGAATGAGTGGATGAATGAGTGGATGAATGAATGAATGAATGAATGAGTAGATGGATGTGTTAAGGGGGCCATAAATTTGCAGTGATGCAATCGAAATTATGCATCTACCTTAACCCCATCAGCATCCAAATCATATGAGTCATTTGTTAGTAGCATGCATACTATTCTTCCATACAGACCAGGGAAATGTACACTGATCTGCATAGAAAATATGACTGGCTTTATTGCGGAAGTTAAGACACATTTAAAGGAACCAGTTGGCTAGGAGCCAAGAATACGTAACACATCTCCTATTGGGTAAACCGTAAAAAAGAGAATTTTGTTACTTACCGTAAATTCTTTTTCTTATAGTTCCGACATGGGAGACCCAGACCATGGGTGTATAGCTTCTGCCTCCGGAGGACACACAAAGTACTACACTAAAAGTGTAGCTCCTCCCTCCTAGCATATACACCCCCTGGATGACACATCTAACCAGTTTAGTGCAAAAGCTGAAGGAGGACATCCACCCATAAGTAGAGATAGAGTAAAACCCGGAATAACCGGAACCTCTGTCTACAACAACAGCCGGTGAAAACACGCGGAACAAGAACTGCCAACAGGCAACAGGGAGGGTGCTGGGTCTCCCATGTCGGAACTATAAGAAAAAGAATTTACGGTAAGTAACAAAATTCTCTTTTTCTTCATCGTTCCTTATGGGAGACCCAGACCATAGGACGTCTCAAAGCAGTCCATGGGTGGGAAATAAACAGAACTGAGAAGTAGGCAAAACCTAACTTCACAAATGGGCGACAGCCGCCTGAAGGATGCGTCTGCCCAAGCTCGCGTCTGCCGAAGCATGAGCATGCACTTGGTAGTGCTTCGAAAAGGTGTGCAGACTAGACCAAGTGGCAGCCTGACAAACCTGCTAAGCCGTAGCCTGGTGCCTGAAAGCCCAGGAGGCACCGACAGCTCTGGTCGAGTGCGCCTTAATCCCTGGCGGTGGGGGCACCTGAGAACATTGGTAGGCATCGGATATGGCCGACCTAATCCAACGAGCTAGGGTCGGTTTAGAAGCCGAGAGACCCTTGCGCTGACCCGTGGTGAGCACAAAAAGAGAGGTGCACCGCCTAAGAGCGGCGGTGCGTGACACATAGATTCGGAGCGCCCGCACCAAATCCAAAGTATGCAACGCTTTCTCAAAGCGATGCACAGGGGCCGGACAAAGGGAAGGCAATGAAATGTCCTGGTTAAGGTGGAAAGGAGACACCACCTTAGGGAGAAAGTCCGGAGTCGGACGAAGAACCACCTTGTCTTGGTGAAAAACCAAAAAAGGTGACTCCGAAGAGAGCGCAGCCAAATCAGAGACTCTCCTGAGAGAAGTTATGGCCACCAGAAAGACCACTTTCTGTGAAAGTCGAAACAAAGGAACCTCCCTAAGAGGCTCAAAGGGGGGTTTCTGTAAGGCCGTGAGGACCAGATTAAGGTCCCAGGGATCCAAAGGCCGCCGGTAAGGAGGAATGATGTGAGATGCGCCCTGCATGAAGGTGCGCACCTGGGCCAGTCGGGCGATACGCCGCTGGAACAATACCGACAGAGCCGAGACCTGTCCCTTGAGGGAATTGAGGGATAGACCTAGCTGCAGACCGGACTGTAGAAAGGACAGGATGGTCGGCAAAGAAAACGGCCAAGGAGCATGGCCGGAAGAGCGACACCAGGACAGGAAAATCCTCCAAGTCCTGTGGTAAATCCTGGCCGAGGAAGACTTCCGAGCCTGAGTCATAGTGAAGATGACCTCGGAAGGAATGCCTGAAGCCGTCAGGATCCAGGACTCAAGAGCCACGCCGTCAATCTGAGAGCCGCAGAATCCTGGCGGAAAAACGGACCTTGAGAGAGAAGGTCTGGGCGGTCCGGGAGATGCCACGGCATTTCTACGGACAGACGGAGCAGGTCTGGGTACCAAGCTCGCCTGGGCCAGTCTGGAGCAATGATTATAACCCGACGGCCCTCCATCCTGATCTTGCGCAGGACTCTGGGCAAGAGAGCTAGAGGGGGAAACACGTAGGCCAGACGGAACTGGGTCCAATCTTGAACCAGCGCGTCCGCTGCCAAGGCCTGAGGATCGTGGGAGCGAGCCACGTAAACCGGGACCTTGTTGTTGTGCCGGGATGCCATTAGATCCACTTCCGGAGTGCCCCACTTGCGGCAGATTGACCGGAACACTGCCGGATGCAGGGACCACTCGCCGCTGTCCACGGTTTGACGGCTGAGATAATCTGCCTCCCAGTTTTCTACGCCTGGGATGTGGACTGCGGATATGGTGGACTTGGAGTCCTCCGTCCACAGATGGATGCGTTGTACCTCCAACATCGCAAGGCGGCTGCGAGTCCCGCCCTGGTGATTGATGTAGGCAACTGCAGTCGCGTTGTCCGACTGGACTCGAATGTGCTTGCCCGCCAACAGGTGGTGAAAGGCTACGAGAGCTAGAAGTACAGCCCTGATTTCCAGCACATTGATCGAGAGGGCTGATTCGGACGGAGTCCAAGTGCCCTGTGCTCGGTGGTGGAGAAATACTGCTCCCCAGCCGGAGAGACTGGCGTCCGTGGTGAGGATCACCCAGGACGGAGTCAGAAAGGAGCGTCCCTGAGATAGAGAGAGGGGCCAAAGCCATCACTGAAGAGAGCTCCTGGCCTGTGGCGACAGAGCCACTAGCCTGTGCAAGGAAGAGGTCCGCTTGTCCCAACAGCGGAGAATGTCCAGCTGCAGAGGACGCAGGTGGAACTGGGCAAAGGGAACCGCTTCCATTGACGCCACCATCTGCCCCAGCACCTGCATGAGGTGCCTGATGGAATGACGGCGGGGCTTCAACAGAGAACGCACCGCCAGATGAAGGGACTGCGGTTTGACTAAGGGCAGCTTCACAAGTGCCGACAGTCTCGAATTGCATCCCTAGGTACGTAAGTTCCTGGGTCGGGGTCAGAGTGGACTTGGGCAGATTGACAAGCCACACGAATTGAACAAGCGTGGCGAGAGTGAGCGAGACACTCCGCTGACAGTCTGCACTGGATGAGGCCTTGACTAGAAGGTCGTCCAGGTAGGGGATTACTGCCAACCCCTGGAGATGCAAAACCGCAACCATTGCTGCCATGACCTTGGTGAACACACGAGGGGCCGTGGCTAACCCGAAGGGGAGAGCCACGAATTGGAAATGTTCCTCTCCGATTGCAAAGCGTAGCCAACGCTGGTGTGAAACTGCAATTGGCACATGCAGATAAGCATCTCTGATGTCGATGGATGCTAGAAAATCTCCTTGGGTCATTGAGGCAATGACCGATCGCAGAGATTCCATGCGAAAGTGCTGCACCTGAACATGCTTGTTGAGAAGCTTGAGATCCAGGATGGGCCGGAAGGAACCGTCGTCCTTGGGGACTAGAAAGAGGTTTGAGTAGAAACCTCTGAACCGTTCCCGGGCGGGAACCGGAACAATTACTCCGTTGGCCTGCCAGGATGCCACAGCCTGTGAGAAGGCGGCGGCTTTGGAGCAGGGGGGAGTGGACATAAAAAATCTGTTTGGCGGGCTGTAAGAAAATTCTATCCTGTAGCCGTGGGAGATGATATCCCGCACCCACTGATCGGAGACGTGCTGAAACCACACGTCGCCAAAGTGGGAGAGCCTGCCACCGACCAAGGACATTGCTGGCGCAGCCAGATAGTCAAGAGGAGGCTGCCTTAGTGGCAGCGGCTCCTCCGTTCTTCTGAGGACGCGGCTTCGCGCGCCAGCTGGGTTTGCGATCCTTGGCTGAGTTAGTGGACGAAGCCGAGGGCTTAGAGGATGACCAGTTAGAGGAACGAAAGGAACGAAACCTCGACTGGTTCCTGCCCTGGACAGGTTTCCTGGTTTTAGTTTGTGGCAAGGAAGTACTCTTCCCGCCAGTAGCTTCCTTAATAATTTCATCCAGTTGTTCACCGAACAGCCGGGACCCAGCAAAGGGGAGCCCAGCAAGATACTTCTTGGAAGAAGCGTCTGCTTTCCACTCTCGAAGCCACAAGATCCTGCGGATCGCGAGGGAATTAGCCGAAGCCACCGCAGTGCGGTGAGAAGCCTCCAGAATGGCAGACATGGCGTAGGAAGAAAAAGCCGAAGCCTGGGAAGTTAAGGCAACCATCTCGGGTATAGAGTCCCTGGCGAGGGAATGTATCTCCGCCAGAGAAGCAGAGACTGCCTTAAGAGCCCACACTGCTGCAAAGGACGGGGAGAACGAGGCTCCTGCCGCCTCATATACAGATTTGGCCAGAAGGTCAACCTGGCGGTCAGTGGGATCCTTAAGAGAGGTGCCATCGGCCACAGATACGACTGTCCGGGCCGAGATTCTAGACACCGGAGGATCTACCTTTGGTGACTGAGCCCACTCCTTGACCACTTCTGGTGGAAAGGGAAAACGGTCATCAGAACTACGCTTTGGTAAGCATTTGTCAGGACAGGCCCTGGGCTTGGTAACAGTGGCCTGAAAACTGGAGTGGTTAAAAAACATACTCCTTGCTCTCTTAGGTGAGGTAAACTGGTGTTTTTCTACCAGAGAGGCTTGTTCCTCTGACGCTGGTGGATTGAGGTTCAGAACGGAGTTAATGGATGCAATCAAGTCACTAACATCCGCATCACCCTCAGATAAATCAATGGGGTACATAGAGGTAGCGTCTGAGCCCACAGTAAAAGTATCCTCCTCGCCCTGCAATTCAGCTCGTGAATCAGAGCCGTGGGACGAGGAAGGAGAAGAGTCCCTGCGTCTCCGTTTAGGAGGACGGGGTCCTAAAACATGCTCTGTTAGCTCTGCAGAGTGAGTCGGAGCGGCAGAGGCGCCCTGAGAAGGGGGCTGATGCATGGTCAGCAGAGTCCGGGACAGCTGTCCCATGGAGTCGGCAAAAGACTGGGAGATAGCTCTGGAAAAAGATGCTACCCAAGCCGGGGGTTCAGCCACCGGGGCCGGAGCAGCCGGAGGGACCCCTGAGGAGGCTCCAGGCTGAGGCACCACCATGTTAGAGCAGGCATCACAATGTGGATATGTGCTCGGTTCAGGCAGAATGAGCTGACATGCAGTGCATATAGAGTACAGCTTTGCAGCCTTGCTCCTAGTGACAGACATGCTGCTGAGGTGGAGGCTCTGCAGTAAAGAATACACTCCTTTAGAATGACCCCCAGAGAGTGTATAATAAAGCCCACAACCAGAGGTTGTGGCTTACCAGACCGCTTTTTGTGTGCCCTCCGGATTCCACAGCTCGGACCCCCAGACAGATGCAGAAGCTGCAGCAGCCAGCGCCGATCAGTGTGAGAACGCTGATAAAATGGCGCTGGAGTGAGGAGGGGGGGCGGGGATTAGACCAAGAGCGGGAACCGGAGGGCCAAGGAGAGATACAGGGGAGGGAAACATCTCCTCAGAGAGGAGTGTCCTCCCCTCTGCTGAACGGCCGGTGGGCGGCGCCGCACTGTTCCCCTGCATGACTGACATGCAGGGGAACTGAAAACGAAACTAGGCCGCAACTGAAGCCGGGGCCTAGATTTTTACATGCGGCCGACGAGCAGGCACCCTCGGCACGGTTCTCAGGAAAAACCCAGAGAACCGGCCGGAAATCACAGCAAGGTTAACAAACACACTCCCCCCTCAATAAATGTACAAGGGACCCCTGAATAACGTCTCAATACTTAGCTTATGAGACGCAGGGCCATGTCCCTGGGGGGGGTTGAGCGCTCCGTCCGGCAGGATCCTGACAGGGCTGCGGATGGAGACCGGTCTCCTGCAAAGCAGAGAGAACCGTGATGGCTCCCACTTCAAGGCAGAGCCTCAGGGGATGGTGAAGGAGCGCGGCATGTGAAGGCTCCAGCCTTGTAAAGTCAACCTTAACAGCACCGCCGACACAGTGGGGTGAGAAGGGACATGCCGGGAGTCCAGACTGGACCAGCTTTTCTTCCAAATCTTTGAAATCAAAAAATAAAAAATCAGAGAATGCATGTGTGTGTGTGACCTCCTGAACACACAGCATTGAAACTGGTTAGATGTGTCATCCAGGGGGTGTATATGCTCGGAGGGAGGAGCTACACTTTTAGTGTAGTACTTTGTGTGTCCTCCGGAGGCAGAAGCTATACACCCATGGTCTGGGTCTCCAATAAGGAACGATGAAGAAATAGCTCATTCTGTAATATATGTATACTGTATATGTGCTTCCTCATTTACAGTGCTTACAAGTAGTATTCAACCCCCTGCAGATTTAGCAGGTTTACACAGTCGGAATTGACTTGGCATTATGACATTTGGACTGTAGATCAACCTGGAAGTGTGAAATGCACTGCAGCAAAAAAGAATGTTATTTCTTTGGGGTTTTTTTTGTTTTTTTTTAAACTTGTGAAAAGTTTATTCAGCGGGTCATTTATTATTCAACCCCTCAAACCACAAGAATTCTGTTTGGTTCCCCTAAAGTATTAAGAGGTATTTCAGGCACAAAGAACAATGAGCTTCACATGTTTGGATTAATTATCTCTTTTTCCAGCCTTTTCTGACTAATTAAGACCCTCCCCAAACTTGTGAACAGCACTCACTTAGTTCAACATGGGAAAGAGGGAGAAAGAACTTCCCTGACCTAGCCCTTCCTCAACGACGGGGGTCGGCATCCTAATGTGAAGACGCCCCCGTTCCACGACGGCTAACCCTGAGTAAGGCCCTCCCTAACGGGTAAGATGTAACCCCTATTAGATAGAATCAACCCCTAAAGTAGTAACACCACAGTGAGGAAGAGGTGCTCAGTCCACAGTGGCTAATTTGTCTGTATCACCACTTGGGTGAGTGAGGGTATGGGGCCTAGGGAAGTCGTCATATATTTATGAGTCCATGTGCTCAGTATAAATGTTAGAAGTAAGAGTCACATTAATTATAACCACAATACAATTTGTCAAATAGAGACATAGTTCATATTCCATATATAAACTAGTTCAAGAAATGCCCGACGCGTTTCGCCCTTGTCAATATTCAGGGGCTCATCAGGGGCTTTTCAACATGTTCTTGAAAGAAGTATCCAATTTTGAACAAATCTGTGACAAACATAACAAATTAAACCTATATTAGTGACAACATCCAATGATCCAATGAAATAACAAATGTAGGTACTGATAATGAACACCAATACTAACCAGCAGTGGTAAATATTGTTTACTTCAGAGGGGTATAGGAAGATAATAAGCTGCCTACTCAGCTGGTCTATCATGGGGCTTGTCAGGATGACTTATTCACCTATACAGATAAACACATTATCAGCCGAAGCAACGCCAGTTTTTATAAAATAAGAACCATGCATGCTACAGACAGTACCTTTCTTAAGTAGAGGTTCCTGTCTTACTCACGGATTAAAAATATGCACAATCAGAAATGGACCCTGATAAAGAATTAAAACACAAATTTATGACCTGTTTTAAGCATTTCAGAACACATACCCTAGTGGGTACTATATGTTCAAACACCAGTATTAAAATACCTGGGATATTTGTGCCTAATCCGCCCTGGAATATACGTTACGTTGCTCAGAATAAGGACTGTGAGGTGTGGCTAAATACATCTAGTCCATAGTAGGAACAATTGCACTGTAAAAACACACCGTAATACAGAGACTTCAATTAGCTCCAGGAAGAAAAAACAACCTGCTGGATATATCATATCACATAGAACAGTACAGCGATACCTAATATACATCAGCCAAAGTGAATATCTTCGACTGGTAACCTATTTACCAACGGCCATGTAATGCTTATGCAGCCACCGATATCAGAGGAGAAGTACAAGTACCCAAAATAAATCCTGTATGGACAGAGGGATACATTTAGAAATACATATATCAACATAAAAACACACCTCTCTCCCCATGAATAAGGACCACATACCTAGTTGCTGTCCCACAGTGGGGCAAGGAATAACCGTAGGGAACCACAGCAACCAGTATCTACAATGCAATTATATGTACATCAGCCTCCATTAAGCACATGTTGCTTCAGTTGCCAAAAAGGGGTTGTGGAGATCCTACCTTAAACAGGTCCGTATGGGAGAAACCAAGTGTGGCGTCCAGTGATCGCTGACCCAGTGGGGCAAGGTGGGCTATTTAAAGCAAGTTTGGCGCCACCATGAAAGGAAACCGGAAGTGACGTCGCGCCACTTGTCTCATCCTCTCAGGATGTATGAAGCCGCTCGCATCACATCCGGTCATGTGATCGAGTGATGTGCATCCGCAATTCACATCCCCAGAGCCGACGAACATCAGTTCCCGGTTGTTGGGATTTACACAAAGTGTCCGCGCATGCGCAGTGCAATGTTGACAACTATAATATCAACGACTGCTGGCGCTTACATGGCCATACGATATGATGGGGCTATATCAGCCACACTAGTTGGACACCTTCTAATACGCAACAAAATGTACTTCAGGATGATATAGGGATTTATTGTATTGTGACATTAATATCGCCAACCGGAGCCATCAAAGGGTAGAACCTACACCTGAGTAGCGTAAGGGGGATTCATAACCTGAGTGGAACCGTACCTACTATGATCATTAGTAATACCATGTTAGTAAATGGTTATAGGGTCATTGAACGCAGTTATTACCACCCAATTAAGGGGGAGGGTATAGGAAATTGAAATTAATTTGTTATTGCTCAAAAGGAGGGCACACAGATAACTTATGTATGCAATTATATGATATGATATAAAAGTTGCCAGTAAATTCGTTACTGTAACTAAAGACCCCTCTTCAATTTTGTGGGTCTGATTAAATAACAGGAAGGTCTACTACAGACACAGTATTCCTAAATGTGACGGCTAAGTATCAGTTTGTTACTGGATAAAGGGACTAAAGCTTATTGTTTCGTTTAGGCCATCAGGATGTACAGAGTCCATCCAAAAGATCCATCTCGCCTCTCTTTGCAACAGAAGGACATCCCAATCCCCTTTCCTCTCAGTTTCCGGTACTGTTTCTATGGATTTAAAAAGGGCACCCTCCATTTTGCCTGCATGATGAAGATTCATATGCCGTGCTATTGGTGTGTCGCGTTGATTGCGGACATCACCAAGGTGTTCGCCAATGCGTACTCGAAGTTGTCTCTTAGTTTTGCCGATATAATTTTTCGGACAGCCACAACTAAAGAGATAGATGACACCTTGGGTCCGACAATTGGCAAAGTTTCTGTTTGAATATGTTCTTCCTGTTTTAGCACTTTGAAATGTGTTAGATGGAGAGATAAATTTGCAAAACTTGCAAGCCCCACATCGGAAAGTGCCATTATCACGTGACCTAAGCCATGCACTTCCGAGCATCTCAGGGGCCACATAGTGGCTTTTGACCACATAATCCCTCAGGTTGCGGCCTTTGCGGAACATCACAGATGGGTAGGGGAGAATGTTATCCTTCAGGTCTGGGTCTTGTTTTAAAATACCCCAGTATTTTCTGAGGATTTTCATTACCTGATTGTTTTGGTCGTCATAAGTACCCACTAATCTAGTCATCCCTTTTGTTTCCTTAATCGTCTTACTGTTTAGTAATTCGTGTCTATCCCTGGCCGCTGCAAAATTAAAGGCCTTGTGGACGACATTTTTTGGATATCCCCTATCGAGGAACCTTTTAGTCAATTGTCCAGCCTGTCTCCTGAACTCCTGATTATCCGAACAGTTCCTGCGAATACGTAGAAATTGGCCCTTAGGAATACCTCTTTTTAAACTTTCTGGGTGGTGACTATCCCAATGGAGAAAGCTGTTGGTGGCACTAGGTTTTCTGTACAAAGTTGTCTGCAAGGTTCCATCCGGATTCTTTTTGATAAAAATATCCAAGAACGCAAGTCTGTCGCCCCCTATTTCATAAGTGAATTTGAGTCCTATTTGGTTCATGTTAAGTTCTTCCACAAATTCTTTAAAGGATTGAATACTACCGTCCCAGATAACCAGTATATCGTCTATATACCTGCCCCAGAAAAAAACCGGCAGCAGTGGTTATTCCCATCGTCCTTGAAAACGACGGTATTCTCCCACCAGCCAGGAGCAAGTTAGCGTACGTAGGGGCACACGGGCTCCCCATTGCTGTGCCCCTGAGCTGATGGTAGAATCTAGAGTTAAACATAAATGCGTTCTTGGTAAGGATGAAATACAGAAGTTCTCCAATAAACTTGTTGTGTGCCCCCATTTGGTTCCCACGCATACTGAGGAAATAGTTCACGGCTTCCATCCCCTTATCATGAGGAATACTCGTGTAAAGGGACTCAACATCAATTGAGGTGAAACAACAAAGAGCCAGCACCAATGTGCACTAAGGCATCAAATATTCCAAACTGCATTATAAAAAATTTTTTTTGAGATTTTTGGCAAAAAATTGCAATTTCTTGAGCTGCTTCGCCACGTCACGGCAAATCTCATTTGAAGCAGTCCTACACTAAAATATTTTTATAAAATGTGCCATGCGGCCTCACATATAAATAGCAGAACTGCTCTCAGCAGCACTCACCTGGTCTATTGCAGTCCCGTACCCATGACTGAGACATGGCTGTGGGCGGGACAGGTCCAAGCAAATGCTGCATGAAGTATATATATAGCCTGTGGACAAAGCCTGATGACCCAATGTGAACAGTCACCAAACGCCAAAATCTATACAGATGGAATACATCCCAAATTGGGGTGCATAGCAAGGTGGAGGTCAACCACCGACCAATTCAACAAAGAAACAACAAAGAGCCAGCACCAATGTGCACTAAGGCATCAAATATTCCAAACTGCATTATAAAAAATTTTTTTTTGAGATTTTTGGCAAAAAATTGCAATTTCTTGAGCTGCTTCGCCACGTCACGGCAAATCTCATTTGAAGCAGTCCTACACTAAAATATTTTTATAAAATGTGCCATGCGGCCTCACATATAAATAGCAGAACTGCTCTCAGCAGCACTCACCTGGTCTATTGCAGTCCCGTACCCATGACTGAGACATGGCTGTGGGCGGGACAGGTCCAAGCAAATGCTGCATGAAGTATATATATAGCCTGTGGACAAAGCCTGATGACCCAATGTGAACAGTCACCAAACGCCAAAATCTATACAGATGGAATACATCCCAAATTGGGGTGCATAGCAAGGTGGAGGTCAACCACCGACCAATTCAACAAAGAAACAACAAAGAGCCAGCACCAATGTGCACTAAGGCATCAAATATTCCAAACTGCATTATAAAAAATTTTTTTTGAGATTTTTGGCAAAAAATTGCAATTTCTTGAGCTGCTTCGCCACGTCACGGCAAATCTCATTTGAAGCAGTCCTACACTAAAATATTTTTATAAAATGTGCCATGCGGCCTCACATATAAATAGCAGAACTGCTCTCAGCAGCACTCACCTGGTCTATTGCAGTCCCGTACCCATGACTGAGACATGGCTGTGGGCGGGACAGGTCCAAGCAAATGCTGCATGAAGTATATATATAGCCTGTGGACAAAGCCTGATGACCCAATGTGAACAGTCACCAAACGCCAAAATCTATACAGATGGAATACATCCCAAATTGGGGTGCATAGCAAGGTGGAGGTCAACCACCGACCAATTCAACAAAGAAACAACAAAGAGCCAGCACCAATGTGCACTAAGGCATCAAATATTCCAAACTGCATTATAAAAAATTTTTTTTGAGATTTTTGGCAAAAAATTGCAATTTCTTGAGCTGCTTCGCCACGTCACGGCAAATCTCATTTGAAGCAGTCCTACACTAAAATATTTTTATAAAATGTGCCATGCGGCCTCACATATAAATAGCAGAACTGCTCTCAGCAGCACTCACCTGGTCTATTGCAGTCCCGTACCCATGACTGAGACATGGCTGTGGGCGGGACAGGTCCAAGCAAATGCTGCATGAAGTATATATATAGCCTGTGGACAAAGCCTGATGACCCAATGTGAACAGTCACCAAACGCCAAAATCTATACAGATGGAATACATCCCAAATTGGGGTGCATAGCAAGGTGGAGGTCAACCACCGACCAATTCAACAAAGAAACAACAAAGAGCCAGCACCAATGTGCACTAAGGCATCAAATATTCCAAACTGCATTATAAAAAAATTTTTTTGAGATTTTTGGCAAAAAATTGCAATTTCTTGAGCTGCTTCGCCACGTCACGGCAAATCTCATTTGAAGCAGTCCTACACTAAAATATTTTTATAAAATGTGCCATGCGGCCTCACATATAAATAGCAGAACTGCTCTCAGCAGCACTCACCTGGTCTATTGCAGTCCCGTACCCATGACTGAGACATGGCTGTGGGCGGGACAGGTCCAAGCAAATGCTGCATGAAGTATATATATAGCCTGTGGACAAAGCCTGATGACCCAATGTGAACAGTCACCAAACGCCAAAATCTATACAGATGGAATACATCCCAAATTGGGGTGCATAGCAAGGTGGAGGTCAACCACCGACCAATTCAACAAAGAAACAACAAAGAGCCAGCACCAATGTGCACTAAGGCATCAAATATTCCAAACTGCATTATAAAAAATTTTTTTTGAGATTTTTGGCAAAAAATTGCAATTTCTTGAGCTGCTTCGCCACGTCACGGCAAATCTCATTTGAAGCAGTCCTACACTAAAATATTTTTATAAAATGTGCCATGCGGCCTCACATATAAATAGCAGAACTGCTCTCAGCAGCACTCACCTGGTCTATTGCAGTCCCGTACCCATGACTGAGACATGGCTGTGGGCGGGACAGGTCCAAGCAAATGCTGCATGAAGTATATATATAGCCTGTGGACAAAGCCTGATGACCCAATGTGAACAGTCACCAAAAACCAAAAAAAAAAAAAAAAAAAAAAAAAAAAAAATTTTTATAATGCAGTTTGGAATATTTGATGCCTTAGTGCACACTGGTGCTGGCTCTTTGTTGTTTCTTTGTTGAATTGGTCGGTGGTTGACCTCCACCTTGCTATGCACCCCAATTTGGGATGTATTCCATCTGTATAGATTTTGGCGTTTGGTGACTGTTCACATTGGGTCATCAGGCTTTGTCCACAGGCTATATATATACTTCATGCAGCATTTGCTTGGACCTGTCCCGCCCACAGCCATGACTCAGTCATGGGTACGGGACTGCAATAGACCAGGTGAGTGCTGCTGAGAGCAGTTCTGCTATTTATATGTGAGGCCGCATGGCACATTTTATAAAAATATTTTAGTGTAGGACTGCTTCAAATGAGATTTGCCGTGACGTGGCGAAGCAGCTCAAGAAATTGCAATTTTTTGCCAAAAATCTCAAAAAAAAAAAAAAAAAAAAAAAAAAAAAAAATTTTTATAATGCAGTTTGGAATATTTGATGCCTTAGTGCACACTGGTGCTGGCTCTTTGTTGTTTCTTTGTTGAATTGGTCGGTGGTTGACCTCCACCTTGCTATGCACCCCAATTTGGGATGTATTCCATCTGTATAGATTTTGGCGTTTGGTGACTGTTCACATTGGGTCATCAGGCTTTGTCCACAGGCTATATATATACTTCATGCAGCATTTGCTTGGACCTGTCCCGCCCACAGCCATGACTCAGTCATGGGTACGGGACTGCAATAGACCAGGTGAGTGCTGCTGAGAGCAGTTCTGCTATTTATATGTGAGGCCGCATGGCACATTTTATAAAAATATTTTAGTGTAGGACTGCTTCAAATGAGATTTGCCGTGACGTGGCGAAGCAGCTCAAGAAATTGCAATTTTTTGCCAAAAATCTCAAAAAAAAAAAAAAAAAAAAAATTTTATAATGCAGTTTGGAATATTTGATGCCTTAGTGCACACTGGTGCTGGCTCTTTGTTGTTTCTTTGTTGAATTGGTCGGTGGTTGACCTCCACCTTGCTATGCACCCCAATTTGGGATGTATTCCATCTGTATAGATTTTGGCGTTTGGTGACTGTTCACATTGGGTCATCAGGCTTTGTCCACAGGCTATATATATACTTCATGCAGCATTTGCTTGGACCTGTCCCGCCCACAGCCATGACTCAGTCATGGGTACGGGACTGCAATAGACCAGGTGAGTGCTGCTGAGAGCAGTTCTGCTATTTATATGTGAGGCCGCATGGCACATTTTATAAAAATATTTTAGTGTAGGACTGCTTCAAATGAGATTTGCCGTGACGTGGCGAAGCAGCTCAAGAAATTGCAATTTTTTGCCAAAAATCTCAAAAAAAAAAAAAAAAAAAAAAAAAAAAAAAAATTTTTATAATGCAGTTTGGAATATTTGATGCCTTAGTGCACACTGGTGCTGGCTCTTTGTTGTTTCTTTGTTGAATTGGTCGGTGGTTGACCTCCACCTTGCTATGCACCCCAATTTGGGATGTATTCCATCTGTATAGATTTTGGCGTTTGGTGACTGTTCACATTGGGTCATCAGGCTTTGTCCACAGGCTATATATATACTTCATGCAGCATTTGCTTGGACCTGTCCCGCCCACAGCCATGACTCAGTCATGGGTACGGGACTGCAATAGACCAGGTGAGTGCTGCTGAGAGCAGTTCTGCTATTTATATGTGAGGCCGCATGGCACATTTTATAAAAATATTTTAGTGTAGGACTGCTTCAAATGAGATTTGCCGTGACGTGGCGAAGCAGCTCAAGAAATTGCAATTTTTTGCCAAAAATCTCAAAAAAAAAAAAAAAATTTTTATAATGCAGTTTGGAATATTTGATGCCTTAGTGCACACTGGTGCTGGCTCTTTGTTGTTTCTTTATCAATTGAGGTGAGTATCATGTTCTCTTCAAGGGTAATGTCCTCTATTTTTGCCAGTAAATCCAAGGTATCACGTATATATGACGGCAAGCTGGTGACAAAAGATCTTAATATCTGGTCTACGCATGTACTGCTGTTCTGAGTTAAGGAATCGATTCCGGATACTATTGGCCTCCCCTTAATGGGGTTGGTTCCTTTGTGTATTTTGGGGATGGCATAGAAAGTGGCTAGTTTAGGGTGGCGAGGTAACAGAAAGTCATACTCATTGGACGAAATGAGTCTCTGCTGCTTGGCCGTGTCTAGTATTTGTTTAAGTTGCAAATAGTATTGGGGGGTAGAGTCTCCTGTGAGTCGTTCGTATGATTTGTGGTCCCTTAGTAGTTGGGTGCACATACATACATAGGTCTCTCGGTCAAGGATCACTATATTTCCCCCTTTGTCTGAGGGTTTGATTACTATATTAGTGTTACATTCCAAACCTCGTATGGCTTCCCTCTCATCTACAGTGACGTTAGATGTTGTTGCATGCCTTTTAGGGTGAATCATTTTTATCTCATCTGTAACGATATTACAAAACAGATCGAGATTGGCATAGTCACCCAAAGGAGGTGCCTTTTTACTTTTCTTTTTCAAGGTGGAGAAAGGACCCTCTCCCACATTATGTGTGCCTTCATTTTCAAGTTCGATAAGAATATCAATGTCTTCCAACATATCCAACGGTACCCCCAGTTGCTGGCTCCTCTTTTTATTCTCCACCGCAAAATGTTTTCTCCATTTCAGCTTTCTTATAAACAGATGAACGTCTGTCTGATGTGATGCGAGCGGCTTCATACATCCTGAGAGGATGAGACAAGTGGCGCGACGTCACTTCCGGTTTCCTTTCATGGTGGCGCCAAACTTGCTTTAAATAGCCCACCTTGCCCCACTGGGTCAGCGATCACTGGACGCCACACTTGGTTTCTCCCATACGGACCTGTTTAAGGTAGGATCTCCACAACCCCTTTTTGGCAACTGAAGCAACATGTGCTTAATGGAGGCTGATGTACATATAATTGCATTGTAGATACTGGTTGCTGTGGTTCCCTACGGTTATTCCTTGCCCCACTGTGGGACAGCAACTAGGTATGTGGTCCTTTATTCATGGGGAGAGAGGTGTGTTTTTATGTTGATATATGTATTTCTAAATGTATCCCTCTGTCCATACAGGATTTATTTTGGGTACTTGTACTTCTCCTCTGATATCGGTGGCTGCATAAGCATTACATGGCCGTTGGTAAATAGGTTACCAGTCGAAGATATTCACTTTGGCTGATGTATATTAGGTATCGCTGTACTGTTCTATGTGATATGATATATCCAGCAGGTTGTTTTTTCTTCCTGGAGCTAATTGAAGTCTCTGTATTACGGTGTGTTTTTACAGTGCAATTGTTCCTACTATGGACTAGATGTATTTAGCCACACCTCACAGTCCTTATTCTGAGCAACGTAACGTATATTCCAGGGCGGATTAGGCACAAATATCCCAGGTATTTTAATACTGGTGTTTGAACATATAGGACCCACTAGTTTATGTGTTCTGAAATGCTTAAAACAGTACATAAATTTGTGTTTTAATTGTTTATCAGGGTCCAGTTCTGATTGTGCATATTTTTAATACGCGAGTAAGACAGGAACCTCTACTTAAGAAAGGTACTGTCTGTAGCATGCATGGTTCTTATTTTATAAAAACTGGCGTTGCTTCGGCTGATAATGTGTTTATCTGTATAGGTGAATAAGTCATCCTGACAAGCCCCATGATAGACCAGCTGAGTAGGCAGCTTATTATCTTCCTATACCCCTCTGAAGGAAACAATATTTACCACTGCTGGTTAGTATTGGTGTTCATTATCAGTACCTACATTTGTTATTTCATTGGATCATTGGATGTTGTCACTAATATAGGTTTAATTTGTTATGTTTGTCACAGATTTGTTCAAAATTGGATACTTCTTTCAAGAACATGTTGAAAAGCCCCTGATGAGCCCCTGAATATTGACAAGGGCGAAACGCGTCGGGCATTTCTTGAACTAGTTTATATATGGAATATGAACTATGTCTCTATCTGACAAATTGTATTGTGGTTATAATTAATGTGACTCTTACTTCTAACATTTATACTGAGCACATGGACTCATAAATATATGACGACTTCCCTAGGCCCCATACCCTCACTCACCCAAGTGGTGATACAGACAAATTAGCCACTGTGGACTGAGCACCTCTTCCTCACTGTGGTGTTACTACTTTAGGGGTTGATTCTATCTAATAGGGGTTACATCTTACCCGTTAGGGAGGGCCTTACTCAAGGTTAGCCGTTGTGGAACGGGGGCGTCTTCACATTAGGACGCCGACCCCCGTCGTTGAGGAAGGGCTAGGTCAGGGAAGTTCTTTCTTCCTCCCTTTCTCAAACCTCCAATTTTAAATACATGTTTGACTCATAGCCACTTTGTGCCGCCCAGTGAGGGAACCACGTGGATCCCCAACAGACCACATGGTTGCTTTAACCCCTTAACGACCGCGGGCCGTAAAATTACGTCCTAAATGACATAATCTTACTGCCCGCGGTCCTCCGGCGGCAGCATGCCGCGATCGGCACACATCTCAGCTGATTTTCACAGCTGAGATGTGTGCCTGCTAGGCACGAGCAGAATCGTTATCTGCTCGTGCCGATTAACCCCTTATAATGGCGCTGTCAATACATGACAGCGCCATTATAAGCGCAATCGCGGTAAAGTTTTACTTACCGCCGAAACCGGAAGTCACGTGACGCGATCACGTGACTCCCGATAGTTGTCATGGTAGTACAGGGTCATGTGATGACTCCTGTACTACACATGAATTGGTTTCACTTTCGCTGTGCCCGGGGCACAGCAAAAGAGAAAGACAGCGTATCTGCTGTTTACAGCCTTCCAGCTGTGATCAGCAGATACTGCAGAGCGATCGGAATGCTGATCGCAATAGCCCCCTAGGGGGACTAGTAAAATAAAATAAAAAAGTAAAAAAATAAGTTTTAAAAAATTAAAAAAAAACAAAAAAACCTAAAAGTTCAAATCACCCCCCATTCGCCCCATTGAAAATTAAAGGGTTAAAAAAATAAAAAATATACACACATTTGGTATCGCCGCGTTCAGAAACGCCCGATCTATCAAAATATAAAATCAATTAATCTAATCAGTAAACGGCGTAGCGGCAAAAAAATTCCAAACGCCAAAACGACGTTTTTTTGTCGCCACAACTTTTGCGCAAAATGCAATAAGAGGCGATCAAAACGTAGCATCTGCGCAAAAATGGTACCGTTAAAAACGTCAGCTCGAGACGCAAAAAATAAGCCGTCATTGAGCCTAAGATCCCGAAAAATGAGAACGCTACGGGTCACGGAATATGGCGTAAAACGTGCGCCACTTTTTTCGGACAAACTTCCGATTTTTTTTTAACCCCTTATATAAAAGTAAACCTATACATGTTTGGTGTCTACGAACTCGCACTGACCTGAGGCATCACACCCACACATCAGTTTTACCATATAGTGAACACAGTGAATAAAATATCTCAAAAACCATAGTGCTATCGCACTTTTTTTGCAATTTTTCAGCATTTGGAATTTTTTTGCCATTTTCTAGTACACAATATGGTAAAACTGATGGTTTCATTTAAAAGTACAGCTCGTTCCGCAAAAAATGAGCCCTCACATGACCATATTGACTGAAAAATAAAAAAGGTACGTCTCTCAGAAAAAGAATGGCGAAAAAAAAAAACGGAAAGCGAAAAATCGGCCGGTCGTGAAAGGGTTAAATGTGGCTCATGTGTTGCCTGTAAAAATATTCAAACAGGCAAAAGGTACACTAGCACATCTACAGGTGAATCTCTGGACATTAGAGAATTCATGAATTGTAAAACAAAGGGTGTTGTGTATCTGGCTACCTGCCATTGCGGTGTACAATATGTCGGTAAGACGACACGTGAGCTCCGGAGACGGGTAGGTGAGCATATGGGGGATATTAGAAACGATCGCGATACCCCCATTGCACGGCACATGAATGTACGCCACAGTCAGAACAAGGAGGCCATTTTTTTCATGGGCATTCTGAGAGTGAAACAATCCCCCAGAGGTGGTAATCTCGATCGTGTCCTATTACAAAAAGAGGCAAGGATGATTTTTCGCCTCAAGACTTGCCACCCGGATGGCCTTAATGATCAGATCAATTATGGGTGCTTCATATAGCCTTTGTATCTACAGTAGCCAACTGTTGTGTTTTTGTCTTGTCCGAATGGTAGTCTTAGGCCATTGACCAAGTTCTATATTTAGCCCTCTTACCTGGCATCCACTTTATTATAGGGTTAATTGAGGACCAGGCTGGGAATGTTAATGGACCCTTGGTGTCTTTGGAATAGCTAGATTCAAGATGGTCCGATTTGGGAAAGATATTGATTCCTCCTCTTTTTGGTTTCCCCCCCCCCCTCCTCATTTTTTGCAGTATGAGTTGTGGATCACTGATCACAGTTTCGCTTTTCTTCATATACAAATGTGTTGATACCCTTTAACTTAACCTTCTGGCCACTGTAGATTTTGTCGTTCTTGCCGGTATCCCATATTTTAGATTGTTTATCTGATGAACTGACAATCTAATTCCTTATAATAATCGGTAAGTTTATGAATAACCTTAGGTGCTCTATCTGCTGGTCATTAGTGCTTTGTATATATCTTAGCTATCATTCATTAACGAAATCAGAGGTTATTGTTTGGTTTTGTTTACTAGCACTAATTTGCGATATGTGGGTGATACGAACTGTATATGAACAACATACGTCACATGATCTGTGATGACACACCCCTATTGCAAGAAGATTGGATGGGATAGCTTGTGTGACATACAACAGTGAGGTCTGCCAAACCGGATATGACCTCGTCTATTGACGTCTCCCATACCCAATCATTTTCTATGCGTTCCACATTGGAGCGCGGAAGTCTGTTAGTCACATGACTATAAGTGATATCAGACGCCGGCAATTTGAGCACGAACGGAATATTGTACAGGGAGTCTGCCCTGTACGGTAACGACATGCCCCCTGTACAAAGCGATAGGATGGGGAAGCTTGAGTTATTATAATGGTGAAATTCGCAAAACCGGATGTGACCTCATTGATTGATGTCTCCCCCATCCAATGGTTATTCATGCGTTCCAGACTGGAGCGCGGAAGTCTGTTGGTCACATGACCGGAAGTGACCTCAGACGCCGGCAGTGCGAGCACGAACGGAGCATCATGCAGGGCGGTTTCCCTGCACGGCTAAAGGTAATAATCATTAACAAATGGGTATATAGCGATTTCAGGCATTAATGTCCATGCACCACCCTGTACTTGGACACATAGCCTGTATCTTTGATCCCTGCCACTGTAGGTTGATCAGTTTCTTGAACCCTGCCACTGCAGGTTGTTCAACTGGTTCTTTAATCTCCCCTGAAGGACTCTTTTCACTTAGAGGGAAACGCGTTGGGAGAACACTTCTTTATTTGGTTGTGGGGCAGACAGCTCACTTGGGCGCTGCCCTTGTCAGGGCGGAAGCATTGGCACAGGGCACGACAGGGTTTATATCTCACCATCTCCCAATGCTTTACCCTGGTTTTTTCCGCTTCTGATCAACCCTGGATCGGTGTGTCCTTATGTCCCTGGAGAACATCTGGGTGAGACCACTTCAACTTATAGCCATTTGGCAATTTTACTGCACTTTTGTAATATTGACAATTTTATCTGGATTATTAAAAGCTAAGTTTTAGTCCCTGCTATTATCTTGTATAAATTGGACTATTGGGCATTATCTACCTGGTTGCAGGTTATTGCTGTTATATTATAATTAATGTGACTCTTACTTCTAACATTTATACTGAGCACATGGACTCATAAATATATGACGACTTCCCTAGGCCCCATACTCTCACTCACCCAAGTGGTGATACAGACAAATTAGCCACTGTGGACTGAGCACCTCTTCCTCACTGTGGTGTTACTACTTTAGGGGTTGATTCTATCTAATAGGGGTTACATCTTACCCGTTAGGGAGGGCCTTACTCAGGGTTAGCCGTCGTGGAACGGGGGCGTCTTCACATTAGGACGCCGACCCCCGTCGTTGAGGAAGGGCTAGGTCAGGGAAGTTCTTTCTTCCTCCCTTTCTCAAACCTCCAATTTTAAATACATGTTTGTACGTGATTTGATTAATAAAATTCTATATAATTTTTAAAGTAGTTAGACTCTGGTTTTGGCTAAATATCTACTTTACGCAATTTGTATTGGTATATAATTCAACATGGGAAAGACAAAGGAGCATTCCAAGGCCATCAGAGACAAGATCGTGGAGGGTCACAAGGCTGGCAAGGGGTACAAAACCCTTTCCAAGGAGTTGGGCCTACCTGTCTCCACTGTTGGGAGCATCATCCGGAAGTGGAAGGCTTATGGAACTACTGTTAGCCTTCCACGGCATGGACAGCCTTTGAAAGTTTCCACCCGTGCTGAGGCCAGGCTTGTCCGAAGAGTCAAGGCTAACCCAAGGACAACAAGGAAGGAGCTCCGGAAAGATCTCATGGCAGTGGGGACATTGGTTTCAGTTAATACCATAAGTAACGTACTCCACCGCAATGGTCTCCGTTCCAGACGAGCCCGTAAGGTACCTTTACTTTCAAAGCGTCATGTCAAGGCTCGTCTACAGTTTGCTCATGATCACTTGGAGGACTCCGAGACAAACTGATTCAAGGTTCTCTGGTCTGATGAGACCAAGATCGAGATCTTTGGTGCCAATCACACACGTGACGTTTGGAGACTGGATGGCACTGCATACGACCCCAAGAATACCATCCCTACAGTCAAGCATGGTGGTGGCAGCATCATGCTGTGGGGCTGTTTCTCAGCCAAGGGGCCTGGCCATCTGGTCCGCATCCATGGGAAGATGGATAGCACGGCCTACCTGGAGATTTTGGCCAAGAACCTCCGCTCCTCCATCAAGGATCTTAAGATGGGTCGTCATTTCATCTTCCAACAAGACAACGACCCAAAGCACACAGCCAAGAAAACCAAGGCCTGGTTCAAGAGGGAAAAAATCAAGGTGTTGCAGTGGCCTAGTCAGTCTCCTGACCTTAACCCAATTGAAAACTTGTGGAAGGAGCTCAAGATTAAAGTCCACATGAGACACCCAAAAAACCTAGATAACTTGGAGAAGATCTGCATGGAGGAGTGGGCCAAGATAACTCCAGAGACCTGTGCCGGCCTGATCTTATAAAAGACGATTATTAGCTGTAATTGCAAACAAGGGTTATTCCACAAAATATTAAACCTAGGGGTTGAATAATAATTGACCCACACTTTTATGTTAAAAATGTATTAAAATTTAACTGAGCAACATAACTTGTTGGTTTGTAAGATTTATGCATCTGTTCATAAATCCTGCTCTTGTTTGAAGTTTGCAGGCTCTAACTTATTTGCATCTTATCAAACCTGCTAAATCTGCAGGGGGTTGAATACTACTTGTAGGCACTGTATATTAAGCTATGTCAGCATGATTCACTTGTCATATGAAAGTCCAGACTGTCTGATGAGTCTTATGATGCGTGAATGCAGATATATGTGTGGTACAGAGTTCAAGCACTATCTTAAATTCTGTTTTTTGGAAATCTCATATAACTCTTAATACTCATAATAGTTCATAATCTTGTCCTTAACAGATGAATGAATGGATGGATGGATGAATGAATGGATGGATGAAAGAGTGGATGGATGAAAGAGTAGATGGACGAATGAATGAGTGGATGAATGAATGAGTGGACGAATGAGTTGATGAATGAATGAAAAAGTGGAATGAATGAATGAACAAATGAATGCGTGGATGAATGAATAAATGAATGAATGAATGGAGCAGCAGGGCGCACGATCGATCGCCACTCCTGTCTTCAGAACCAGTTCTTGGGATCGTTGGGGGTCCCCAGAGGAAAAACCCACAGTAATCTGGAATTGATCCCGTATCCCACAGATAGGAAATAACTTGAGAATACTCGGTGTATATATATTATATATAACATCATGCCTATAAATACTTTTTTTTTGTAAATTTATTACCTTTTTTTACTATCATATCAGTTGGTGTCTACAATATAGCTAAGGTTACTGGTAAGGCTATAGGGATGCATTAGTGGTCAATCTGGTGGCCAGCTGACTCTCCAAAATACAGGATATTTTGTCTTGGGTTTTGTTTTTTTTACAGAATACGATCACTTATCTTGTCCTTGTTAAATTACCAAATATAAAATGTCTCTTTTGAAACATTACTGCAGAACACTGAAGTTTGCTATTTAATCCTGCATTCTAGATGTTTTTGTGCTCATAGAGATCCAGTATAATGAATCAGTCACTCACGTCTGGCGCGCGATACGCGATGCAGCGCAACATCCAGTCGATGGCGGGAGAATACAGGGTGAGGTAGATGGGGATCTCCACAGCTTGCACCGCCAGCTGGTTCTGGACCGTGTCGCTGTGAATCTGGACCGAATAGCACAATATTACGGTAAATTATTACTTCGTGGTATCGGATTTTTGACACCTTGAATAGAACACAAAATCTCTTACTTGTTTAAAAGTGAGCAAAAAGTCAAAAAAGTTCTGGTTGAGATTCTCCTTGATGTGCGGAGCGACCTCCATACCGACCTATAAAACAGCAGAACGTGGCATCAGTAAGGCGTCCGCAGAATGCCAAGAATTAAGGTATGCCGATGCCTTACCCTGCAGAGATACGCCCGGGCATACACCGACACCAGCGGGTCTCCAATGCCTTTTATCATAGACGTCAGCCGAGGAAGAGATTCCGATATCCCACTGTAATAAAAATGCACCAAAAAACTCTACTTAAAGAGGTTGTCCACATTTCTTGTAAGTATATTTTTCGGATTATAAGACGCAGCTCTCTGTGCGTGCGTGCGGCGGGCAGGCAGCCGGGTACCTGTCGGTGCCGCCTGCCTCTCTGTGCGTGTGTGCGGGCAGCCGGGTGCCAGTCGGTGCCGCCTTCCTCTCTGTGCATGCGTGCGTGCGGCCTGCTCGCTGTCACTCTGTGCGTGCTTCGGGCGGGCGGCTATGCGGCAGGTGTCCCAGTGTGTCCGCGGTCCCAGTTTCAAATGATGGCGACAGGAGTCAGCGCGTGCGCAGATTGAGCTCTTGGATGAGAGCTCCATCTGCGTCAGCGCGTACGCAAATGGAACCCTCGGATGAGAGCTCCATCTGCGCATGCGCCACTCCAGGCGCCATCATTTGAAGCGGGACCGCAGACATACTGAGACACTTACTTCACCGGCCTGCTCCACCTGTCACCCGCCGCGGCTCCCACCACGGACGCCGCCGCGCCTGCCGCCATTGACCGCTGCTGCCACCACGGACCCGCTGCGGCTGACGCTACTAACCTGCTGCGGCTGCCAGCACAACCTCTGCCTCCTGTGACCCCGCTTCACCACCACTGCTGCCCCCCTCCGGTAAACAACACTGGATTATAAGAGGGACCCCATTTTTTAATTTTTTTTTTACCTTTTTTAGCTCTAAATTTGGGGTGCGTCTTATAATCCGATGCGCCTTATAAAACGGAAAAAAAAGTTAAATGCTTATATTTTGGGCTAAACATTTTTGCAAATGGTTTTCACTCAATATTTTGCCCCATTGACTTTCTATAGCCTCTTTGTTGCACTATCTATTGTTGGCTGTAGAGTGAGCTAACAGAGAATCAGTCAGTGAGCTTGTTTTGGCAGTCTGATTGTCCGGAGATTAATAAGTGTTGTCTCTCTAGATGATATATAACCACAAGCCACATGAAAGTTGAATGTGAGAGGAAAGAAGAGCCTGTAAAAGCCACACGGCGCAAAGGTTTTAATGAAACTTGAATTAATCTCATGCAAAATTTTAGAAAATTCTGGATCCCATCACAATGTATTGAAATACTTACTTTTTAGAAAGAAACTTGTTGCATTTTAGAATGGCGGCCTCTACATAGCTGGACGAGAAGTGGGTCAAGGATACAGTAATTAGGACAATACATATAATTATTATTGGTTTCATAGCTGCACTAGAGGCTTAATTTTGTTACACATTTTGACCCCCCCCCCAAAAAAAAAAAACATCGCTACACGAGTGAACCCAAAACACCCCATTATAAGTCAATAGAGTCTGTTGAGCACTGCCTTCATCATTACCAACAAATGTATCAAGGGGGTTGTCATGTTCCCATCATCAGGAGCGCACTGCTCCCCCTGCCTTGAGGCTCCATGCTTGCCAGGAGCGGTGTGCTCCTGATTAGTGATGAGCGAGCACTACTCAGGTGCGCCATACTCGTAGCGAACAGTTAAACGCTTGGATGGGCGCGACTCGTGTACCGAGTATAATGGAAGTCAATGGGGAACTGGAGCATTTTTTCAGAAGATCTTCAGATAAGCCGCTTGAATTCCCATTGATTTCTATTATACTCTGTAAATTTTCTGGGATTTTTATATTAATAACCTATTTGTTAGATAGCCTACCAATATTGGATCAGAGGCAGCTTATTGAAAAGGCCGTGGCACACCATTATACACCCCCTACAGTGTTTTCTAAAAAAAAATATCAAGCCACAGATATCATAGCAACTCTTCTTTTACAGAACTGCAACACCCAGCACAGATAATGATAAAACCAAGCACTCGCAAGAGTATCGCATCCCCCTCAAATAGATAATCCTTAGAGGTGTGAGTGTCATTCATGTCACTGGACAGTGGCAGATTAAATGCATGCTGGGATAATAGGGAAAGGGAGTTCCAGCTCATATAGTGCTGGCAGAATACTCACGAAGAAGAGCCATACACTCAAAATAAGTGTATAGTAAGTTAACGAGCAGGAGTTCCAGAACTTGTTAGACTTGCATGTCCACTACGAGCAATGTTTAACATGTTGTGGGGGATGAGGATAGACATTTTACACAGATACTGTATATAGACAATAGATATTTTCTATAGGTTTTGAGTGAAAAAAAGAGATACGATTTGACAGTAATAATAGAAATCCTGTACAGTCCTAACCCAAAAGTAGGGCTAATGCAATAAAAAAGGCCATAGCCTGCTCCAAACCAAGACCGCATGATGTGCAGCATCTATTGTAATATACTGGTATTATAGTAGTAGCCAACGCACGTTTCTATTTTTTTTTTAATAAAAGATACAATCTAGGAACAAGTTCCCGAATGGACGCAATCTTGAAAAACCAATTCAAACACGTCTCCTTGGCTGTGTCATTCACATTATCCGGGGTAAAATTAGCTGAAAATATTACAAAAGAGGTCATAAACAGGTCATAAAAAAGTCAAAATGTATTAAATATGTAATAAATATTTCTGGTATTGCACCACAACAACATTTCAGAGCATCGTACTGTAAAGTTGTTCATACAGCCAGCATTAGTGCTGGTTTGACCAACATCCATCTTTCCAAACACCTCCTCCTTACACATGCATGCTCAATTATGGCAAGCATGCATGTGTTTTCAACAGGGCACTGTAGAAGGATGCTGACGGACACCTCTGGATGTGGATAATCTCAGGGAAGAGGAAAAAAGGATCAGGCCTTGTAATGTAATGCGTCTGTTCCTTCCCTATACAGATCATCTGATGGAGAAGAGTCCGGTGCCACCATGCACATTACAATGACGGACGTTCCTACCTCACAGGTTCGGGCGACTTTTGTCTGTATAAATAGCTCAATAATACTGACTCTACTATACCGCTCTTGTAGCCTCACCACCTAGGTCAATTTAAAGGGGTTGTCCAGACTTATTATACAGTAGACCTGTGCATAGGTGAAGTGAATAGAGGCAGTGCTGCAGATCTGCCCCTATATAACGTATGGAGCTGAGGTGCAGATCTGCCCCTATATAACGTATGGAGCTGAGCTGCAGATCCTCCCCTATATAACGTATGGAGCCGAGCTGCAGATCTGCCCCTATATAACGTATGGAGCTAGGCTGCAGATCTTCCCCTATATAATGTATGGAGCGGAGCTGCAGATCTGCCCCTATATAATGTATGGAGCGGAGCTGCAGATCTGCCCCTATATAATGTATTTAGCTGAGCTGCAGATCTACCCCTATATAATGTATGGAGCGTAGTTGCAGATCTGCCCCTATATAATGTATGGAGCGGAGCTGCAGATCTACCCTTATATAATGCATGGAGCGGAGCTGCAGATCTGCCCCTATATAATGTATTTAGCTGAGCTGCAGATCTACCCCTATATAATGTATGGAGCGGAGCTGCAGATCTGCTCCTATATAATGTATGGAGCGGTGCTGCAGATCTACCCCTATATAATGTATGGAGCGGTGCTGCAGATCTGCCCCTATATAATGTATGGAGCGGTGCTGCAGATCTACCCCTATATAATGTATGGAGCGGAGCTGCAGATCTGTCCCTATATAATGTATGGAGCGGTGCTGCAGATCTACCCCTATATAATGTATGGAGCAGTGCTGCAGATCTGCCCCTATATAATGTATGAAGCGGTGCTGCAGATCTACCCCTATATAATGTATGGAGCAGTGCTGCAGATCTGCCCCTATATAATGTATGGAGCGGTGCTGCAGATTTACCCCTATATAATGTATGGAGCGGAGCTGCAGATCTGCCCATATATAATGTATGGTGCGGAGCTGCAGATCTGCCCCTATATAATGTATGGAGCGGTGCTGCAGATTTACCCCTATATAATGTATGGAGCGGAGCTGCAGATCTGCCCATATATAATGTATGGTGCGGAGCTGCAGATCTGCCCCTATATAATGTATGGAGCAGTGCTGCAGATCTACCCCTATATAATGTATGGAGCGGAGCTGCAGATCTGTCCCTATATAATGTATGGAGCTGAGCTGCAGATCTGCCCCTATATAATGTATGGAGCTGAGCTGCAGATCTGCCCCTATATAATGCATGGTGTGGAGCTGCAGATCTGCCCCTATATAATGTATGGAGTGGTGCTGCAGATCTGCCCCTATATAATGTATGGAGCGGTGCTGCAGATCTGTCCCTATATAATGTATGGAGCTAGGCTGCAGATCTGCCCCTATATGATGTATGGAGCTGAGGTACAGATCTACCCCTATATAATGTATGGAGTGGTGCTGCAGATCTGCCCCTATATAATGTATGGAGCGGTGCTGCAGATCTGTCCCTATATAATGTATGGAGCTAGGCTGCAGATCTGCCCCTATATGATGTATGGAGCTGAGGTGCAGATCTGCCCCTATATAATGTATGGAGCGGAGCTGCATTTTTTTTAATATTGTGAATGAAAATGATGAAATAAGGCATTACCAGGCAGAGCGGTCCTGCTGTCTATACACATGGACAGAATACGCTCATACACCAGTTTTCCTGTATAAAAAAAAAAAGAAAATTAAAAACACAATGCTACAAGCGGAACATAACGATCCAATGCAGAAAGTACAGAAATGGCCTCCTATATTCATGGGATAGGCTAAAAAAAAAAAATATATGTCTGACAGCTGTAATTCTTAGAGAGGGGACCCACATCTAGGTCTCCCGTTCCGGCCGGTGTAAGACCACCGGAGAGTGCAGAGGCGTCGGTGCTCTCCATTCATTCTGATAGGAGATATCACTACAGCTGAGCAAATACTCAAGGATATATTGAAATCTCACATAGCAATGAACAGAGATCTCATCGCTCCACTCGGTGGTGGTCAGACGCCGGCCGGAACGGGAGATCTGATGAAGCAGCCAGGGAAATGACGGCTGGAGCAAAATATGCATAGTAAAGAACGCCGCGGCGATCTAAGCTATGTGATTGGTGAGGTCTTTCGCCTTCACTCTGAGGCTGCTGCATGCAGATACCAGCATACAACTAATATACGGATATACTACGGTACTTACCAAAAGTGTCCAGGATATCGGTGATCAGCACAAACTTGCTGGGGTAAAACTTGATCACTGTGGTGTCGGAGAGGAGCTTGGAGCACTGGAAAAGGAGAAAGATATCTTACACATGTTACCTATATCTCTACCATGATCTGGTGCCACTTGTACCAAGCCAGTGCCAGGGTGAGAGGACGATATTGTACAGGTCATTGATTTATTACATGTTGCTAAAACTAATCACTGAGCTATCAGACAGGAGCTGTACAATAAAGGAAATGGCAAAATTGTATGAACTGTATTCATTTACCCCCCACTGAAATCTTGACATGTACATGTCAGTGGCAGGTGTACGGAGCAGGCTCAGGAGCTGAACCCGCATCATACCCATCAGATAGTGTTATGCAGCCGGCTTCTGCTTGTAACAGCAGCAATCAGAGCTGTCTCTGACTGCAGATGATAAATCATCTGAACGCCTCTTTCAATTACTGACAGCAGCACTGGTCAGGTTCCCATTGGAGGTAAATGTGTGATGCTAATAGGTTGTGTTTGCAGCCAGTGGTCTTCTGAAAGCCTCCACAGCTGCTACGGCTGTCCTCATATCCAGCGCCAACGGCTACTGTTACTAGTAGATGCTGTTTATGTATTACAGCTGGAATCTGCCCTCAGGCACAGCTCCTGAGCCTGATCCATGCACACCCATCATAAGACTTTGGGATTCTGATCTGGCAAATAAATCCTATTTGCAGACACAGTGTTTCAGGGTGCCTGCCCCTTGTCAGTGCAAAGTGTGGGTATCTGATCTGGCTTATGAGAAGCTATGTGGGGACCACGGGGAAGACTATTCTCCTTATGGAGACCTGACAAACCAGTCTTCCCCGTTTTCCCCACATAGCTTCTCATAAGCCAGATCAGATACCCACACTTTGCACTGACGAGGGGCAATCACCCCGAAACACCGTGTCTGCAAATTGGGATTCTGATCTGGCAATAAATCCTAAGTCTTATGAAAAGGCTTGTTTAAAAAGCCACATTTGACTTTTAGAATTGCTACTTCCAATAGGTGGCGCTAGAGTTTGTTTCCTTCCTCACTGGAGGGACAATTTGAAAACATACCGGAGAGAACACGTGTCTTTGAAATAAAATTATTTTCTATACTCACCTATCTCCGGCGCTGCTGTCACTCGCATCCAGGCCTGCTCATTATGCTCATGAATATTCACTGGACTGCAGACCCAGAAGCAGCACCAGCAGCGCCAGAGACATCAGCACAAAGGACAGGTGAGTAAAAAGTTCCTGCTCTCCGTGGGCTATCATGGATAGCACACGGGGTACACTAGTGTGCCAGAATCACAGCACACAGAGGGCCATACGCACCTTCAACACGGCCGTGCACAACACGGACGTATTTTACAGACATATGAAGGGGGCCAATCTATGACAAACATGTATGAAAGCGTAGGTGAAGGGGTTAAAATTTGAAGCTCGTGCTCCACCTTCATGAAACAAAATACAGAACATACTCTCCATAGATGACTGGGTTTATCAATCACTGAGGTAATGAAGCAGACAACGAGCAGAGACCTGTATGACTATCTTCAGGGCTTTGACTTTCTGATCGGAGGCCCAGGCGTCCTTCAGGGACTGGTTCAGATCCTCTATCCGGCTGATGTAATCTTGTTGAGTCAGATTCAAGAGTTCTTTCTGTGATCCCTGGAAACAGATGAATGTGGACGGTCAATGTCACAACCCAGCGCCAGGAAAGCCTTATAAAGAGCAACCTATGGAGGGAACATCATTGTCACCATCACTAAACCCTCAATAGCTCTGCTCGGGGATCATTACGGTAACCACTTCCTCTTAAAGTGATGAAGAAGAAGGCATATATCACAAAAGAAATATTCTGATTGATCTGAATCACTGGTGAAAAGAAAAACAAAGCAAAACAGGTCCTTAGAGACTTGGAGAAAATTAGATGAACACAAACAAATTAGGAAAGTCCTTACTCAAGTGGTGAAGTGGCCATCGACCGGCACATGCAGGTGGGCACCGACCGGAAAGACGGTCGTCCTCGACGGGTTCTGCAACTCCCACACGCACCAACCTCTTCATGTATTACCCGCCTGTATGTGGTGTTGGGAATGTGTGGTGTATCCATAGATTGGGAATAACCCTTTAACCCCTTAGTGACCTCCAACACAACTTAAAACTGACTAAGGCTACGTGCCCACGGGAGCTCGTACCTGCGGATATATCCGCAGGTAAGGCCGCAGGTTTACAGCAGCTGCCCGCCGGCATCCGCAGCTAGTACAGCGGAATAGCAGCGGTAAACCTGCGGACATTCATGCGATTTTCCAGAGGAAGTCCCGGACTCTATCGCCATAGTGGAGGGCCGGGATTTCCGCAGGTAATTCCGCAGGAATAATTGACATGCAGTTACATGCGGCTGCGGGACATCCGCAGCATATTCTGCAGCCGCACATTCCGCAGCATGGACATTGACACTCCCCATAGGATAACAGGGAGTGTCTGTACTTGCTGTAACCTGCGGATTTATCTGGATAATCCAGATAAATCTGCAGGTTTTCCGCGGCAAAATCCGCAGAAGCAACCTCCCGTGGGCACATAGCCTAAAGATATAAGTGAATAGCATCCCCCCATGGATGAAAATGCGGCAGCTGTCGACTGTACACTACAGCTGACACCCTGCTGCATCAGTCATAATCACTATTGGTGCTCACCATGGCTGTATAACCCCTTAAATGCTACAGTCAATAGCGACTACAGCATCAAGATGGGTTAACAAAGAGTGTAGGGGGTCCTCAATCATGATTGTGTGATCCCGATGATTACCATGGGAAATCATGGCCAAATAATGTCCTAAGAGGCTGCCGGCTATAAGGGCCTGTTCAGAAGTTAGCTATATTTAGGTGGGAAAAATAACATTTTTCTTTTCTGTCATGTCAATTAGCATTAATTCCTAACTAGCAGCGGAAGGGGTTAAAGGGAACCTGTCACCAGTTTTTTGGCCTATAAGCTGCAGCCACCACCACCAGGCTCTTATATACAGCATTCTAACATGCTGTATATAAGAGCCCAGGCCGGGAGTATAACATACAAAACACTTTATAATACTTACCTAACGGTTGCACGGTGGGCCTAAAGGGCATCTCCGTTGCCGGCGCCTCCCCTTTCAGCCATCTTTGTCCTCTTTCTGAAGCCTGTGTGTATGACGTGGCTACGTCATACACACTCGCCGGTCCTGCGCAGGCGCACTACAATACTTTGACTTTACGACTGCTCAGGACTTGAAGGCCGGAAAGTGTGGATGACGTCGGACCCGTCATGCACCGCGGCTAGAGAAGAAGAACAAAGATGGCCGAAAGAGGCGACGCCGGGAACCAGACAACGGAAACGCCCATTAGACCCACCGCGCGACTGTTAGGTGAGTGTTATAAAGAAGGGAATTTTGTTTACTTACCGTAAATTCCTTTTCTTCTAGCTCCAATTGGGAGACCCAGACAATTGGGTGTATAGCTTCTGCCTCCGGAGGCCACACAAAGTATTACACTTAAAAGTGTAAAGCCCCTCCCCTTCTGCCTATACACCCCCGTGCCTCACGGGCTCCTCAGTTTTGGTGCAAAAGCAAGAAGGAGGAAAAGTTATAAATTGGTTTAAAGTAAATTCGATCCGAAGAAATTTCGGAGAACTGAAACCATTCAACATGAACAACATGTGTACACAAAGAACAACAGCCCGAAGGGAACAGGGGCGGGTGCTGGGTCTCCCAATTGGAGCTAGAAGAAAAGGAATTTACGGTAAGTAAACAAAATTCCCTTCTTCTTTGTCGCTCCATTGGGAGACCCAGACAATTGGGACGTCCAAAAGCAGTCCCTGGGTGGGTAAAGTAAAACCTTGTAATAGAGCCGTAAAAACGGCCCCTTCCTACAGGTGGGCAACCGCCGCCTGAAGGACTCGCCTACCTAGGCTGGCATCTGCCGAAGCATAGGTATGCACCTGATAGTGTTTCGTGAAAGTGTGCAGGCTCGACCAGGTAGCTGCCTGACACACCTGCTGAGCCGTAGCCTGGTGCCGCAAAGCCCAGGACGCACCCACGGCTCTGGTAGAATGGGCCCTCAGCCCTGAGGGAACCGGAAGCCCAGAAGATCGGTAAGCTTCGAGAATTGGTTCCTTGATCCACCGAGCCAGGGTTGATTTGGAAGCCTGTGACCCTTTACACTGGCCAGCGACAAGGACAGAGTGCATCCGAGCGGCGCAGGGGCGCCGTACGAGAAATGTAGAGTCTGAGTGCTCTCACCAGATCTAACAAGTGCAAATCCCTTTCACATTGGTGAACTGGATGAGGACAAAAAGAGGGTAAGGAGATATCCTGATTGAGATGAAAGGGGGATACCACCTTAGGGAGAAATTCCGGAACCGGACGCAGAACCACCTTGTCCTGGTGAAACACCAGGAAAGGGGCTTTGCATGTCAGCGCTGCTAGCTCAGACACTCTCCGAAGTGATGTGACTGCTACTAGGAAGGCCACTTTCTGCGAAAGGCGTGAGAGAGAAATGTCCCTCATTGGCTCGAAAGGTGGTTTCTGAAGAGCCATCAGCACCCTGTTCAGATCCCAGGGTTCTAACGGCCGCTTGTAAGGAGGGACTATGTGACAAACCCCCTGCAGGAACGTGCGTACCTGTGGAAGTCTGGCTAGGCGCTTCTGAAAGAACACAGAGAGCGCTGAGACTTGTCCCTTAAGGGAGCCGAGCGACAAACCTTTTTCCAATCCGGATTGAAGGAAGGAAAGAAAAGTGGGCAAGGCAAATGGCCAGGGAGAAAAACCCTGATCAGAGCACCAAGATAGGAATATCCTCCACGTCCTGTGGTAGATCTTGGCGGACGTTGGTTTCCTAGCCTGTCTCATAGTGGCAATGACCTCTTGAGATAACCCTGAAGACGCTAGGATCCAGGACTCAATGGCCACACAGTCAGGTTGAGGGCCGCAGAATTCAGATGGAAAAACGGTCCTTGAGACAGCAAGTCTGGTCGGTCTGGTAGTGCCCACGGTTGGCCCACCGTGAGATGCCACAGATCCGGGTACCACGACCTCCTCGGCCAGTCTGGAGCGACGAGGATGGCGCGGCGGCAGTCGGACCTGATCTTGCGTAACACTCTGGGCAACAGTGCCAGAGGAGGAAACACATAAGGGAGTTGAAACTGCGACCAATCCTGAACTAAGGCGTCTGCCGCCAGAGCTCTGTGATCTTGAGACCGTGCCATGAATGTCGGGACCTTGTTGTTGTGCCGGGACGCCATTAGGTCGACGTCCGGCATCCTCCAGCGGCAACAGATCTCCTGAAACACGTCCGGGTGAAGGGACCATTCCCCTGCGTCCATGCCCTGGCGACTGAGAAAGTCTGCTTCCCAGTTTTCTACGCCCGGGATGTGAACTGCGGATATGGTGGAGGCTGTGGCTTCCACCCATAGCAGAATCCGCCGGACTTCCTGGAAGGCTTGCCGACTGCGTGTTCCGCCTTGGTGGTTGATGTATGCCACCGCTGTGGAGTTGTCCGACTGAATTCGGATCTGCTTGCCTTCCAGCCACGGCTGGAACGCCTTTAGGGCAAGATACACTGCCCTTATCTCCAGAACATTGATCTGAAGGGAGGACTCTGGCTGAGTCCAAGTACCCTGAGCCCTGTGGTGGAGAAAGACCGCTCCCCACCCTGACAGGCTCGCGTCCGTCGTGACCACAGCCCAGGATGGGGGCAGGAAGGATTTCCCCTTCGACAGAGAAGTGGGAAGAAGCCACCACTGAAGGGAAGCCTTGGCTGCCCGAGAAAGGGAGACGTTCCTGTCGAGGGACGTCGACTTCCTGTCCCATTTGCGGAGAATGTCCCATTGAAGTGGACGCAGATGAAACTGCGCAAAAGGAACTGCCTCCATTGCTGCTACCATCTTCCCTAGGAAGTGCATGAGGCGCCTCAAGGGGTGTGACTGGCCTTGAAGGAGAGATTGCACCCCTGTCTGTAGTGAACGCTGTTTGCCCAGCGGAAGCTTCACTATCGCTGAGAGAGTATGAAACTCCATGCCAAGATATGTCAGTGATTGGGCCGGTGTCAGATTTGACTTTGGAAAATTGATGATCCACCCGAAACTCTGGAGAGTCTCCAGAGCAACGTTCAGGCTGTGTTGGCATGCCACTTGAGAGGGTGCCTTGACAAGAAGATCGTCTAAGTAAGGGATCACCGAGTGTCCCTGAGAGTGCAGAACTGCTACTACTGTTGCCATGACCTTGGTGAAGACCCGTGGGGCTGTCGCCAGGCCGAAAGGCAGTGCTACGAACTGAAGGTGTTCGTCCCCTATGGCGAAACGCAGGAAGCGCTGATGCTCTGGAGCAATCGGTACGTGGAGATAAGCATCTTTGATGTCTATTGATGCTAGGAAATCTCCTTGGGACATTGAGGCGATGACGGAGCGGAGCGATTCCATCCGGAACCGCCTGGTTTTTACGTGTTTGTTGAGCAGTTTTAGGTCCAGAACAGGACGGAAGGATCCGTCCTTTTTCGGCACCACGAACAAGTTGGAGTAAAAACCGTGACCCTGTTGCTGAAAAGGAACAGGGATCATCCTTCTGCCTTCAGAGTGCACACCGCCTGAAGAAGAGCATCGGCTCGCTCGGGGGGCGGAGATGTTCTGAAGAATCGAGTCGGAGGACGAGAGCTGAACTCTATCCTGTAACCGTGAGACAGAATGTCTCTCACCCAACGGTCTTTTACCTGTGGCAGCCAGGCGCCGCAAAAGCGGGAAAGCCTGCCACCGACCGAGGATGCGGTGTGAGGAGGCCGAAAGTCATGAGGAGGCCGCTTTGGGAGCGGTTCCTCCGGCGGTCTTTTTTGGACGTGACTTAGACCGCCATGAATCGGAGTTCCTCTGATCCTTCTGAGGCCTTTTGGACGAGGAGAATTGAGACCTGCCCGCGGACCGAAAGGACCGAAACCTCGATTGTACCTTCCGTGGTTGAGGTCTGTTTGGTTTGGACTGGGGTAAGGATGAGTCCTTTCCCTTGGATTGTTTAATGATTTCATCCAATCGCTCACCAAACAGGCGGTCGCCAGAAAATGGCAAACCGGTTAAGAACTTTTTGGAAGCAGAGTCTGCCTTCCATTCACGTAGCCACATGGCCCTGCGGACTGCCACCGAATTGGCGGATGCTACCGCCGTACGGCTCGCAGAGTCCAGGACAGCATTAATGGCGTAGGACGCAAACGCCGACGCCTGAGAGGTTAA
Organism: Anomaloglossus baeobatrachus; assembly: GCF_048569485.1. Taxonomy (NCBI): domain Eukaryota; kingdom Metazoa; phylum Chordata; class Amphibia; order Anura; family Aromobatidae; genus Anomaloglossus; species Anomaloglossus baeobatrachus. The sequence goes on from NC_134359.1 coordinate 244,413,404, forward strand.
GGACACCACTTGCGGAGCAGACGTACGTGTGACTGCATTAATCTGCGCATGACAAGCTGAGATAGCTTGGAGTGCCCATACGGCTGCGAATGCTGGAGCAAAAGACGCGCCGATAGCTTCATAGATGGATTTCAACCAGAGCTCCATCTGTCTGTCAGTGGCATCTTTGAGTGAAGCCCCATCTTCCACTGCAACTATGGATCTAGCCGCCAGTCTGGAGACCGGAGGATCCACCTTGGGACACTGAGCCCAGCCCTTGACCACGTCAGGGGGGAAGGGATAACGTGTATCCTTAAGGCGCTTGGAAAAACGCTTATCTGGACAAGCTCGGTGTTTCTGGACTGCCTCTCTGAAGTCAGAGTGATCCAGAAACGTACTCAATGTACGCTTGGGAAACCTGAAACGGAATTTCTCCTGCTGAGAAGCTGACTCCTCAATTGGAGGAGCTGGGGGAGAAATATCCAACACCTGATTGATGGTCGCTATAAGGTCATTCACTATGGCGTCACCTTCAGGTGTATCTAGGTTGAGAGCGGCGTCAGGATCAGAATCCTGATCTGCTACCTCCGCTTCATCATCCAGAGAGTCCTCCTGCTGAGACCCTGAACAGTGTGATGAAGTCGAGGGAATTTCCCAGCGAGCCCGCTTAGGCGACCTGGGACTGCGGTCCGTGTCAGAGACCTCACCCTGGGACCTATGGGTCACCCCAGGAACACTTTGCTGCTCCAACTGAGGGGGGCCTGGGGTCAATGATTCAACATTGCCCGGGGCCTGAGTCACCGGTCTGGACTGTAAGGCTTCTAGTATCTTAGCAGACCATCTATCCATACTCGCAGACAGTTTGTCAGTAAATACTGCAAACTCCGTCCCTGTCACCTGGACAGTGGTAGCAGGTGGTTCCACCTGGGCCACCAGTAACAGAGGCTCCGGCTGAGTAAGTGCCACAGGGGCCGAGCATTGCACACAATGAGGATCTGTGGAACCTGCCGGTAGTATAGCCGCACATGAGGTACAGGTTGCAAAGTAAGCCTGTGCTTTGGCACCCTTGCTTTTTGCGGACGACATGCTGTTGTCTCCTGTGAGTACAATCCAGGAGGGTATATAGCCAAAAATCAACAGTGCGACCGTACAGTGTAAATGTATAGCATATAAGCATATATATATATGTACACTTCGGCACTCAGTGGGGCCAGCACCACAGGTGCTGCTTACCGACCGCTCAAAGCGGTTGTGTGATCACCAGATTCCCTGCCTGGGCCTCCCAGAGCCGTGTTGTCTCTCCTCTCCAGCGTCAGAAGTGCTGACAGGAATGGCTGCCGGCGTTCTGTGGGGAGGAGGGGGCCGTGGGCGTGCCCTAGAAAGTGCGGGAATCTGATGCCCCACTGTGCTGAGTGAGGGGGGAGGAGGATACAAAGTATGCTCCAGCCCTCAGCGCTGACGTCCTGTGCAGCGTCCCGCCCTTCCCCTGACTGGCAGGCCTGGGGGCGGGAATATGCGATACTAGGCCGCAAAAGCCGGGGACTAAAGTTATAAGCGCGGCCGGCAAATAAGCGCGGTCGGCGCGGTAGTCCCCGGCGCACTAACACACCCAGCAGTGCTGCAGTGTGTATGGCACAAGCGCTCCATGCGCGGTCCCCCAAGGGGACACAGAGTACCTCACAGTAGCAGGGCCTTGTCCCTGACGATACCCAGCTCCTGTCCAGCAGATTCCCCAGGGGCTGCGGAGGGAGCACGGTCCCAGTGCCTGGAGACCGATTAGGATCCCACTTCACCCAGAGCCCATTAAGGGATGGGGAAGGAAAACAGCATGTGGCTCCTGCCTATGTACCCGCAATGGGTACCTCAACCTTAACAGCACCGCCGACCAGAGTGGGGTGAGAAGGGAGCATGCTGGGGGCCCTGTTATGGGCCCTCTTTTCTTCCATCCGACATAGTCAGCAGCTGCTGCTGACTAAGATGTGGAGCTATGCGTGGATGTCAGCCTCCTTCGCACAAAGCATAAAAACTGAGGAGCCCGTGAGGCACGGGGGGTGTATAGGCAGAAGGGGAGGGGCTTTACACTTTTAAGTGTAATACTTTGTGTGGCCTCCGGAGGCAGAAGCTATACACCCAATTGTCTGGGTCTCCCAATGGAGCGACAAAGAAAAGTGTTTTTTAGGTTATACTCCCAGCCTGGGCTCATATATAGAACATGTTAGAATGCTGTATATAAGAGCCCGGTGGTGGTGGTCGCAGCTTATAGTCCAAAACAGTGGTGACAGGTTCCCTTTAATAAACTACCTGACATCAGACAGGCAGAATATATTGAGAGGTGCAGTTTTTAAAATGGTGTCCCTTTAGGGGATTTTCCAATATATAGACCCCACCAAAGTAATTTCAAAATTGATTAGGTTCCTAAAAAATAAGTTTTGTAAATTTCCTTGAAAAAAAAAAATAAAAATGAAAAGTGACTGCTACAATGTGACAGGTTCCAAACATCCTGATAAAATAAAAAAAAAAAAAAAAAACTTTTACAGACGTACTGATGTAAAGCAGGTATGGGGTAAACAGAATTTATTAACTATTTTGTGTGTTGTGACTACCCGGTTTAAAGGGATAATCATGAAAAGTTTGAAACGTAGCAATATCCTATCCTATCCAAACATCAGCGCACTACCACTGAGCATCTCCTAAAGTGTAGCAGTATCCTATCCAAGGAACGGCAGATCACCACTGAGCATCTCCTAAAACATAGTATTATACAATCCAAGGATCAACAGACCACCAATGAGCATCTCCTAAAACGTAGCAATATCCTATCCAAGGATTGGCGGACCACCAATGAGCATCTCCTAAAACGTAGCAATATCCTATCTAAGGATCGGTGGACCACCACTGAGCATCTCCTAAAACACAGCAATATTCTAAGGATCGGTGGACCACCACTGTGCATGTGCTAAAACCTAGCAAGATCCTATCCAAGGATCGGTGGACCACCACTGAGCATGTCCTAAAGCCTAGCAAGATCCTATTCAAGGATCGGTGGACCACAACTGAGCATGTCCTAAAGCCTAACAAGATCCTATCCAAGGATTGGTGGACCACCACTGAGCATGTTCTAAAGCCTAGCAAGATCCTATCCAAGGATCGGTGGATCACCACTGAGCACGTCCTAAAGCCTAGCAAGATCCTATCCAAGGATCGGTGGATCACCACTGGTCATCTCATAAAATGTAGCAATGCCCTAATATACTGGGTATTGAACGGGGGCTGGAGAAAAAGCCGGCTCATATAATATTTTTGTAGAACTAGAAAACAAGGGGGAAAAAAAAGTTTATTCTTACTTCCTCCAGATCGTCCAGTTCCTCCAGCCGTGTTCTCACTTTCTCAGACACCGCTGAACCTGGAGTTGTAGTTTTGCCTAAATGAGGAACAGATTTTTGGTAACAAAAATCATTTTATACTGTATATATATATATATATATATATATGTGTGTGTGTATAGATACAGGCTAATAAAGACAGCAGCATCCTGGATAAATCCAGCCTGTACTACAGAGAGGGACGATCCCACAAGAAAATCACTCAGCAACTTGGTCTACCTACAAACTGCATATCATAGGGTCTGAAAATTAATTAAGAATTAAAAAAAGAAGGGAATTTTGTTACTTACCGTAAATTCCTTTTCTTCTAGCTCTTATTGGGAGACCCAGACGATTGGGTGTATAGCACTGCCTCCGGAGGCCACACAAAGCAATTACACTAAAAAGTGTAAGGCCCCTCCCCTTCTGGCTATACACCCCCAGTGGGATCACTGGCTCACCAGTTTTAGTGCAAAAGCAAGAAGGAGGAAAGCCAATAACTGGTTTAAACAAATTTACTCCGAGTAACATCGGAGAACTGAAAACCGTTCAACATGAACAACATGTGTACCCGCAAACAAACCAAAAATCCCGAAGGACAACAGGGCGGGTGCTGGGTCTCCCAATAAGAGCTAGAAGAAAAGGAATTTACGGTAAGTAACAAAATTCCCTTCTTCTTCGGCGCTCTATTGGGAGACCCAGACGATTGGGACGTCCAAAAGCTGTCCCTGGGTGGGTAAAGAAATACCTCATGTTAGAGCTGCAAAGACAGCCCTCCCCTACGGGGAGGCAACTGCCGCCTGCAGGACTCTCCTACCTAGGCTGGCGTCCGCCGAAGCATAGGTATGCACCTGATAATGTTTGGTGAAAGTGTGCAGACTCGACCAGGTAGCTGCCTGGCACACCTGTTGAGCCGTAGCCTGGTGTCGCAATGCCCAGGACGCACCCACGGCTCTGGTAGAATGGGCCTTCAGCCCTGATGGAACCGGAAGCCCCGCAGAACGGTAGGCTTCAAGAATTGGTTCTTTGATCCATCGAGCCAGGGTGGCCTTAGAAGCCTGCGACCCTTTGCGCTTACCAGCGACAAGGACAAAGAGTGCATCCGAATGGCGCAGGGGCGCCGTGCGGGAAATGTAGATTCTGAGTGCTCTCACCAGATCTAACAAATGTAAATCCTTCTCATACCGATGAACTGCATGAGGACAAAACGAAGGCAAAGAGATATCCTGATTAAGATGAAAAGAGGATACCACCTTCGGGAGAAACTCCTGAATGGGGCGCAGCACTACCTTGTCCTGGTGGAAGACCAGGAAGGGAGCCTTGGAAGACAGCGCTGCTAGTTCAGACACTCTCCGGAGAGATGTGATCGCTACCAGAAAAGCCACTTTCTGTGATAGTCTAGAAAGTGAAACCTCCTTCAGAGGCTCGAAGGGCGGCTTCTGGAGGGCAACTAGTACCCTGTTCAGATCCCATGGATCTAACGGCCGCTTGTACGGGGGAACGATATGGCAAACCCCCTGTAGGAACGTGCGCACCTTAGAAAGTCGTGCTAGACGCTTCTGAAAAAAGACGGATAGCGCCGAGACTTGTCCTTTCAGGGAGCCGAGCGACAACCCTTTTTCTAACCCAGATTGCAGGAAAGAAAGAAGGGTAGGTAATGCAAATGGCCAGGGAGACACTCCCTGAGCAGAGCACCAGGATAAGAATATCCTCCACGTTCTGTGGTAGATCTTAGCAGACGTGGGCTTCCTAGCCTGTCTCATGGTGGCAACGACCCCTTGGGATAATCCTGAAGACGCTAGGATCCAGGATTCAATGGCCACACAGTCAGGTTCAGGGCCGCAGAATTCCGATGGAAAAACGGCCCCTGGGACAGTAAGTCTGGTCGGTCTGGAAGTGCCCACGGTTGGCCGACCGTGAGATGCCACAGATCCGGATACCACGCCCTCCTTGGCCAGTCTGGGGCGACGAGTATGACGCGGCTGCAGTCGGATCTGATCTTGCGTAGCACTCTGGGCAAGAGTGCCAGAGGTGGAAACACATAAGGGAGCCGGAACTGCGACCAATCTTGCACTAGGGCGTCTGCTGCTAGGGCTCTTTGATCGCGAGACCGTGCCATGAAGGTTGGGACCTTGTTGTTGTGCCGGGACGCCATCAGGTCGACGTCCGGCCTTCCCCATCGGCGGCAGATTTCCTGAAACACGTCCGGGTGAAGGGACCATTCCCCTGCGTCCATGCCCTGGCGACTGAGGAAGTCTGCTTCCCAGTTTTCTACGCCGGGGATGTGAACTGCGGATATGGTGGAGGCCGTGGCTTCCACCCACATCAGAATCCGCCGGACTTCCTGGAAGGCTTGCCGACTGCGAGTCCCCCCTTGGTGATTGATGTATGCCACCGCTGTGGAGTTGTCCGATTGAATTCGGATCTGCTTCCCTTCCAGCCACTGCTGGAAGGCTAGAAGGGCAAGATACACTGCTCTGATTTCCAGAACATTGATCTGAAGGCTGGACTCCTGCTGAGTCCACGTACCCTGAGCCCTGTGGTGAAGAAACACTGCTCCCCACCCTGACAGACTCGCGTCTGTCGTGACCACCGCCCAGGACGGTGGTAGGAAGGATCTTCCCTGTGATAATGAGGTGGACAGGAGCCACCACTGTAGAGAGTCCTTGGCCGTTTGGGAAAGGGAGACTTTCCTGTCCAGGGATGTCGACCTCCCGTCCCATTGGCGGAGAATGTCCCATTGAAGTGGACGCAGATGAAACTGCGCAAACGGAACCGCCTCTATTGCCGCCACCATCTTCCCGAGGAAGTGCATGAGGCGTCTTAAGGAGTGCGACTGACTTTGAAGGAGAGCCTGCACCCCTGTCTGTAGTGACCGCTGCTTGCTCAGCGGAAGCTTCACTATCGCTGATAGAGTATGAAACTCCATGCCAAGATACGTTAGTGATTGGGTCGGTGACAGATTTGACTTTGGGAAGTTGATGATCCACCCGAACGCCTGGAGAGTCTCCAGTGCAAAACTCAGGCTGAGTTGGCATGCCTCCTGAGAGGGTGCCTTGACCAGTAGATCGTCCAAGTAAGGGATCACAGAGTGTCCGTGAGAGTGCAAGACTGCTACCACTGCTGCCATGATCTTGGTGAACACCCGGGGGGCTGTCGCCAGACCAAATGGCAGAGCCACGAACTGAAGGTGTTCGTCTCCTATCACGAAGCGCAGAAAGCGTTGGTGCTCCGTAGCAATCGGCACGTTGAGATAAGCATCTTTGATGTCTATTGATGCTAGGAAATCTCCTTGGGACATTGAGGCAATGACTGAGCGGAGGGATTCCATCCGGAACCGCCTGGCGTTCACATGCTTGTTGAGCAGTTTTAGGTCCAGAACAGGACGGAAGGAGCCGTCCTTTTTTGGAACCACAAAGAGATTGGAGTAAAATCCTCGCCCCCGTTCCAGAGGGGGGACAGGGATCACGACTCCTTCTGCTCTTAGAGAGTCCACCGCCTGCAGCAGGGCATCTGCTCGGTTGGGGTGTGGGGAGGTTCTGAAGAACCGAAGTGGAGGCCGAGAACTGAACTCGATTCTGTACCCGCGAGACAAAATGTCTGTTACCCACCGGTCTTTGACCTGTGACAGCCAAATGTCGCAAAAGCGGGAGAGCCTGCCACCGACCGAGGATGCGGAGGGAGGAGGCCGAAAGTCATGAGGTAGCCGCTTTGGAAGCGGTTCCTCCATTTGCTTTCCTGGGGCGTGAGTGAGCCCGCCAGGAATCTGAGCTCCCTTGTCCTTTCTGAGTCCCTTTGGACGAGGAGAATTGGGGCTTGCCCGAGCCTCGAAAGGACCGAAACCTCGACTGCCACTTTTTCTGTTGAGGTTTACTTGCTCTGGGCTGTGGCAAGGAAGAGTCCTTACCCTTGGACTGTTTTATGATTTCAGCCAATGGCTCACCAAACAGTCTGTCTCTAGATAATGGCAAGCTGGTTAAGCATTTTTTGGAACCAGCATCTGCTTTCCAGTCCTTTAACCATAAGGCTCTGCGCAAAACCACAGAATTGGCGGCCGCCATAGAGGTACGGCTCGTAGATTCTAGGACAGCATTGATAGCATAGGTCGCAAACGCAGACATTTGCGAAGTTAGAGACGCCACCTGTGGCACTGCTGGATGTATGATAGCATCCACCTGTGCTAAACCAGCTGAAATAGCTTGGAGTGCCCACACGGCCGCGAATGCTGGAGCAAACGACGCGCCGATAGCTTCATAGACAGATTTCAACCAAAGGTCCATCTGTCTGTCGTTGGCATCTTTAAGTGAAGCGCCATCCTCTACTGCGACTATAGATCTAGCCGCAAGCTTGGAAATTGGGGGATCCACCTTTGGGCACTGGGTCCAGCGTTTGGCTACTTCAGAGGGAAAAGGATAACGGGTATCCTTAGAACGTTTAGAGAAACGCTTGTCTGGATGAGCGTCGTGCTTCTGGATTGATTCTCTGAAGTCAGAGTGGTCCAAAAAAGCACTTAATTTACGCTTGGGATACAGGAAATGGAACTTCTCCTGCTGTGCAGCTGCCTCCTCTGCTGAAGGAGCTGGGGGAGAAATATCCAACAGTCTATTAATTGCCGATATAAGGTCATTAACCATGGCGTCACCCTCAGGGGCATCCAGATTGAGAGGGGCCTCAGGATTAGAATCCTGATCACCTTCTTCAGTCTCATCACAGAGAGACTCTTCTCGCTGAGACCCTGAGCAGTGTGATGACGTCGAGGGTCTTTCCCAGCGAGCTCGCTTAGGCTGCCTGGGACTGTCATCTGAGTCAGAGACTTCAGCTTGTGATGCTTGAGACCCCCTTGAAGTACGGATTAGTTCCAACTGAGGGGGACCAGAGAGCATAGCCACAGCAGTGTCCATGGTCTGAGGAACTGGCCTGGCCTGCAAGGTCTCCAGGATTTTTGTCATAGCCTCAGACATTTTATCAGCAAACACTGCAAAGTCTGTCCCCGTCACCGGGGCAGGGTTCACAGGCGTCGCTGCCTGGGCTACCACCACAATAGGCTCTGGCTGACGAAGTGCCACTGGGACTGAACATTGCACACAATGTGAATCATAGGAGCCTGCCGGTAGATCAGCCCCACATGCAGTACAAACAGTGCACACAGCCCGTGCCTTGGCAGCCTTGCGTTTTGCGGATGACATGTTGCTGCCTCCTCAGAGCAGTACAGGGTGTCCAGCCAAGAAGCGACCTACAGTGCTGTAATGGCTGCCGGCGTCCTTGTGGAGAGGGGGGGCGGGCCGTGGGCGTACACCGACGAAGAGCGGGAAGTCTGCTTCCCCTTGTGCCTAGTGAGAGGGCTGGAGCATGTAAATAAAGCTCCAGCCCTTGGCGCTGCCTATTGAGCAGCGTCTCTCCCCTACCCTGATTGACAGGGTGGGGGCGGGAACGAAGCGGCGCTAGGCCGCAGAAGCCGGGGGCTAAAGTTAGAAGCGCCGCCGCCGTAAAAGCGCGGTCGGCGCAAAGCCCCCGGCGCACCATAAGTCGCAGCTGCGCCGCCGCTCCAGGAGCGGTCGGCGCAGTAGTTCCCAATACACAACGTCACTCAGCAAAGCTGCAGTGACCTAACCCCCAGCGTACAGCGCCACTGTCCCCGGCGCACTACAACGCTCAGCAGGCCCTGAGAGTGTCCGTGCCTGCCGGGGACACAGAGTACCTGAAAGTTGCAGGGCCTTGTCCCTGAACGGCACTCCCGCTCCAAATCCAGCAGGTTCTATGGGTCTGTGGATGGAGCCCGGCCCCAGGGCTTGGGGGCCGGCAAGATCCCACTTCCACAGAGCCCTAAGGGGATGTGGAAGGAAAACAGCATGTGGGCTCCAGCCTCCGTACCAGCAATAGGTACCTCAACCTTACAAGCACCAACCGCGGGTGAGAAGGGACCATGCTGGGGGCCCTATATGGGCCCTCTTTTCTTCCATCCGATAGAGCCAGCAGCTACTGCTGACTACAAACAGTGGAGCTATGCGTGGATGTCTGACCTCCTTCGCACAAAGCAGAAAACTGGTGAGCCAGTGATCCCACTGGGGGTGTATAGCCAGAAGGGGAGGGGCCTTACACTTTTTAGTGTAATTGCTTTGTGTGGCCTCCGGAGGCAGTGCTATACACCCAATCGTCTGGGTCTCCCAATAGAGCGCCGAAGAAAAAAACTTTTTTCTATTTCAAACATATTCTTAGCCTTTAAAGCTAGCAAGAGCAGAACATATATACAGTATATCACAAAAAAAAAAAGTACACTCCCACATTTTTAAAAAAATATTTTATTAACTTTTGATGGGATAACACTGAAGATACAATGTACAGTGTCAGTGTGCAGCTTGTATAACAGGGTAAATTTGGTTTCCCCTAAATAACTCAACAGACAGCCATTAATGTCTAAAAGTGAGTACACCCCTAACTGAAAATGGCCAAATTGCGCCCAATTAGCCATTTTCCCTCCCCGGTGTCATGTGACTCATTAGTGTTACAAGGTCTCAGGTGTGAATGGGGATCAGGTGGTTACATATGGTGTTATCCCTCACACACTCCCTCATACTGGTCACTGGAAGTACAACATGGCTCCTCACAGCAAAAAATTCTAGGAGGATCTGAAAAAAATAATTGTTGCTCTACATAAGGATGGCCGAGGCTATAAGAAGACTGCCAACACCCTGACACTGAGCTGCAGAACGGTGGCCAAGACCATACAGCGGATAACAAGACAGGTTCCACCCAGAAGAGGCCTCACCATGGTTGAGCATAGAAGTTGAGTGCATGTGCTCAGCGTCATATCCAGAGGTCATCATTTCAATATAGACGTATGAGTGCTGCCAGCATTGCTGCAGAGGTTACAGGGGTGGAGGGTCCGCCGGTCAGTGCTCAGAATATATGCCGAGGAGGCTATTGAATGTCTTTGTAAAATAGCGATCGCTGTGGTCATCTACTATAGGAACAACATATAAGCTAGCCAGAGACATAGGATCAGTGAGTCTAAATAGGGAATCCCCTGTGGCTAAAATACTGGCATATGTGTTATAAGGTAGATCACAGCGCTCTGCGTTTTTAAGTTTGTTTGTCCCCTTATCTTAATAAGTTGATTAAAAGCTACAAATTAATAGATTAGTCTTTAGTTTAGGGATTTAATTGCCTTGGCAAAATGTAAATTAATGCAGAATATACTGTATGCCGCATACTGCATCAAATTGGTCTGCATGGCTGTTGTCCCAGAAGGAAGCCTCTTCTAAAGATGATGCACGAGAAAGCCCACAAACAGTTTGCTGAAGACAAGCAGACTAAGGACATGGATTACTGGAACCATGTCCTGTGGTCTGATGAGACCAAGAGAAACTTATTTGGGTCAGATGGTGTCAGGTGTGTGTGGTGGCAACCAGGTGAGGAGGACAAAGACAAGTGTGTCCTGCCTACAGTCAGGCATGGTGGTGGGAGTGTCATGGTTTGGAGGTGCATGAGTACTGTCGGATGTGGGGAGCTACAGTTCATTGAGGGAACCATGAATGCCATCATGTACTGTGACTTCCTGAAGCAGAGCATGATCCCTTCTTATTCCAACATTATAACAACTCCAAACACACCTCCAAGATGACCACTGCCTTGCTCAAGAGACTGAGGGTAAAGGTGCTGGACTGGCCAAACGTCTCCAGACCTCAACAATATTGAGTGTCTGTGGGGCCTCCTCAAAATGGAAGGTGGAGGGGAGCAAGGTCTGTAACATCCAGCAGCTCCGTGATGTCATCATGGAGGATGGAAGAGGATCCAGCGGCTCCTGTAAAGCTCTAGTGACCTCCATGCCCAAGAGAGATAAGGCAGTGATGGAAATCATGGTGGCTACACAAAATAATTACATTTTTCTGCATTTTCCCTTAGGGGTGTACTCACTTTTGCTGCCAGCGGTTTAGACATTAATGGCTGTGTGTTGAGCTATTTAGCAGTCACCAAATGTATGTTATTATACAAGCTGCAAACTGTGTCACAGGGTCAGATCCTCAGTGTTGTCCCATGAAAAGATATAAGAAAATATTTACAAAAATGTGAGGGGTGTACTTACTTTTATGGCATACGGTATGCGCGATATTTCCTTATATACAACATACTAAGTTTTCATTTACAGCAAAAATGTAATGTTTTTTTAAAGAAAAACTTCACATTTTGAATTCTTGCAATCTTCTAACTTCTGCATTGAAAGTTGAGTAATTTTGGAGACACTTTGCTTCACGCGTCTTGTGCCGTTTTCTTATCACATGAGGTTTTAGTCGATGTTCTGTGACCAGAGAGTGATCCATTGTGGGGGCAGAGGTGACGGCCACACCACAAGTGACCACTCCGTGTACTCTTTACAGTTAGGTTATTCCCCATGTATGCTGCCGTTACAATACTTCCCAGATGACATAGTGTCCCCATAATTGTAACTGTCAGTTACTTCTACCACTTGCTCTTATCCCTTCCTTCTCCTCTCTTACACCTTTCCTGGAACTTTTATATTGAGAAATGGACATTGAAACCTTATTTATTATGAGTGTGTATTCCCCTTTAAGAGTTAAAGGCACAGAAATTTTTTTAAATTTTTTATTTTGTATTTGCTTCCTAAATGCAAAACTAACCACCTTCCGCAATAGTCTTCGTTAATAATTTACAACTACTTTCCGGCTGCAGAGGTTAATCTATCCCAGTCAGCTGCAAAAATGTAACAAATGCATCAGAGCTCTCTTCTGCTCCCCTGCCCCTTTGCAGTATTATAGTTTGATCAAACTAGCATATAAAAAAAATTGGGCCAATGTCTATCCGGAAAAGAAGGACGATATCTCACTTGTGATCCATATACAATCAGTTTTTTCTTAGCAGATATTATTCATTTACAGTGTTCTATGCTATAGAATGGTAATGTATCTGTAAAAAATGGATACCACTAAGAGGGTCCATGTCGCATCCAATTTTTTTCTCGCACCCATAGATTTGCATAGCGAGTCTCTGCCAATTTACGCATCCCCTCGCAGGATGCCGAATACAGCTGAGAAAAAAAAAATTGCAGATCTGCTCTGCCTCACTGAATAACATGGGTTTGAGTACAATCCATTTTTTTTTTACATTACACTCGTCCAAATTATACTCCAGTGTGAGCGAGCCCTTATATAAAGCAGCAGGCTGTACACAGATCTCCACAATGTAGAGAGGAGTGAAAGTATATACAGTCTCAGGGAGGGCAGAAGAAAAAAAAAAAGCTATAGAAAAGAAGGAAAGCAGATGAAGAGGACATAAGCACAGAATAGAAGCTGTGCTGATATATGTTAATAAGGTAATGAAGACACCCAGACCTCAAATCCAGCCTATATTACTGGGAGGGACACTGCCACAAGAAATAAAACCTAAAAATTGATATACAATTTGTAGCTTGACCAAAGAGTAAGAAGACAATCTGAAACTATGTGCAACCTGATTAACTAAAAGTAGTCACTAACATATGGAGGAAAAAAAAAAAAGTTTTTTCCCCCACTTCAAACGCGCCCACATCCTATTGGGAAGTGCATAACATTAAAGAGGTTTTCCCCTACTAATGTGACCACCTTTCATTTGTCCTAACTATTCCTAACTAACACTTCCCCAATATACTTCTGTTACCTACCCTGCTCCTGTAAGCTCATTTCTTTTATTTCACGTATATAATTTTATTTTTGAAGATTTGATCCCTCCTGTCTGGAGACTGGAATCGGACCGACTGAGCAGAGGATATCACTGGTGGGGGGTGAGGCTGCCTCTCTGTGAGGGACAGCAGTATGGGCGTGCATGCCGAGATCATACTTCACTCTCCTCACAGCCTGCTTTATAGTGTAGTGCTGTCATCTGACAAGTGCAGCAATGTGCAGATCATTAGGGAGATATACTATCTAACCAGTGACGTGCCCTGCTCAGTTGGTCCGATTCCGGTCTCGAGACCAAAAGGATCAAAGCTAAAACATCAACATAGGAATATAGGCGCCGCAAAAAGATCAGCTTACAGCAGCAGGGTAGGTAGCAGAAGCATATCAGAGAAGCGTTAACACGCCAGCACAGTCATCATCACAGAGGGGTGAATAAATATTATAGGGAGGGAGGGGATCCAAATTCAGGAGGTAGAACGGTGCACTGAAGCTATCCACCCAGCACCCTAATTTGCAGAGATGCATAAAGAGAGGGTTTTTGTTTTTTTTTCCAGATTTATCAATATGATTTTAAGAGGATTTAAATCCCCTATATTACTATGTGCTTAATTACTATTATGTTTTTGGAGTGAAAGTCTCCCTTTATAGCTAATTTATCCCCAAATTTTACAATACAAACATTATCAATTAGGTTTTCTAATCCTGATGAGGCTGGTGTACTTACATTGATAAACCATGTCAGAATGGCTGTACAATCCTATGTGAATGTTTAAAGCACCTCTTCAGCGTTTTTTTATTTTAGCATTGGAGTGGTATCACTAATGTCCTACTAATAAACCTACCAGCTGCCGCCATCTGCTTTTCCCAGCGTCGCTCCGGTCCTGTTCCACCATCTAGTGACCGCAGCTCCTGACTGGCAAGAAGTCAGTGGTAACGGTAACAAGATCTCAATGCAAGTCTATGTGAGCCTTGCTCTTGCCCTCATAGACTTACACTGAAAATGACTTCAGACCCACCCAGAAAACACCGGCGCGATCTGGCAGGTCCACAACCAGCGGAAGACGACCACAGCAGTGCCAAGAGTTGAAGAAGATGCCAGGTGGCAAGTATATTACTAGGAGCAGGGAACTTACATTTGTGATACCAGTCCAACAATGTGGGGCTTTAACTCCTGCCGCCTATACAGACTAACAGCTCCTCAGTGCACCTCCTTCCTGCTGTTGCTCAGATCTCACACTGTTCAGTACAAGCTGCACCTGTCAGTCAGGTTTGGCAGCGAAAAAGGGTTACATACCTCTCTCAGAGCCCATGAATAGATTCTGCAACAAAACGACAAAAATACTTTAGATGCATAGTAATAAAAGTAACCGGACACTATCTGTTCATTGTCTAACACTATATATTACAGACATAAAATAAGAAAAAAAAATGGGACCACTGTACATAATAAAATGAGGAGTTCTGTGCGGCCGGTGTACAAACCACTCACAATGGAAAGCTTCTCCGTCGTCGTGTACCGGGCCAGGATCTCACCACGCTTACTTGACCACGGCTCAAAATCACTTCCTATGAAATCTTCCTCCTTCTCACGCTTTTTCCTGTTGACATCCTACAAAAGAAAAAAAATGTGTAGTGCCTGGGAGAAAAAACTAAAAGTGTAGGATTGAATGGATTTAAGGTTAAAGGGGCTGTCCACTACTTTGATGTTGAAATAGGTCATCAATATAAGATACTATAGAAGTGAACAGGATCAGAGCTGCAGTTCTCAGCACCGGGCAGTACGCGGAGTACGAAGCTGTGCTGCACGGGCGCCGCACACTCTTTACATCCGACCTGCTGCTGGAACGGATTTCACCTGATTGGTGATGCCCAGTGATGGCCAATCCTAAAGAGGAGTCATCAATATATATATATATATATATATATATATTATATATATATATATGAGAAATTTTAAATGAGTGTGCAAAATTATTATTGTACAGGAGCAGAGATTTTAACCTAGATATATGGGAAGTTGGAGAGAGCTGAGCCTGCTTTATTTGTGGCTATGTCAGCTGTGTAATACAGCTGACACTTGCCTGCACTTGCTGGGGTAAGATATTCTGACAGAATAATGCTTTAGATGCTCTAATCAACAGTGACTATAGCATGTAAGTAGTTAGATAGAGGGGTTTCTTACCGTAGCGGCCCATCTCCGTAGCGGCTGCAGCCTATTACCGTAGCGGCTGCAGCCTATTACCGTAGCGGCTGCAGCCTATTACCGTAGCGGCTGCAGCCTATTACCGTAGCGGCTGCAGCCTATTACCGTAGCGGCTGCAGCCTATTACCGTAGCGGCTGCAGCCTATTACCGTAGAGGCTGCAAACTATTACCGTAGAGGCTGCAAACTATTACCGTAGAGGCTGCAAACTATTACCGTAGAGGCTGCAAACTATTACCGTAGCAGCTGCGGCCTATCAACGTAGCAGCTGCAGCCTATTACCGTAACAGCTGCAGCCTATTACCGTAGCAGCTGCAGCCTATTACCGTAGCAGCTGCAGCCCATTACCGTAGCAGCTGCAGCCCATTACCGTAGCAGCTGCAGCCCATTACCGTAGCAGCTGCAGCCCATTACCGTAGCAGCTGCAGCCCATTACCGTAGCAGCTGCAGCCTATCACCGTAGCGGCTGCAGCCCATTACCGTAGAGGCTGCAGCCTATTACCGCAGCGGCTGTGGCTTATTACCGTAGCAGCCGCGGCTTATTACCGTAGCGGCTTATTACCGTACCGGCTGTAGCCTATTACCGCAGCGGTTGTGGCTTATTACCATAGCGGTTGTGGCTTATTACCGTAGCAGCTGCAGCCTATCACCGTAGCAGCTGCAGCCTATCACCATAGCAGCTGCAGCCCATTACCATAGCAGCTGCAGCCCATTACCATAGCAGCTGCAGCCCATTACCATAGCAGCTGCAGCCCATTACCATAGCAGCTGCAGCCCATTACCGTAGCAGCTGCAGCCTATCACCGTAGCGGCTGCAGCCTATCACCGTAGCAGCTGCAGCCTATCACCGTAGCGGCTGCAGCCTATCACCGTAGCGGCTGCAGCCTATCACCGTAGCGGCTGCAGCCTATCACCGTAGCGGCTGCAGCCCATTACCGTAGAGGCTGCAGCCTATTACCGCAGCGGCTGTGGCTTATTACCGTAGCAGCCGCGGCTTATTACCGTACCGGCTGTAGCCTATTACGCAGCGGTTGCGGCTTATTACCATAGCGGTTGTGGCTTATTACCGTAGCAGCTGCAGCTTATTACCGTAGCGGCTGCAGCCTATTACCATAGCAGCAGCGGCTTACTACCGTAGCGGAAGCGGCTTATTACCGTGGGGGCTGCGGCTTATTACCGTGGGGGCTGCGGCTTATTACCGTGGGGGCTGCGGCTTATTACCGTGGGGGCTGCGGCTTATTACCGTGGGGGCTGCGGCTTATTACCGTGGCGGCTGCGGCTTATTACCGTGGCGGCTGCGGCCTATTACCATAGCGGCAGCGGCTTACTACCGTAACGGTTGCGGCTTATTACCGTGGCGGCTGCGGCTTATTACCGTGGCGGCTGCAGCCTATTACCATAGCGGCAGCGGCTTACTACCGTAACGGTTGCGGCTTATTACCGTAGCGGCAGCGGCTTATTACCGTAGCGGCAGCGGCTTATTACCGTAGCGGCTGCGGCTTATTACCATGGCGGCTGCGGCTTATTACCGTGGCGGCTGCGGCTTATTACCGTGGCGGCTGCGGCTTATTACCGTGGCGGCTGCGGCTTATTACCGTGGCGGCTGCGGCTTATTACCGTGGCGGCTGCGGCTTATTACCGCAGCGGCTTATTACCGTAGCGGCAGCGGCTTATTACCGTAGTGGTTGCTGCTGACTCAGCTGTGGCTGCAAACATGGACAGGGGATCCGTGCCATCCAGGACGCTGCTCAGCGGGTCCGCCACCGAGCTGGAGGAGCACGAAGAAGAGTTGGAGGACGTACTCTCTTTTCTTCCTAGTTTCTTAGATTTGGATTCTGTAACCTAAAACACAAAAGTGCAGAAGGTCACAAAACACAATCCTGAGCCCAAAGGATGAACATTTCTACTGTTCTCATTCTAGATTGAATTGAGTTCCATAAAACAGGGAAGAAATGGTTAATCAGATACAGTATGTGCGGTATAACTAAAATCATTGCATATAAGAACCGCCAGAACTAATGCGGAAACCAGCAGTACCAAATAACTTACTGCCAATATGATGGCGCCATCCGGTGGCCAAAATAAAAATCGCAACAGCAGGCAGATAATTACAAAATGCTGCACATAAAGATACAATGGGTTGGCCAAATATCACACCCACAATATAGACCATAAAATGTACAATATTATCTATTTATATATCATTAAAAGGAATCTGTCAGTTAAATTACACCCCACCACCACATGCTGTATATGTGCTGTACTGCAGGTCTTTAAAATGTAAATCTGCTGACACCTTTATATCTTCTGTTGTTGCATTTCTAAGTAATTAGCATTTTTTTATTCATTTGTAAATAAGGTGTTAAGTGCTGTGGATGTGACAAAGCAGCTATCAATCAAGCTAAGAGGTCAGTGCTGGTGGAGAAACAATTAAGGGAGGCAAAGGCTTGGGAAGTGCTCTGTCACACCTGAGCACGTAACACCTCATCAGTGGCATACCACCAATGGCCACAGGCCAGGCAGTTATGGGGCCCATGAGCTGGGGGGGCCTGCCGACTAAGTCATCTGCTTCAGCTGGATGTGTGTTGGAGTGCGCACATCCAGGTGAAATAAATTGCAGTACAAAGACCTGCACAGTCCCTGCACTGCAAATATGCCTGCCATTTAGGGATATGAATATACACTGTTCTCCAAGCCCATAATCCCGCCCACCTCCTGGCACTAAAGTGAGTGCTGAAAAGTGGGCGGGATTATGTGGTGGGGAGGAGTGAATGTTCATTCTTTTTAATCGCAGCACACAGGATCATGCAGTAACCGGCTTCCTGCAGCTGCTGGGCAATCACGTGTGCTGCTATTGCATATCTAATACCCATAATCACGGGCATGGGGAGCAGCAAATATGCTAGTAGCTGACAGCGATGTAAGTGGCTCCACATGGCTTACACGTTGAAGTCATTAACCATACAATTTTAAGAAAAAACATGAAACCCATGTTAAAACATGCTGCCACTCAAAAATAGTTTGTAATCAAGCGGAAGTGAGTTTTTATATGCAGCTACCAAAGAATGTGTGCACGCCCCCTGAGGAAGTGCCAGCAATGGCATGAAACATGTAGGGGTGGTCCTGCTATCTCTGGTGGAGGTATATGTTTTGGAGCATTATTATGGGTAAGGTCTGGTAATTTTCCACAGTGCATGTATACTTTGGGCATATCCTTCACCTATTTAACTACTGCAGTGTTTCTTGCATTCGTACTTTCATGCATGATTATGCTTAGAGGTGTTTGTTTGCTCTTGATGCACTGTGGTTTATTCCACTCCCTTATACCCCTATTCTAGCTATTTACTTGTCCAACATTGAGTGCAGGTCATATGTGATATGATGGGGCCAGGATAGGGACACGTGCCAGGATGGGGCCAGGATGGGGACACGTACCAGGATTGGGCCAGGATGGGGACACGTACCAGGATGGGGCCAGGATGGGGACACGTACCAGGATGGGGCCAGGATGGGGACACGTACCAGGATGGGGCCAGGATGGGGACACGTACCAGGATGGGGCCACGTACCAGGATGGGGCCACGTACCAGGATGGGGCCACGTACCAGGATGGGGACACGTACCAGGATGGGGCCAGGATGGGGACACGTACCAGGATGGGGCCAGGATGGGGACACGTACCAGGATGGGGCCAGGATGGGGACACGTACCAGGATGGGGCCAGGATGGGGACACGTACCAGGATGGGGCCAGGATGGGGACACGTACCAGGATGGGGCCAGGATGGGGACACGTACCAGGATGGGGCCAGGATGGGGACACGTACCAGGATGGGGCCAGGATGGGGACACGTACCAGGATGGGGCCAGGATGGGGACACGTACCAGGATGGGGCCAGGATGGGGACACGTACCAGGATGCGGCCAGGATGGGGACACATACCAGGATGGGGACACGTACCAGGATGGGGCCAGGATGGGGACACGTACCAGGATGGGGCCAGGACGGGGACACGTACCAGGATGGGGCCAGGACGGGGACACGTACCAGGATGGGGCCAGGATGGGGACACGTACCAGGATCGGGCCAGGATGGGGACACGTACCAGGATCGGGCCAGGATGGGGCCACGTACCAGGATCGGGCCAGGATGGGGCCACGTACCAGGATGGGGCCAAAATGGGGACACGTACCAGGATGGGGCCAGCATGGGAACACGTACCAGGATGGGGACACCTACCAGGATGGGGCCAAGATGGGGACACCTACCAGGATGGGGCTATATACCAGGATGGGGATTTATTATGAATCAATGTATATGGCATGATATGTAATGGCACATGGCAATGTGTGTTATGGCACATGTCACGATGTATTATGGCTTGATGTATAATGACACATGGCACGGTGCAATATGCAATATATGAGCAGAAGTCAGGAGCTGGCAAGTGAGCACACTGTCAGTACAGGTTGTAAGATCACCTAGTGTGCAGGAAAAGCAGAGACCAGTGCCATCCCCACAAGTGAGGTAACTAAAGAAATTAAATTGGTGTTACGGACCACCCCCTTAAGCTCTGATTCATGTCTGGCAGCAGACCCCCAGGTCATTGTCCGCCAGCTCATCAGAAGTGTGTCAGATTATGTTGATCCCGACGTGCTCAGAAACGCACGTGGGGATCATACGCTAAGTGCGTCACATTATCATTTTCTGTGATGAAACTCAGAACGACAGGATTTCAATGTTTTACATAGAGCGTGAAAGGCAAAGTACCCCCCATTATAATACACAATGGCTGCAGAATACCATTTATCCTTATGGCACTGAGATGACAAGATGTTACTTACCGTGATGGTCTTTAATGGGTGGTAATCCCCGTAGTCTACAGGGGTCCTCTCCAGCCTGCATGACGCAAACTCATCTGAATAATCTCTTTCCCGGGAATGCCTGGACATGGAGAACAATCAAAGAGACAATTAGATTTCTTATATGTCTAATGTGCCGGTAAAGAACGGCTGGGGTCAATCAGGGTGGATGCCACTTTCTAATAGGGGCACAATTGTAGCTGATATCACCAAATAGCCCATAAAAGAGCAATTGATTACCATTATAGTGAACGGAGAAGAACGTGATCGGCAGGATCCATAGCTGGTCCATTTGTATTGCAAACTGCCCAGATATCGATAGATTATAGTATTACAATTCTCCTGCCACTACCCAACATGTTCCACCCACGGGATCAGCCATTCACCTGTTCTACCCCTGATGAAGCTGATCCAGGGGTGAAACATTTTGGGGGTTAAGAGTTATAATACTATTATGTATCAATATCCAGGTAGCTTATATTATACATAATATATAGGACAGAGGACCCCAACTATTCATACCTTGAGAGCCACATTCAGCTCTGCAAAATTGTCAAAAGCCAAACGATGGGAAGAAACCAGAGCAGCCTCGTGTGCCTATTCTGAAGATTAGCATTCCCTGACTAACTGCAAACAACCTCTAAGTAATAATGCCCCGAGTGTCCCCCGTATAAAGTAATAATGCCCCAAGTGCCCCCGTATAAAGTAATAATTCCCGAGTGCTCCCCGAATAAACTAATAATGCCCAAACTGCCTCCCCCTGTATAAAGTAGTAATGCCCCAAGTGCCCCCAAATAAAGTAATAATGCCCCGAGTGCCCCCCCATATAAAGTAATGCCCAGAGTGCCCCCATGTAAAGCAATAATGTCCAAAGTGCCCCCACTTAAAGTAATAATGCCCTGAATGCCCCCTATATAAAGTAATATTGCCCCAAATGCCCCCTATAAAGTAATAATGCCCCAAGTGCCCCGGTATAAAGTAATAAAGCCCAGAGTGCCCCCCGTATAAAGTAATGCCCACAGTACCCCCGTATAAAGTAATAATGCCTCGAGTGCCTCCCGTATAAAGTAATAATGCCCCGACTGCCCCCCGTATAACGTAATAATGCCCCAAGTGCCCCCCGTATAACGTAATAATGCCCCAAGTGCCCCCCCGTATAACGTAATAATGCCCCAAGTGCCCCCCGTATAAAGTAATAATGCCCCAAGTGCCCCCCAAATAAAGTAATAATGCCCAGAGTGCCCCCCGTATAACGTAATAATGCCCCAAGTGCCCCCCGTATAAAGTAATAATGCCCCAAATGCCCCCCAAATAAAGTAATAATGCCCAGAGTGCCCCTTGTATAAAGCAATAATGCCCTGAGTGCCCCCTGTATAAAGCAATAATGCCCTGAGTGCCTCCCGTATAAAGCAATAATACCCCGAGTGCCCCCAATATAAAGCAATAATCCCCCGAGTGCCCCCTGTATAAAGTAATGCCCAGAATGCCCACATGTAAACTAATAATGTCCCAAGTGCCCCCACATAAAGTAATAATGCCCTGAATGCCCTCTATATAAAGTAATAATGCCCCAAATGCCCCTTATAAAGTAATAATGCCCCCATATAAAGTAATGCCCAGAGTTCCCCTATATAATGTAATAATGCTCAGAGTGCCCCCTTTATAAAGTAATAATGCTCAGAGTGACCCCGTGTAAAGTGATAATGCCCAGAGAGCCCCTCGTATAAAGTAATAATGCCCCTGTATAAGTAATAATACCCAGAGTGCCCCCTATATAAAAGTAATAATGCCCCGAGTGCCCCCTATATAAAAGTAATAATGCCTCGAGTGCCCTTGTATAAAGTAAAGTAATAATGGTTGAAGCCCCACTTATAAAGTACCTATGCCCTGAGAGCCCCCCTACAATACCACATGTGTCCCCTTATAAAGCAGTAATGCCACAAGTCAGTTTCTTAAAGCCAATAATGCCTTGAGTGCCTTCTTATAAAATTATAATCCCCCAAGTGCCATCTTAAAAAATAGTAATGACCTGGGTGCCACTTACAGTGCCTACAAGTAGTATTCAACCCCCTGCAGTTTTAGCAGGTTTACACATTCGGAATTAACTTGGCATTGTGACATTTGGACTGTAGATCTGCCTGGAAGTGTGAAATGCACTGCAGCAAAAAAGAATGTTATTTCTTTTTTTTTTCTTTTTTTAAATTGTGAAAAGTTTATTCAGAGGGTCATTTATTATTCAACCCCTCAAACCACCAGAATTCTGTTTGGTTCCCCTAAAGTATTAAGAAGTATTTCAGGCACAAAGAACAATGAGCTTCACATGTTTGGATTAATTATCTCTTTTTCCAGCCTTTTCTGACTAATTAAGACCCTCCCCAAACTTGTGAACAGCACTCATACTTGGTCAACATGGGAAAGACAAAGGAGCATTCCAAGGCCATCAGAGACAAGATCGTGGAGGGTCACAAGGCTGGCAAGGGGTACAAAACCCTTTCCAAGGAGTTGGGCCTACCTGTCTCCACTGTTGGGAGCATCATCCGGAAGTGGAAGGCTTATGGAACTACTGTTAGCCTTCCACGGCCTGGACAGCCTTTGAAAGTTCACCCGTGCCGAGGCCAGGCTTGTCCGAAGAGTCAAGGCTCACCCAAGGACAACAAGGAAGGAGCTCCGGGAAGATCTCATGGCAGTGGGGACATTGGTTTCAGTCAATACCATAAGTAACGTACTCCACCGCAATGGTCTCCGTTCCAGACGAGCCCGTAAGGTACCTTTACTTTCAAAGCGTCATGTCTAGGCTCGTCTACAGTTTGCTCATGATCACTTGGAGGACTCTGAGACAGACTGGTTCAAGGTTCTCTGGTCTGATGAGACCAAGATCGAGATCTTTGGTGCCAACCACACACGTGACATTTGGAGACTGGATGGCACTGCATACGACCCCAAGAATGCCATCCCTACAGTCAAGCATGGTGGTGGCAGCATCATGCTGTGGGGCTGTTTCTCAGCCAAGGGGCCTGGCCATCTGGTCCGCATCCATGGGAAGATGGATAGCACGGCCAACCTGGAGATTTTGGCTAAGAACCTCCGCTCCTCCATCAAGGATCTTAAGATGGGTCGTCATTTCATCTTCCAACAAGACAACGACCCAAAGCACACAGCCAAGAAAACCAAGGCCTGGTTCAAGAGGGAAAAAAATCAAGGTGTTGCAGTGGCCTAGTCAGTCTCCTGACCTTAACCCAATTGAAAACTTGTGGAAGGAGCTCAAGATTAAAGTCCACATGAGACACCCAAAGAACCTAGATAACTTGGAGAAGATCTGCATGGAGGAGTGGGCCAAGATAACTCCAGAGACCTGTGGCGGCCTGATCAGGTCTTATAAAAGACGATTATTAGCTGTAATTGCAAACAAGGGTTATGCCACAAAATATTAAACCTAGGGGTTGAATAATAATAGACCCACACTTTTATGTTGAAAATTTATTAAAATTTAAGTGAGCAACATAACTTGTTGGTTTGTAAGATTTATGCAGCTGTTAATAAATCCTGCTCTTGTTTGAAGTTTGCAGGCTCTAACTTATTTGCATCTTATCAAACCTGCTAAATCTGCAGGGGGTTGAATACTACTTGTTGGCACTGTATAAAAACAAAAAAGTGAGCCGGAGTATGAGATGGTATACATGGAACCTGTGAGACCATGTTCACACTGGCCATGGGACAAAGAGAAACCAAGGAAAAAATTGTGAAAACATACCCTGCTGTAACTAAATAAAAGCATAGTGCATATAAACATAGGGTACTTAGTAAACACTGTTTTTGATCAAAAAAAAGCATAAAGCTAGCCACATTGAGGCCTATTTTAGACCCATGGTAAGGTTTTAATATTAGAGAGTGTAGGTACTATCCCAACTGGGTACACCTTGACGTTTGGTGGGATAGCTTTATGCTTTTTTTGATCAAAAACAGTGTTTACTAAGTACCCTATGTTTATATGCACTATGCTTTTATTTAGTTACAGCAGGGTATGTTTTCACAATTTTTTCCTTGGTTTCTCTTTGTCTCATGGCCAGTGTGAACATGGTCTCACAAGTTCCATGTATACCATCTCATACTCCGGCTCACTTTTTTGTTTTTATGTAGTTTTTTTGTATTCAGTACAAACAGGGACTGGCCCCCTTCTAAGCGAGCTGGACATTTCATTCTGTGAATCCCCCTGACTGTGTGTGTCCTGTTGGGACCCGGTCGCTCTCAGCCCTTAGCCACATTGGGGCCTATTTTAGACCCATGGTAAGGTTTTAATATTAGAGAGTGTAGGTACTATCCCAACTGGGTACACCTTGACGTTTGGTGGGATAGCTTTATGCTTTTTTTGATCAAAAACAGTGTTTACTAAGTACCCTATGTTTATATGCACTATGCTTTTATTTAGTTACAGCAGGGTATGTTTTCACCATTTTTTCCTTGGTTTCTCTTTGTTGGCACTGTATGTAACAATGCGCCTTCGATACCCCTTAAAACGTAATTTTCTAGTAGCACGCTCCTGTCTGCCCATAAAATTGTAGGCTGTTCAGCCCAGGTAGAAGCATCATTAAGTAGGGACCCAGCATTAGAGATACGCCTTGACGCTTGCTGCTGGGCTCGCTTAAAAAGTAGCAATGCCCAAGTGCTCCCACTACAAGTAATAATACCTCATCGGTGTATGATATAGGGACTGGCTGCAGACAGTGGAGACCACAGTCTTCTCCATTCACTATAATTGCAGTACAATGACCTGCACAATCACTACCCCATCTCTATGTCACTTCCCGCTCCATGGGTCTTAATTTTAGTTTTGGCATATGATGAACGGCACATAAAAAGTTGATTTTTACAAGATAGAAGTGTTATAGTGTCCTGACACTTGAGCCCCCACTGATGTAGTGCTGCGGCACCATCACAGCGCTGCTCCCGACCCCTGGGCCCTGCACAAAGGAAAAAGCTCTAGTAGATGCATTGCTTGAGAGGGCTCATCACTTGAAGGGACACGCGCCGCCAGAGGGGGACATACGCCACCAGAGGGGGAAGAGGGGGGCATACGACGCCAGAGGGGAACGAGGGGGGCATATGACGCCAGAGGGGTTATACGACGCCAGAGGGAGAGGGCGACACACCTCACTCAAGAGGGCTCATCGCTCAAAGGGACAGGCGCCGCCAGAGGGGGACATACGCCGCCAGAGGGGGGAATACGACGGCAGAGGGGGACGAGGTGGGCATACGATGCCAGAGGGGGGGGGCATACGACGCCAGAGGGGGACGAGGGGGGGCATACGACGCCAGAGGAGGAAGAGGGGGACGAGGTGGGCATACGACGCCAGAGGGGGGGGGCATACGACGCCAGAGGGGGAAGAGGGGGACGAGGGGGGCATATGACGCCAGAGGGGGGAATACGACGCAAGAGGGGGACGAGGGGGGGGCATACGACGCCAGAGGGAGAAGAGGGGGACGAGGGGGGCATATGACGCCAGAGGGGGGAATACGACGGCAGAGGGGGACGAGGGGGGCATACGACGCCAGAGGGGGGGGACATACGACGCCAGAGGGGGACGAGGGGGGGCATACGACACCAGAGGGGGACACGCGTCAGCTCAGTACTTGCTACAGCCCCTTCATTCTCTTTAGAGACCAGACCCCCAGCGATAATGAAGGGTGTGGAATTAATTATTGACACGAGTTTACCCCTTTAGGGCCCTCTGACATTTTAACTGGCACATGGTAGGGCATTGGGCCCCAATAGCTACTAGTTACCCCTATGGCCACCAGCAGCCATGCCCTCACTATGGTGACCTGTATACTCTCGGGTACAGACTTGTGATCTGCAGAGTATACAGAAACAATAACACTGGTGGTTCCAGGATCCCCTGCAAGGTGCATAGATCTTACCGCCCTGGACTCAGGACCACCCCACTGATGCCCATCAGATTATTTTTCCCCCATATCTGAGGTCTGGGGTAACAGCCCCCAAAATTCAGGAGCATAAACACTACAACCAATCACATTTAAGCTCTTATTTTGCAAACGTCCTCCAGAAAATAAAAGCAGCGCCCTGATTGGCTGATTCAGACAACCTCAGCACTTTACGTTCACACAAACACTAAGGTGCGTCAGTGCACATAACAATGTACACAAAACTAGCAGGTAACCTCCGCTGCACGAGCGACACAGTCACCGACACACCCGTACAATTATACATTGATGCCTCGTATAAGGAGAGACGATTCTTACCACTGAGCAGCAGCCATCTTCAGCGTCATGTGACAACACACTGTCAACTTTTACCTCTGACCCCTCGCCATGTTGTGGATGGCGGATGCGCCGCCATCCAGCCGTTGCATAAACTCAATGTCGACATCTGGTGGGCAACATCGGTACTGCAGGCTGAAGAATTCTGCGCAAAATGTACTTTTCTAGTGATCCGATCTTCTATCGATCTGATTGTATGAAGTTGATAAATCATAATGTTTAAAAATCAATTTTAATCTGTCTCATTCTTTTTATTGAAACTGAATTTTGATCCAGTAGTTTCTCTGACCTACTTATTTTATAAGGTGACACTGGAAGTGCAGGATTGGATGAATAATAATAATAATTTTATTTTTTTAGCCCCAATATATTCGGCAGAGCTTTAATGTGCACTCTGCTGGATCCTGAATTATATAGCCCAGGAAAATGTTAAAAGTTATCTGGTTTATTTATTTACATAGCGCCATCATATTCCTTAGCGCTGTACAGACATCATCATCACTGTCCCCATTGGGGCTCACAATCTAAATCCCCTAACTGTACGGTTTTCCATTGCAGGATGAAACCCACCAAACAGAGAGATACCATACAACGTGAGATTATTCGGGGTGGGTGTAATGGTGCAAAGGAAGGAAGAATATTCCAGATCCCTGTCTCCCCAGAAACATTGGGGGCCGTAATTTGGGCAAATAATGATTTTCGTCCCACATTAAAAGTAGTGATTGAAAATGTTGCTACAGAAGTTAACATGATGGAGTTTTTAAACATCAGAGGTCAATTTTAATCCTGAAAACACCTGCGTCTGTCGGACACCGCCCACTGTGGAGCATCCGTGTGACTCATTCCCCAAGGCCTCGTGCACACATTGTCTATTTGTTGAGTTTTTTACCTCAGTAATTGTAAGCCAAAACCAGAAGTGGGTGTGACACCGTGGCCTAGCCAGGTAGTCACAGACACAACATCACACACACCCCCTCCCTGGACAGGTCACACCAGTCACACATAAAATCCTTGTTGCCACCCTCCAGGGTTGATGTCCACACCAGGTGGGGCGGAGCCAGGCAGTTGGCCCCGCCCACCGAGGAGTTCACAGGCCTGGAGGCGGGAAAACACAGTCAGTGAGTAGAGAGTCCAGTTGTGGACGGTAGAGAGTAAGGAGTGAAACTGTTGGTGTCTGGGTTGGAGCCCAGGCACTTCCAGCATGGTCGGAAGACGGTGGTGGCCGTCTGCAGGAGTTGGTGACGGTCAGCGGAACCGTAGGACCGGGGTCGGGCGGTGGCCCGCCGGTACCAAACCGGGGAGCCGATTGGAGCCAAGCACCAGGCAGGGTACTCAGACCCCGACTAGGCTTAAAGCCAACCTTTAGTCAAATTTGCTGATTGCGGTCTGGACCTCAGGGGTTCCTTCCCAACCAAGTCCCGATTGAAGGTAACAGCCCAACCGTTCTGGATAAGCGCCACCGCCAAGGGCCAGAGATCCAAAGGGCCAGCGTCTGCGGGCAAACGGGCTCCTCCGGCACGTATACGCCAGGGAGCGGACTACCGGTGCCCAGGCATTGGAGTCAAGATACAACACACAGGTGCAGGGAAACGACAGCCACCATCAACCCATCCAGGGAGAACACTGCAGCCGACTGCGGGCCCCCGTCGATCCAGCCGTTTGGTTTACCAGAGACTCTGTCAATCTGTGTATGAGTGAGTACACCTGTGCCATCCGGCACCGCGCTGCGCTGCACCGCAACACTGCACCCTGCAAAACCCCTGATCCGGGACTCTCTCCCGTCACCAGCATCGGTGGTGCCCACCATCACCACAACCCGTGGGTGGTGTCACGAACTCTATCTATATCCCAAAAATCCAATTTCCCTTTTCACTCGTGGGTGAGGAGCGCTGCTCGAGCCCCAGGTCTGGCTCGCTCGAGCCACCGAGGAAAAGGCACCAGATCCGAGCGCGATCACCCCAAGCGGCCCCCGCGACGGGGAACTGGCCCCCGCCCCCGACATGGGCAGAAGTGGGGCCCATGGTTTTGACTTACAAATAACAGAGGTAAAAAAAACCTCACCAAATACTCAACGAGTGCACGTGGTCTTATAGATGGTACTACAGCCTTGCTCCCTGAGGCCATGTGAACACGTTGAGTATTTGGTGAGTTTTTTACCTCAGTATTTGTAAGCCAAATCCAGGAGTAGGTGAAACATGCAGATGTGGTGCCCATGGTTTTGGCTTACACATACTGGAGGTAAAAAGCTCACCAAATACTCAACGTGTGCACGAGGCCTTATAGTTGGTCTGCAGCCTTCCTCTCTAGGACCACGTTTACACATGAAGTATTGGGAAGGGTTTTTTTACCTCAATATTTGTAGCCAAAATCAGGAGTGGAACAATCAGAGGAAAAGTATAATAGAAACACAAGCACCACTGCTGTATTTTTCACCCACTCCTGGTTTTGGCTACAAAGTCTGAGGTAAAAAACTCACTAAATACTCAACGTGCGCACATGGCCTTATAGTTGGTGCTGCAGCCTTCCTCCCTAAGGCCCCGTGCATACGTTCAGTATTCGGTGAGCTTTTTACCTCAGTATTTGTAAGCCAAAACCAGGAATGGGTGAAACATGCAGAAGGGGTGCTCGTGGTTTTGGCTTACACATACTGGAGGTAAAAAACTCAACAAATACTCTCTGTGTGCACGTGGCCTTATAGTGGGTACTACAGCCTTCCTCCCTAAGGCCACATTCACATGGTGAGTTTTTTACCTCAGTATTTGTAGCCAAAACCAGGAGTGGAACAATCAGAGGAAAAGTATAATAGATACACGGGCATCACTTCTGTATTTGTCACCCACTCCTGGTTTTGGCTTCCAAATACTGAGGTAAAAACTCACCAAATACTCATCATGTGCATGTGGCCTTATACTTATAGATGCCATAATACAGCGCCATGAGGCATTACACAGAGATACCGTGATTTACCACATATATACTATCGTATGGCTGGACACATAGATGTGGGTTGTTTTTTAGTTTTTAGAAAAAGCAGAAGTGGGTCTAGAAAGTAGAATTTTTCCTTCCTTTATATTTCAGTTTCATTCTGAATCCATTTCTGGCTTTGGTTCAGAAAACCACCCCCAAAACAGGTCATATGTAATTTTAGTCTAATGCGACATTTGGACTGTATAGAACACTATAGATGGAAGTATCTAAAAGGGGTTGTCCAAAGAGGGAAAAAAATTAATATGTAAGGCACGGATGTGCTTAAAATAATAAACAGTGAGATACCCCCTTCCCAGAGGTCTGCGCAGGCTCCAGAGGTGAAGCTTGTTCCGTTAGGTCGTTACATGAACACTGCAGACAATCACAGGTCACTTAAAGGAGATATCCGCTACTCGGACAACCCCTTCTGAATCTGAGTGTTTGACCCCATTAAACTAAAAACACTTATACTCACCTATTGCGCCATTCCAGCAGCGTCAGCACTCCTTCTCCCGGGGCTCACAATCCCTGCACTCAATCAGAGCTGTCTTCAATTGCCACCATCAATAGGAAATGAAAGATAAGCCACATCCATGACTTCCATTTGTCCAAAAGCGGGGACAGAAAAGACAGCGCAGATTGGGCAAGGGGCTCATGAGCCATAACAACTTCAAGAAGGTCGGTTTCACACTTGCGTTGTTTTGACGCAAACGGAATCCGTCATTAATGTAGTACAGTTCATTTATTTACAGTGGAAGAGCGACACCAAGCTTCCTGCACTACCCGCATGTGTCCACATGGTGTCGCGCTTACACTGCGTAAATAAATGAACTGTACTACATGAGTGACGGAGTCCGTTTGCTTCAAAACAACAAACCGACCGAAGCCAGAGAGAGCGAGTGCTGCCATTTCTGCAATGGCGCAAGAGGTGAGTATAAAGGCCGCTTTACACGCTGCGATATCGTGACCGATGTCGCTAGCGTGGGTACCCGCCCCCATCGGTTGTGCGACACAGGTGTCGCGGGCGGAGGAGGGGACGCTGCGCTCTCCCACTGCTCGGGTCCGGCTGCCGCTGCTGCTGCGGCTGCTGCTGCTCGGTGGTGGCTCGAGCGGTGGGCCGGATCCCGGGGACTCGAGCGGCGTTCCTCGCCCGTGAGTGAAAAAGGGGATTTTGATTGTGAGGGGTTTGATTATTGTCCGTGACGCCACCCACGGTTGTGGTGATATTGGTGACACCACCGCTGCTCTGGACGGGGATCCCGGGAGCGGTGACAGGGAGCAGCTTTGTTGTTAGTTCTCCCCTCCATGGGTAGGGGGTTGGTTGTCCCGGGGCCCGGTGATGGGGTAGGGATGAATGGCAGGCGGGTTACGGGGCCTGGTGAGGTGCAGGGTCGCGGGGGCAGCGCTGTGCCGCACGGCACGGTGGTACTCACTCAGCCAATGATGAGGACACAGTTCTCGGTAAAACACACGGCTGGATGGACGGGTCCCACAGACGGCTGCGGTGTTGTTTTCTCCCGGCAGGTTGATGGTGACTGCCTATCCCTGCACCTAGATATGGTAAATGGTTCCAATGGGTTCCCACCGGTAACCCGCTCCCCGGCTTGGATATAGGCCGGAGGAGCCCCTTTTGCCCGCAGGCGCTGGCCCTGAGAAACGGTTGCCTTGGCGGTGGCGGTGTCTCCCTCACTTGGTTGGACTGTTGCCTTCTGTCGGGACTTGGCTGTTGGGAAACCCAGGAGGTTCCCTTCACTAACGAATTTGGCAAATTCACGGCGACTCCTAGCCTTGCCGGGGTCCGTAAGCCACTGCCAGATGGTGCTGGCTTCTCTTCACGTACCGGTCCGGTACCGCCGGGCCACCGTCCGTCCACGGTCCTTACGGTAGACTCCAATCGGCCACTCCTGCAGACGGTCACCACCGTCTGCCAACCTTGCTGATCTGTCCGGGAACACACACCCGGACCAACTTCAGGCTCTTTTACTACTTCTCTCATTCCACTTTCACTTCTCAAACTGATCTCTCTCCACTCCTCAACTCATCTGCCTGCTTTTCCCGCCTTCAAGACTGTGAACTCCTCGGTGGGCGGGACCAACCGCCTGGCCCACCCCCTGGTGTGAACATCAGCCCCTGGAGGAAGGCAACAAGGGTTTTGTGTCTGACTTCGGTGTGCCTGCTGGGAGTGTGGGGTGTGTGGATGTTGTTCTCTGTGGCCCCTGGCTTGTCCAGTGCGCCACATTCCCCCTTAGTTAAATGCAGACCGTCCGCGGGCTGCCCGTCCATCACCGGTTTTATTTTCACCAACTGAAAAATAGAAAAACGGTAACACATAACAATTATAATAACTTCTTCCCACATCGGGAGGTACTCTTACTTAAACGTTGCGTAACGGTTACGGCTTCCGCTCTCTCTCCCGCCCAAGCAACCTGGCCCTGATGCTGCCCCTAAGCAAACAGGCAGAACCCCTTGACCCCAGACCTGCACAAGTTGCCCGAGCGGGTTCTGTCCTTTTCAGGGGACCCACGTCCATGGGGAACCCCTGAAACCCCCAGAGGATTGCCACCGGTTCCGGTGGTGGCTGGGCCCCAGCCTGCTCCACTGCGGGCCCTTCCTCCAATCTGCCTCTCCGGAGGCGGTAACGGTGAAATCCACAACAACATTATTTACATGCCACTAGTTTGTGGTTGCCCTGCTAGTTCTCGGGCCTGTTCATAAGGAGTTCCTTATGCAAAACTTTTCAAACGGTCCCCACGGGGACAACGGTGCCGGCAACGACCGGTTCTAAGCAGGCTGACAATCAGGTAGCAAATCAGATGACTTCATCGGTAGATTATTCTTCACTTATCATTCATTTTAACTTCAAACGGTACTTTTAACACTGGTGGTCCCAACGGGGACAACTGCCATGGCACTCCGCTGCCCTTACTCTGATTCTTCTGAAGAGGCAGCCCCATCTTCCGCCACCAGCATATCAAACATACAGTGGCAGGCCTGCTGTGAAAGGGGTGCCCGGTATCCGTTTCCACCATTGCATGGGGTGTAATAAACCACCGGTTCTCCCACGTAGCGGGGACACTCACTTGCCGCCGCGCTTCCAGGGGTGGGCTCAGCACCGGAGCTGGAGTCACTGGAGTCACTATCACTTGTCTCTGCGTCAGGCGGGTTGCCGCCAGCTGCCGCAGCCTCCTGGCCTCCAGCATCCAGCACATCAGATTCTTCTGCGGTAGCGTGGGGTAGTAGGTCAGGTTGGTTAACGCTGAGGCGCCCCAAGAATAATGGTAGGGATGATACGAGGGCCGAGACAGGGCCGGGCCCCCCAGCCGCAGTGACTGGTCCTGGTAGGACATGGGGACGTGGGCTACCCATTGGCTCCATCACATCTACTCCCTTCCCATACATTGGGGCGGTTGCAACCAGCGTTTCCACTTCATTGGTCCACTGCTTCATCATAAGGAATATCTGACTTTGCTGGCGTCGGTGGAACTCCATCACTCGGGCCTTCATCCATGCCACGGTCCCGGGCTCGGGGTCTGGCGCAATCACTACCGGGGCTTCTGGCACATCTTCGTTAAGGGGCCGCGGTCCCAGCGGCTCCCACGGGAGCGATTCAGGGGAGTCCTGAGCGTCTGCAGCCGGTTGGTCCGCCGGGGCGGGTTGGCAGGGTATCGCTACCGGTTGGACAGGTAGCGGGCCTAGTGGCGGGGCGGCAGCAGCTAACACGGGTAGCGGGGAGGGAGGCAGGGTGAGCGGGCGCAGGCCGGGCTCATCAGCCGCAGTGGCCGATCCCTCGGGAATACAGGGGCGTGGGTCTCTTACCCGCTCCTCCAAATCCTCTTCCACCTCGCGTCTCCGCATAGCAGCCACCACGTCCGCCATGTCGGTCTCCCACTCCTCCAGGAGGAGCTGCATGTGGGCTTGCAGACGGTTATTCAGCGGGGCAGTCCAGTCTCTCAGCCACATCGCCGTGCCGGGTGCGGGAGCGTCCTCGTTGGTAGTCGGACTGTGCATTTTGGCAATAAAGTCTTCCAGGAATCCAGTATCGCTGCAGAGTCCTGGCGTCCCTGCTTTTATAGCTGCGGGCTACATGCGGCCAGACGCCATCAGTCCCCCTTAGCCTCTTTCCGGCTCCTCCTCTATAGGGGCGGGGTTTAGGCCTTCGCGCCTTGACTACTCGAGGAGACGCTCGAGCGGGAACTCTTCGCGCCCAAGATGGCGGCTTTTCAAATTTTCCGGCCGGACACCTCCGGCGGTCACACAAGGCGCACTTCCACCAGTCGGTAGAACGGTAGGATCCTGTTCGTGACGCCAAGTTGTCGCGGGCGGAGGAGGGGATGCTGCGCTTTCCCACTGCTCGGGTCCGGCTGCCGCTGCTGCTGCGGCTGCTGCTGCTGCGGCTGCTGCTGCTCGGTGGTGGCTCGAGCGGTGGGCCGGATCCCGGGGATTCGAGCGGCGTTCCTCGCCCATGAGTGAAAAAGGGGATTTTGATTGTGGGGGTTTTGATTATTGTCCGTGACGCCACCCACGGTTGTGGTGGTGAAGTTAGTGACACCACCGCTGCTCTGGACGGGGATCCCGGGAGCGGTGACAGGGAGCAGCTTTGTTGTTAGTTCTCCCCTCCGTGGGTAGGGGGTTGGTTGTCCCGGGGCCCGGTGATGGGGTAGGGATGAATGGCAGGCGGGTTACGGGGCCTGGTGAGGTGCAGGGTCGCGGGGGCAGCGCTGTGCCACACGGCACGGTGGTACTCACTCAGCCAATGATGAGGACACAGTTCTCGGTAAAACACACGGCTGGACGGACGGGTCCCACAGACGGCTGCGGTGTTGTTTTCTCCCGGCAGGTTGATGGTGACTGCTTTTCCCTGCACCTAGATACGGTAGATGGTTCCAATGGGTTCCCACCGGTAACCCACTCCCCGGCTTGGATATAGGCCGGAGGAGCCCCTTTTGCCCGCAGGCGCTGGCCCTGAGAAACGGTTGCCTTGGCGGTGGCGGTGTCTCCCTCACTTGGTTGGACTGTTGCCTTCTGTCGGGACTTGGCTGTTGGGAAACCCAGGAGGTTCCCTTCACTAACGAATTTGGCAAATTCACGGCGACTCCTAGCCTTGCCGGGGTCCGTAAGCCCCTTCCAGATGGTGCTGGCTTCTCTTCGCGTACCGGTCCGGTACCGCCGGGCCACCGCCCGTCCACGGTCCTTACGGTAGACTCCAATCGGCCACTCCTGCAGACGGTCACCACCGTCTGCCAACCTTGCTGATCTGTCCGGGCCACACACCCGGACCAACTTCAGGCTCTTTTACTACTTCTCTCCTTCCACTTTCACTTCTCAAACTGATCTCTCTCCACTCATCAACTCATCTGCCTGCTTTTCCCACCTCCAGGACTGTGAACTCCTCGGTGGGCGGGACCAACCGCCTGGCCCACCCCCTGGTGTGAACATCAGCCCCTGGAGGAAGGCAACAAGGGTTTTGTGTCTGACTTCGGTGTGCCTGCTGGGAGTGTGGGGTGTGTGGATTTTGTTCTCTGTGGCACCTGGCTTGTCCAGGGCACCACACAGGCAAATCGCTGCCCGTGGCGCACAACATCGCGCGGATCCGGAGATGAGCGGGACGAACATCCCACCCACCTCCTTCCTTCCACATTGCGGGTGGGATGCAGGTAAGAAGAGGTTCCTCGTTCCTGCGGTGTCACACGGAGCGATGTGTGCTGCCGCAGGGACGACGAACTACATCGTTACTGCAGGCGCAACGATATTCTAGAATGGACCCCCATGTCACCGATGAGCGATTTTGCACGTTTTTGCAACGATACAAAATCGCTCATAGGTGTCACACGCAATGGCATCGCTAAAGTGACCGGATGTGCGTCACAAATTCCGTGACCCCCAACGAGATCACTTGAGCGATGTCGCAGCGTGTAAAGCGGCCTTAAGTGTTTTTATTTTAACGGGGTAAACACTCATATTGAGATTGAATTGTCCCAATATTAGACAACTACTTTATGCCCCATGGCTTTGGATTTCCTTCTGACACATTAGATGGTTGGTGGGCGGGAGATAGGTATATGGGGTCTTTAGTCTCTTCCCAACCTAGGACATAAAAGTAATTCCTTGTTGAACACGAAACATACGTGATGGAGACTGACTGTGCTACATAGCTGGCATCTTCTTATAACAGCAACGACCAGAGCGAGCTCCAATCTCTGCTGTTTAGCCATTTAAATGCCACTGGCAATCAGTGAATGTGTACACCAGCTGCAAATGGCAATTAGTGCATGAATACACCAGCTGCCACTGGCAATCAGCGCATGTGTACACTAGCTGCCACTAGCTATCAGTGGATGCGTACACCATCTGTTGGTGTTTGAGATGTACTAATATAGGGTTTGATGATTAATACCCTTTTTTGTAACTTTATATCCCATGTTATACATATTGATAGGTTGGGGTATATAGGTAGTGATTTTTATCTTTCTACTGCCCAGCCGGATAGTGAATATACCATTGTCTTAATTAGTGTGGGATTTATTGATTAATATACCCGCTTTATGTGTCACTAATATTAGGCTGAGCAGACCTACATATTTGCCGGTAGAAATGGTCATTTTTGAAAGTTTTTAAAATTTATCAATAAACGTTAGGTTTTATATTGTTACAATCCACCAGCTCAGTGATTTTTTTTTTCTTAGTTGTGGATTTCTTTGGTGACATACAGTGATATTCCAATTGTGACATCACCCATGTGTAGCCACGCCCCCCGTGATGTCACAAGTGGATTCCAATTGTGATGTCACGGAATTTGTGCCTATAATGAGTGATGTTACAGATTGAGGCTTTGTCTGGAGAGACTCATTGTGGTATCTACACAATTAGTGATTTTCCTCCATACTAAAATACTATTCAGATTACTGCTAGTTCTGATTTTGCTATTAGCGCCTGTGGCAGGTGCTCCCATCGGAAACCGCAACATGCGGTCCATACCGGAGAACAAGATCCAGGGAGGTAAGTGCATTACCAGATATACACTGACTATGGGGTAAAGAGGGACCGCCATTTTAATTTTTACTTCATAAATCAATAATACACATGGAAATAAGCAACTTTGTAATAATGTATGGAGAACTATGGGGAGTGTATTTTAATATATGGAAGACTATGAACAGTGTATTATAATGTATGGACAACTATGGGGAGTGTATTATAATCCATGGAGAGCTATGGGGAGTGTATTATAATGTATTGAGGACCATGAGGAGTATATTATAATGTATGGAGGACTATGGGGAGTGTATTATAATACATGGAGGACTATGGGGAGTGTATTATAATACATGGAGGACTATGGGGAGTGTATTATAATCCATGACGAGCTATAGGGAGTGTATTATAATACATGGAGAGCTATGGGGAGTGTATTATAATGTATGGAGGACTATGAGGAGTGTATTATAATGTATGGAGGACTATGAGGAGTATATTATAATGTATGGAGAGCTATGGGGAGTGTATTATAATGTATGGCGGACTATGGTGAGTGTATTATAATGTATTGAGGACCATGAGGAGTATATTATAATGTATGGAGGACTATGGGGAGTGTATTATAATGTATGGAGGACTATGAGGAGTGTATTATAATACATGGAGGACTATGAGGAGTGTATTATAATGTATGGAGGACTATGAGGAGTATATTATAATGTATGGAGAGCTATGGGGAGTGTATTATAATGTATGGCGGACTATGGTGAGTGTATTATAATGTATGGAGGACTATGAGGAGTGTATTATAATACATGGAGGACTATGAGGAGTGTATTATAATGTATGGAGGACTATGAGGAGTATATTATAATGTATGGAGAGCTATGGGGAGTGTATTATAATGTATGGCGGACTATGGTGAGTGTATTATAATGTATGGAGGACTATGAGGAGTGTATTATAATACATGGAGGACTATGAGGAGTGTATTATAATGTATGGAGGACTATGAGGAGTATATTATAATGTATGGAGAGCTATGGGGAGTGTATTATAATGTATGGCGGACTATGGTGAGTGTATTATAATGTATGGAGGACTATGAGGAGTGTATTATAATACATGGAGGACTATGAGGAGTGTATTATAATGTATGGAGGACTATGAGGAGTATATTATAATGTATGGAGAGCTATGGGGAGTGTATTATAATGTATGGCGGACTATGGTGAGTGTATTATAATGTATGGAGGACTATGAGGAGTGTATTATAATACATGGAGGACTATGAGGAGTGTATTATAATGTATGGAGGACTATGAGGAGTATATTATAATGTATGGAGAGCTATGGGGAGTGTATTATAATGTATGGCGGACTATGGTGAGTGTATTATAATGTATGGAGGACTATGAGGAGTGTATTATAATACATGGAGGACTATGAGGAGTGTATTATAATGTATGGAGGACTATGAGGAGTATATTATAATGTATGGAGAGCTATGGGGAGTGTATTATAATGTATGGCGGACTATGGTGAGTGTATTATAATGTATGGAGGACTATGAGGAGTGTATTATAATACATGGAGGACTATGAGGAGTGTATTATAATGTATGGAGGACTATGAGGAGTATATTATAATGTATGGAGAGCTATGGGGAGTGTATTATAATGTATGGCGGACTATGGTGAGTGTATTATAATGTATGGAGGACTATGAGGAGTGTATTATAATACATGGAGGACTATGAGGAGTGTATTATAATGTATGGAGGACTATGAGGAGTATATTATAATGTATGGAGAGCTATGGGGAGTGTATTATAATGTATGGCGGACTATGGTGAGTGTATTATAATGTATGGAGGACTATGAGGAGTGTATTATAATACATGGAGGACTATGAGGAGTGTATTATAATGTATGGAGGACTATGAGGAGTATATTATAATGTATGGAGAGCTATGGGGAGTGTATTATAATGTATGGCGGACTATGGTGAGTGTATTATAATACATGGAGGACTATGGGGAGTGTATTATAATGTATGGAGGACTATGGGGAGTGTATTATAATGTATGGAGGACTATGAGGAGTGTATTATAATACATGGAGGACTATGAGGAGTATATTATAATGTATGGAGGACTATGAGGAGTATATTATAATGTATGGAGAGCTATGGGGAGTGTATTATAATGTATGGCGGACTATGGGGAGTGTATTATAATACATGGAGGACTATGGGGAGTGTATTATAATGCATGTAGAGCTTTGGGGAGTGAATTATAATGTATTGAGGACTATGAGGAGTATATTATAATGCATGGAGGACTATGAGGAGTG
Source organism: Anomaloglossus baeobatrachus (assembly GCF_048569485.1). Taxonomy (NCBI): domain Eukaryota; kingdom Metazoa; phylum Chordata; class Amphibia; order Anura; family Aromobatidae; genus Anomaloglossus; species Anomaloglossus baeobatrachus. Next base: position 244,452,052 of record NC_134359.1, read on the forward strand.
TATTATAATGTATTGAGCACTATGAAATGCATTATAATATTAGATATTATATCATCGGGATATCGGAGTATGGGAGAGCCAAGTGTCAGTATAATTATCCTGTACCCCAAGGGGGGGCCCAGGTTCAAACATTGCACCGGGGCCCATTGAACTCTCGTTACACCACGTCCTGATCCAGTAGACGCCCCGCTCAGGCTGAACAATGCAGAGGCCTCAGGTTGCTTGTCAGGCTCTGAGGTGTGAACAGATTCCGACAACATCAACCTTTAAAAATGATTTTGAGGCTTTTTATAACATCTGAAACACTCATTAAAACAAATGAGGCAATAACACCTTTTAGATCCCTTTAATAATGCGCCCCTGTTGGTGCTTGAGATGTACTAATACAGGGTTTGATGATTAATACCCTTTTTTGTAACTTTATATCCCATCTTATACATATTGGTAGGTTGGGGTATATAGGTAGTGATTTTTATCTTTCTAGTGTCCAGCCGGATAGTGACTATACCATTTTCATCATTAGTGTGGGATATATTGATTAATATACCCGCTTTATGGGTCACTAATATTAGGCTGAGCAGACCTACATACTGTATTTGCCGGTAGAAATGCTCATTTTTGAAAGATTTTAAAATGTATCAATAAATGTTAGGTCTTATATTGTTACAATCCACCAGGTCAGTGATTTTTTTTCTTAGCTGTGGATTTCTTTGGTGACATACACTGATATTCCAACTGTGACATCACGCATGTGTAGCCACGCCCCCCGTGATGTCACAAGTGGATTCCAATTGTGATGTCACGGAATTTGTGCCTATAATGAGTGATGTTACAGATTGAGGCTTTGTCTGGAGAGACTCATTGTGGTATCTACACAATTAGTGATTTTCCTCCATACTAAACTGCTATTCAGATTACTGCTAGTTCTGATTTTGCTATTAGCGCCTGTGACAGGTGCTCCCATCGGAAACCGCAACATGCGGTCCATACCGGAGAACAAGATCCAGGGAGGTAAGTGCATTACCAGATATACACTGACTATGGGGTAAAGAGGAACCGCCATTTTAATTTTTACTTCATAAATCAATAATACACATGGAAATAAGCGACTTTGTAATATTTCTTATCAGAGATAATCTGCTTCTTTCTCCTTCTCTCTGATTTTTCACTCTTCATTCACCTGTAAATTCTGTCTTCAGTGAATACAAATTTCCCATTCCTGAGATAGGAGATGACAATTGCTGCTTTTCATATTCTATGGAGGAGGAGGAGCGAGTGGCCGACAGACATTCTGCTGCAAGTTCTCCTGACCGTAAGGTACAGATCTCCATAGAACATTATGAAAACCAACTGTCATCTCCTATTTCAGTAATGGGAGATTTGTAGTCACTGAAGACAGATTTCACCTCAGAATTCAGCATTTTGAGAATGAAAGATCAGAGAAGAAATAAGCAGATTTCTATGTGAAGATATTACACAGTTTATCTGGTGAAGGGTTATCTGATCACTTCTGTTCTTTCTTTTTCTCTTTCAGAGGATAACATCGTCCTTCCCAATAATTCTCAGGATCTGACCGTTAACATTGCTATAGGTGCTTGCCTTGCCTTCATCCTTGTGATAACGGTTGCTGCCATCTCTACCCTCATCTATAGGTAAGTATAGTAAGGAATGATTTATGGGCCACACTGGAGCCTGGAGGAGAAATGTCTCATCTTCAGGTCACTCCAGTAATGGGGACATTTCAGTGTAGACTAGAAAACCATGTGCAGGACCCTGGTCCAGAGGCCATGTCAGTGCCCGTGGCCCCCGGAGCTGAGCACTGGGGACTTCCTGCTCCCTGTCGGCATCCGGTGCTTCTTCCCCAATACCATGTCCGCACTTCCACAGAGGACATTGTGGCTCTTCCCAATCACAAGAGGCGGCTGGACCAGACCCCGCTGTAGTACAGACTTCTAGGGTCTCTCCAGTCTGGAGCCCGGGGACTGATGGGGCAGATTAGACTTTTATGTAGATAATGAAGAATAATTATTGAAATGACAGAATGGTGATAATTCTCCTGATAGAACATGTAATGTAACACGTGTTATTACCCTGTCAAGAAATCACATTTCATTATAATTTACAATATGACTTCAATTTTACCATTTTACAGGCTTTGGAAAAACAAAAAGTCCAGAAGAGATGAGGAAGGTCTAAGCCACGCTGACGAAGATCGTGAATGCCACGACGACTTAAACAGCCTGTGCAGCGGCAAACCAAATGGTAAATATATCTTTACACATGTGACATTGTATCACGACCGGGGAAGGGCTTCTCAGGTGTAGGGGGCTCCAGAGCCGAGCTCCCTCCACACACGGCAGGTACCGGCTATACTCTATAGATGGCATTCAGGGGGGCTCAGGAGCCAAGCTCCCTCCACACACGACAGGTGCCGGCTATACTCTATAGCTGGCATTCGGGGGGCTCAGGAGTCGAGCTCCCTCCACACGCGGCAGGTACCGGCTTTACTTTATAGCTGGCATTCGGGGGTTCAGGAGCCGAGCTCCCGCTACACGCGGCAGGTACCGGCTATACTCTATAGCTGGCATTCATTTCTTACACCCGCAACTAGCGTCCAATTGCAGACACAGCTATTAACCACTTAGGCTGGTTTCACACTACGTTTATTTAACATGCGTCAGGAACGTTTTTTTGCTGCAAAAGCGGATCCTGCTTTTACAGCAAAAAACGCATGCAAACGCATCTGTTATTTTGCAGGATCCTGTCACTGGATGTTTAGGGGCGGGCATTGGAGTCATGTGATCGGGAGTGAGGGGAACTAGACTGGGAGCCGGCTTCTGACAGCTGCAGACGCTCGTAACCAAGGTAAACATCGGGCTTGGATACCCGATATTTATCTTGGTTACGAGTGTCTGCAGCTGCTAGGAGCAGGGCTGCCTGCACACGTAACCAACGTAAACATCGGGTAACTAAGAGAAGTGGTTACCCGATATTTACCTTCGTTACGAGTGTCCGCAGCTCTCAGGTGGGAGAGAGAGGGAGGGGAGGAAGGGGGAAAGACAGAGATAGAGAGAGAGAGAGAGAGGGTGAGGGAGGGAGGAGGAGAGAGAGACAGATCACGCGAGACTGGTTCTGTGCATGCTCAGTAGAGCAAGCAGGATCCTGTCTATCAGCACGCCAGCGTTCACCTGCGTTTGCGTGCTGTTTAGTCAGGATCCGGTGACATGCAGTATTTGGACGCAGCTCAAAAACGCTACAAGTAGCGTTTTTGAAAGATGTTAAAAAACTGCAAGTCGCTGGATCCTCACTATAACGCACGCAAACGCAGGTGAACGCATGTTAACGCGAGTCCATTGCAAATGCATTGAAGTGAAAACGCATTTGCACTGGATCCGTTTTTCCGCTAAAAAAACGTTATGGACGGATGTTAAATAAACGTAGTGTGAAACCAGCCTTAAACGCTGCTGTTGCCCAAATAAATGGCTCCCATTATCCCTTGCATTGCTATTGTGGGTGGCTGATGGCTCACTATGGCAGCCAGGGGTCCTTTAAAGACCCTCTGTCGCTGCTTGTGAGGCTCAGCCATATATTGAGCTCCATAGGAAAACGTGGTTATCATTATGTCCTGCAATATCATGGTATTACAGGATATAGTATAAGCGATTAAACCATTCAAGTTCCCTAAAAGGACCAATAAAAATTTGAAGAAATAAAGTTAAAGGTTTTAAGACAGACATTTTTAAAAAATAATCAAAGGATTTAATTCATCCATCTTTTCCTCCATTAAAAATACAGAAAGGAAAAAATAATTATATACATACAGTATTTGGTATCACCACATTTGTAAAAGTCCAATCTATTAAAAGATAGTATCTATAGAAACATCAGCTCCCAAGTAAAAACAAGTGATTTCCAAATCCCGTCAGTGAATGAACCCGAGACATTAAGGAAATTTTCTACAAGAAACACAGAGAAGATATTTATTTTATTAATGCTGATTTCAATATTCTGTGTTACAGGAGAACATGAGGAGAAAATAAAGCTTATTGCTGATGATGCTCCTCATGAACCCAAGACTGAAAATGGAGATATCCTTGAAGAGACCAAGATCCCTGTGTCTGGCCCCCCTGATGTAATAATCGGCATGCCAGATGAGGACGTGGTCCCCGCCTCTGGCCCCTCTGATGTAATAATCGGCATGCCAGATGAGGACGTGGTCACTGCCTCTGGCCCCCCTGATGTAGTAATCAGCATGCCAGATGAGGACATGGTCCCCGCCTCTGGCCCCTCTGATGTAATAATCGGCATGCCAGATGAGGACGTGGTCACCGCCTCTGGCCCCTCTGATGTAATAATCGGCATGCCAGATGAGGACGTGGTCACTGCCTCTGGCCCCTCTGATGTAATAATCGGCATGCCAGATGAGGACGTGGTCCCCGCCTCTGACGGTAAGTTTATTTTATCTTCACTTTCAGCAATTTCTTAATATTTTCTAGGTCATATACTGTATGTGTCTGCATAGATTTTGTGTTCACCATTAGGGGCAGGAACTGCTTTTTGCAGATATTTTTGTCTGATTCATTAATTATCTATTACGTGCTCCAGTCCCCCGGAGACATTTTATGTTTGCCTGAAATTGTGGCGCAATATTTGCATAATTTTGTAAAGAATAGCAAACCAAGCCAAAGGCCAAAAAAAGACTTATTGTTTATTTTCCACAAAATTTATGAACCATTTGCAACATTTTCAAGAATGTGGCGTAAAAAACCATTGACAAATACACAATAGAAAAAATAAAGAAAAAGAAAACTAAATAAATAATACAACACAAATAATGTATCGGGTCCAATGTGTTTTACAGATCATGAAGAGGACATGGTAAATATTCCACCTCCTCCTCCTCCGCTTCCAAGTTACCATACACTTTTTGGACAAGGAGCGGACATGAATAGATCAGAAGGCTCTATGTCTGACGACAAAAAGGACTGCGACCTCCAACCACAGTAAGTTATTACCTCTTATATGTCTGCATGTTTATATATATATATATATGTGTATGTGTATGTGTGTGTGTGTGTGTGTGTGTGTGTGTGTGTGTGTGTTTTAACATAAACAAGTAATGGGCTAAATAATTAGAAATTGGGCGCTTTAGAGCTAAACATTTTAGCTTTATGTATTTATTATCTAGAGCAGGGCTTCTCAAACTTTTCTACTCGTTCCTCTTTAGACATACCCAAGAAATGCCCGAGCTTCACCTGGACGATCTAGCCGGTGAATGGGCCTTGCCACCTGTAATGGACGGCTGGGATAGGGTCACCTCCGCTGACAGTAAGTTAATGTTATCTTCATTTTAAACAATTTCTAATAGTTTCTGCGTGTCCAACCCCACACCGGGAATAAAGTAGAATTAATGTCCATTAACACTTATAAACAATGTGTTTTACAGAAGGAGAAGAGGACACGGAAGATATTCTACTTCCAAGAAACATCCACACTTGCCAGTGTGGAAACATGCCCTTTAGGGTACAACTTTTTGTTTACTTCAAAACAAAGGATGGAGACCTCCTGCCCATGTAAGTTCTTATGATTTTGTATTATGAATATATATGTTTTATGCTATATGTTAAGTTTTAAGATAAATTGAAATTGCCCACTTTTTCTACCCATTGCTCATTAAACAGAACAAAATAATGCTCGGGCCTCACCAGACAGACCATGGGTGGCGCCTGGGCCTCACCATCTAGAGTTAAAACCCATACTAATATCAAAAATATTTCTCAGTATTGTTTGTTTGTCTCATAAACCAGTATAATAATATAATATTAGAATAACTACAAAATGACCAACGATGATTCTAAATAAAATATTGCTGCAGTCATAGAATGGACTGTGCAGCACACGATCACTTCTAGGGAAACTGCCCCCCCCCCTCCCCAGCTGCCTCTAAGGGAAGCCTTACCGTTTGAGAGGCACTGATCTAGTGGATAACAGAATCTTCCTGGCTGTCCTGCTCATTATCATATATATCCATGTATTTATATTATTCCTTACTATTTTCCTTATTTTATGATCATGTATTACAGGTGAGGCAAAGCGAGGTCAAGACGCAGATTCCGGGCTCGGTCTCTGCTCCCAACCACTGGACATGACATTTACCGGACTTTCCGCAGTCAGATGTAGTCACAGACAAGTGACTTTCCTGCTGCATAGAGGCAGATTACCGGGCTCGGTTTCTGCTCTCACCCATGGATATGACATTTACCGGACTTTCCGCAGTCAGATGTAGTCACAGACAAGTGACTTTCCTGCTGCATAAAGAGGCAGAGTACCGGGCTCGGTCTCTGCTCTCACCCATGGATATGACTTTTACTGGACTTTCCGCAGTCAGACGTAGTCACAGACAAGTGACTTTCCTGCTGCATAAAGAGGCAGATTACCGGGCTCGGTTTCTGTTCTCAACATTTTATATGCAAAGCCCAAGGGAAGGGCTCTCCTTTAGCCATGGTTCCCTAAAGGTTTCCTCCACTGGGGGTTTTTCCTTTCCTGAGTGCTGAAGGACGACTCTTCATGAGTCAAGGCCCCCTGTCATCATCATCATCATCATCATCATCATCATCATCAAGGCCACATAAAATATTGTCCTGACTTCAAATAGGAACTTCTATATTAGACAAATTGAATGAAGTAAATAAAGAAGTCAGCGTATATCATGTGTATCTGAGTATTTTTATAGATGTTGTTGTAGCTTTTTTGTTCTAAATCAAATTCAGATTACTGGATCACCAAGGAGGACAAATTGATGGACGAGGCCATGTTAATCATAATGTCACAGGTTGCTGCGAAAACTGCTCCCTGACCTATCATTTCTGCTTGATGTATTTAGTATCCTATGTATCTCCTCTGCTTTTATTTTCATCCTTTTCCCCTTAAAGGTACCATCACACATAACGAGATCGCTAGAGAGATCGCAGCTGAGTCACGGTTTCTGTGACGCAGTAGCGATCCCGTTAGCGATCTTTTTATGTGTGACATCTACCAGCGATCAGGCCCCTGCTGTGAGATCGCTAGTCGTTGCAGAATGGTCCAGGCCATTTTCTTCAAAGGCGATGTCCTGCTGGGCAGGACACATCGCTGTGTTTGACACTGTGTGACAGGGTCACAGTGACTGCTGAGATCGTTATACAGGTCGCTACTGCGACCTGTATTGTTCCTGCATTGCTGGTAAAATCTGACTGTGTGACATCTCACCTGCGACCTCCCAGCGACTTACCAGCGATCCCTATCAGGTCCCATTGTTTTCGGGATCGCTGGTAAGTCGTTGTGTGTGACTTGGCCTTAAGACCCTGCGGAGTTCCTCTCAGCTGCTTTTTATCAGCACTTCCTTGGTGTCTGTATAAGCCCTCATTTTCCGATACTTAGTGCTGGTGATAAGTCCTCTACCCTTTACAAGTCTTCAGTGAAAGCAGTTGGCTCGCATTTGTGTGGTGTAACCTTGTTGTTGTTTGCAGTTCCTCTTCCTGAGGCATCTGGAGATAAGTTGTAGTGACCTTTGCTTGTTTGTTATCCCTGTATGTCCATTAGCGCTCAGTGAGGTTAACAAAGAGCTCAAACCATCCACTTCCTTCCTAGGGCCTAGATACAGGGTCAGCCTAGGTTCAGGTATCCTGTTCAACACATAGGTGCGGTGATGGAACCCAGGGCCCAGCGGTAGGCTTGGTCAGGGGTTACCATTTCTCCCTTCCCTAGACACCGGTTTTCCTTTCCCTTTCGCCGTATGTTGGGTAATTCCCTGTATCTAGTGGGACAATTGAGCGCTTGGAAAAAAGAATGCACACCGGTTGTGTGCATAAGCGATTCTGATTATTCCCCTATGAGTAGTTCACAAAGAAATGTAATACTGCATTCAACGTTCCCATTGGAAGTTCCACCGGCCACCCCCTTCTCTGAAAAGTATGTCTTTCGCAGTTTACTGCCCATAACACAGCTTTCTTAGAACATTACAAATTAAATTAGAAATTATTAGACCAAATACGAAAACTTGGATATTAGACTATAAGGGGTACTTTGCACACTACGACATCGCAAGCCGATGCTTGCGATGCCGAGCGCGATAGTCCCCGCCCCCGTCGCAGCTGCGATATCATTTTGATAACTGCCATAGCGAACATTATCGCTACGGATGCTTCACATGCACTCACCTGTCGTGCGACGTCGCTCTGGCCGGCGAACCGCCTCCTTATTAAGGGGGCGGGTCATGCGGCATCACAGCGACGTCACACAGCAGGCGGCCAATAGGAGCGGAGGTGCGGATATGAGCGGGATGTAAACATCCCGCCCACCTCCTTCCTTCCGCATTGCAGCCGGGACGCAGGTAAGAGATGTTCCTCGCTCCTGTGACTTCACACACAGCGATGTGTGCTGCTGCAGGAGCGAGGAACAACATTGGACCGTCGCGTCAGCGTAATTATGGAATTCGCCGACGCTACAACAATGATACGATTACGACGCTTTTACGCTCATTAATCGTATCATCTAAGATTTACACACTACAATGTCGAGAGCGACGCAGGAAGTGCGTCACTTTCGACATGACCCCACCGACATCGCACCTGCGATGTCAGTGTGCAAAGTACCCCTTAGACTAGCTAATACTAAACAAAATGTAGAATGGAGAAAATCCCCTTCTATTTGAATTTCCCTCTTTTGTAAATGATATAACTTCTACCACAGAGTTAGTTTGTATCTACATAGGGGCTTCAGTCTCATGGGTCTTGTAATCATGATGGCACTTACTTCCTATGTGCTTCACCCATCCACCCTCATTGTGGACACCCACAACTCACTAGTAGTGGTCCTCCATCATCTAGGACAGGGGTCTCAAACACGTGGGCCGCATGCAGCATGTGAGTCGCCCACCGCTGCAGCGGTCGCCCCGGGGATACCGCTCCACCTAAAGGGACACCGCAGGGACTGCTCTTTAAGATCTTCTGGCAACATGTATGTCAGGTTATTTACATCTGATTCGTGACGCCACTCTCGGTTTGCAGTCAAGGTTATGGGTGACCGCCACTGCAGTTTTAACGAGCGTCTGGGGCTGATGGGATCTGCAGCAGGGTGGTGTGGCCTCCCGAGAGTGAGCTGGCCCCAGGGGCTCGGGTGTATGTGTGTAGAACAACAGGTCGCAGAATAACTCAGTCTCAGTCCAAAGTGTCTTTCAACTTGTTTACTCACGTTCAGGTGTTTTTGTGAGGCAATCCGGGCGATGCTGAGATTAAACCAGGTGGAACCAGGTATCCTACAGGCTGGTCTAAGGGTAACCGTCAACTCGCCTTCCTAGCACTTCTTGTTTGGATAACCCCTGACTTGAAGTACCGTGAGATTCATCCAGGGAAGTCGCAACTGCCTTTTCTCCCCTTTTTGGCCCATTTGCTGGCAGCGTGGACCAAGGTGGATAGCTTCAGGCTTGATCCTCCTTATGGGCCCCCTCGTTGCTGCTGATGCTCGGAATCTAGTTGGTTGGTGTGGGATTTGTGGTTCCCCCACCGGCAGGTTTAGCAGACCAAATAAATGGATATCTACTCTAGGGACCTGTTCCCCGTGCATGCCTAGCCCCCAGAGGTCTCCGTACACGACCAGCTGACTTCCTCAGCGTCTTTCTGTCCAACTTCTGGTGACCGTTCTCCCCCGCCAACAGCCACCACACGTGCAGGGTCTGACTAGCGTGTCCGCTCTCCTGCGTCTCCGCCTCAGACTGGCTACCTCCAGCTCTTTTTCCTGACTGCCGCTGCAACCTAGCTTCCAGCCTCTCTACCGCACCCCTTGATTGGATGTGGAGGCATGCCCTCTCCTGGGTCTGTCCAGGGGTCCCCTTAAAGGTGTGTGAGACCTGGTCACTATGTATCTGTCGTACACACCCTATTCCAGCCTTTTTGAATTACCTGTTTGCACTCACCCAGCATGGGTGCAGCACTCAGTGGCGCCTGACCAGGTCAGGGGCGCCACACATGCAGACCCTCAAGCTACTTCTTATTGCCCACAGGCCCACAGACCCCATGATGATCGCAGCCTGGTGCAGGTGCCAATGCCGTCAGCGCTTTACTTCAATTTTATAATTTTTCCTGCTGCGCAGAGATGAGCACTGTCCAACTATGCCAATGGCAGATGCCAACCAATCAGAGGACGGCAGCTGATGTCGGAGTATGATGTCCGGTGGCTGCCATTCAAATAGCTGTACTTAGTGCCGCAAATGATTCAAGTGAAGTAAATTGCGGAAGGTGTCAATCCCCTGCAGCGGGCCGCGATCGTCAGGAGATCTGCAAGCTGCAAGCAGCAGAAAAGAGGACATCGAAGGACTGGACGACAGGCGAGAAGAGTCTTGTGTGTGTGTGCGTGCGTGTGTGTGTGAGAGAGAGAGAGATAAGAACAGCATAATGGGGGACATTACTACAGGATGGGACTTTGCTAAAAGGAGGGAACCAACATGGACACATTACTACAAGGGGAGAGAGATGGGCACATTACTACAGGGGACAACATCGGAACATTACTACAAGGGAGAAGGATGGTTGCATTACTACAGGTAGGCCAGGATGGGCATTTTACTACAAGGGACAAGATGGGCACAAGGATGGGCACATTACTACAGGGGACAAGATGGGCACATTACAACAAAGGGACAAGGATGAGTACATTACTACAAAGGGACAAGGATGAGCACATTACTACAAGGGAAAAGGATAGGTACATTACTACAGAGGACAAGGATTGGACATTACTACGAGGGGACAATATGGGCACATTGCTACAGGGGAAAAGATAGACACATTACTACAAAAGGACAAGGATGAGCACATTACTACAAGGGTCAAGTATGGGTACATTACTACAAATTGATAAGATGGACACATTGCTAAAGGGCATAAGTATGGGCCTATTACTACAGGGGACAAGATGAGCACAAGGACGGGCACCTTATAATCTCCAATCTCCAGACCAGAAGCCCATTGAAAACCACTGAAATGTAATCAAGAGGAAGAAGGATAGTCAAAAGCCATCAAACAAAGAAGAACTGCTTAAATGTTTGCACCAGGAGTGGTATAAGGTCACCCAAAAGCAGTGTGAAAGACAGGTGGAAAGCAGCCAAGACGCATGAAAGCTGTGATTATAAATCATGGTTATTCCACAAAATATTGATTTCTTTATCGTTCCTTTGGGAGACCCATACCATGGGACGTTCCAAAGCTGTCCCTGGGTGGGAATAAACAGAAAAACTAAGAAGTAGGCGGAGCCTAACTTCACAAGTGGGCGACAGCCGCCTGAAGGATGCGTCTGCCCAAGCTTGCATCTGCCGAAGCATGAGCATGCACTTGGTAGTGCTTCGAAAAGGTATGCAGGCTAGTCCAAGTGGCAGCCTGACAGACTTGTTGAGCTGTAGCCTGGTGCCTAAAAGCCCAAGAGGCACCGACAGCTCCGGTCGAGTGTGCTTTGATCCCCGGCGGGGGAGGCACCTGAATACTCTGGTAGACGTCCGAAATGGTCGATCTAATCCAACGGGCCAAGGTCGGCTTAGAAGCAGAGAGACCCTTGCGCAGCCCTGTGGTTAGCACAAAAAGAGAGGTGCACCGCCTAAGGGCAGCGGTGCGAGACACATAAATCCGGAGAGCACGCACCAGATCTAGAGTATGCAGCGCTTTCTCAAAGCGATGAACAGGGGCCGGACAGAAAGAAGGCAAAGAAATATCCTGGTTAAGGTGGAAGGGAGAGACCACCTTAGGAAGAAAGTCCGGGGTCGGATGGAGAACTACCTTGTCTTGGTGAAAAACCAAAAAAGGTGACTCCGAGGAGAGCGCAGCCAAATCAGAGACTCTCCTGAGAGAAGTTATGGCAACTAGAAAGGCCACCTTTTGAGAAAGACGATACAAAGAAACCTCCCTAAGGGGCTCGAAAGGGGGTTTCTGCAATACCGTGAGGACCAAGTTAAGGTCCCAGGGATCCAAGGGCCGCCGATAAGGCGGAATGATGTGAGACGCACCTTGCATGAAGGTGCGGATCTGAGCCAGCCGGGCGAGACGCCGCTGGAACAGCACTGATAGAGCTGAGACTTGTCCCTTGAGAGAGTTGAGGGACAGTCCTAGCTGCAGACCGGACTGTAAAAAAGACAGAAGGGTCGGCAACGAGAATGGCCAAGGAGAATGGCCGGAAGAGCAACACCAGGCCAGGAAAATTTTCCAAGTCCTGTGATAGATCTTGACGGAGGAAGACTTACGGGCCCGAGTCATAGTGGAGATGACTTCAGGAGGAATACCAGAAGCCGTCAAAATCCAGGACTCAAGAGCCACGCCGTCAATTTGAGTGCCGCAGAACTCGGGCGGAAAAACGGACCTTGCGAGAGCAGGTCTGGACGGTCCGGAAGATGCCACGGCATCTCCACGGACAGTTGGAGCAGGTCCGGATACCAAGCTCGCCTGGGCCAGTCCGGTGCAATGAGGATGACTTGACGGCCCTCCATTCTGATCTTGCGCAGGACTCTGGGCAAGAGAGCTAGAGGGGGAAACACGTAGGACAGACGAAACTGGGACCAGTCTTGAACCAGAGCGTCCGCGGCGAAGGCCTGAGGATCGTGGGAGCGAGCCACGTAAACCGGAACCTTGTTGTTGTGACGGGATGCCATTAGGTCCACGTCCGGAGTGCCCCATTTGCGAAAGATTGACTGAAACACTGCCGGGTGCAGGGACCACTCGCCACCGTCCACGGATTGACGGCTGAGATAATCTGCCTCCCAGTTTTCTACGCCAGGTATGTGGACTGCGGATATGGTGGACTTGGAGTCCTCCGCCCATTGAAGAATGCGTTGGACCTCCAACATTGCCAGGCGGCTGCGTGTCCCGCCTTGGTGATTGATGTAGGCAACCGCTGTCGCGTTGTCTGACTGGACTCGAATGTGCCTGCCCGCCAACAGGTGGTGAAAGGCTAGGAGAGCTAGAAGCACAGCTCTGGTTTCCAGCACATTGATTGAAAGGGCTGACTCGGACGGAGTCCAAGTGCCCTGTGCTCTGTGGTGATGTACCGCTCCCCAGCCGGAAAGGCTGGCATCCGTGGTGAGAATCACCCAGGACGGAGTCAGGAAGAAGTGCCCTTGGGACAGGGAGAGGGGTCGAAGCCACCACTGAAGAGAGCTCCTGGTCCGTGGTGACAGAGCCACTAACCTCTGTAAGGAGGAAGGCCGCTTGTCCCATCAGCGGAGAATGTCCAGCTGCAGAGGACGCAGATGGAACTGGGCAAAGGGAACCGCCTCCATGGAGGCCACCATTTGACCCAGCACCTGCATCAGGCACCTGAGGGAATAACGGCGGGGCCTCAGGAGAGAGCGCACCGCTAGCCGGAGAGACTGCTGTTTGATTAAGGGCAACTTCACAAGTGCCGGCAAAGTCTCGAACTGCATCCCTAGGTACGTGAGACTCTGGGTCGGAGTCAGAGTGGATTTGGGAAGATTGACAATCCACCCGAATTGGGCTAGGGTGGCGAGAGTGAGCGAAACACTCCGCTGACAGTCTGCGCTGGATGTACCCTTGACCAGAAGGTCGTCCAGATAAGGAAGCACTGCTAACCCCTGGAGGTGCAGGACCGCAATCACTGCCGCCATGACCTTGGTGAATACCCGAGGGGCCGTGGCTAACCCAAAGGGGAGAGCCACAAATTGGAAATGATCCTCTCCTATCGCAAAACGTAACCAACGCTGATGTGACACTGCGATTGGCACATGTAGATCGGCATCTCTGATGTCGATGGACGCCAGGAACTCCCCTTGGGTCATAGAGTCAATGACTGATCGCAGAGACTCCATGCGAAAATGCCGCACCCGGACATGCTTGTTGAGAAGCTTGAGATCCAGGATGGGCCGGAAGGTACCGTCCTTTTTTGGAACTAGGAAGAGATTTGAGTAAAAACCTCTGAACCGTTCCTGAGCGGGAACTGGGACAATCACTCAGTTTGCCTGCAAGGACGCCACGGCCTGCGAGAAGGCGGCGGCCTTGGAGCAGGGGGGAGTTGAGAGAAAAAATCTGTTTGGAGGGCTGGAAGAGAATTCTATCCTGTAGCCATGAGATATGATGTCTCTCACCCACTGATCGGAGACTTGCTTTAACCAAGCGTCGCCAAAGTGGGAGAGCCTGCCACCGACTAAGGACGTGGCTGGAGTGGGCCGAGAGTCATGAGGAAGCTGCCTTAGTGGGGTCTTCTGCGGACGCGCTTTTGGGCGCCAGTTGGATTTCTAATCCTTGGCTGAGTTAGCGGACGAGGCGGAAGGCTTAGAGGATGACCAGTTGGAGGAACGAAAGGAACGAAACCTCGATTGATTCCTACCCTGGGCGGGTTTCCTGGTCTTGGTTTGTGGCATGGAAGTACTCTTCCCGCCAGTAGCTTCTTTAATGATTTCATGCAGCTGTTCACCAAACAGCCGTGAACCAGCAAAAGGAGGCCCAGCAAGAAACTACTTGGAAGAAGCATCTGCTTTACACTCTCGAAGCCACAAAATCCAGCGGATAACAAGAGAAATTAGCTGAAGCCACCGCAGTGCGGTGAGCAGCCTCTAGCATGGCAGACATGGCATAAGATGAAAAGGCTGAAGCCTGAGAAGTTGAGGTAACCATCTCAGGCATAGATTCCTTGGTGAGGGAATGCATCTCCTCTAGAGAAGCAGAGATGGCTTTGAGAGCCCACACTGCTGCAAAAGACGGGGAAAACGCGGCCCCCCCAGCTTCATACACAGATTTGGCCAGAAGGTCAATCTGACGGTCAGTGGAATCCTTAAGTGAGGTGCCGTCAGCCACCGACACAACGGTCCGGGCTGATAGCCTAGACACCGGAGGGTCTACCTTTGGGGATTGAGACCACTCCTTGACCACCTCAGGTGGAAATGGAAACCGGTCATCAGAACCACGCTTTGGAGAGCGTTTGTCAGGGCAGGCCCTGGGTTTGGTCACAGCGGTCTGAAAACTGGAGTGGTTAAAGAACACACTCTTCACTCTCTTAGGCGAGGTAAACTGATGTTTTTCTGCCAAAGAGAGTTGCTCCTCTGATACTGGCGGATTGAGATCCAGCACAGAATTAATAGAAGCAATCAAATCACTAAGATCTGAGTCACCCTCAGAGAAATCGATGGGATACATAGCCTCCGAGCCCCCAGTGAGGGCATCCTCCTCATCTTGAGAGTCAGCTCTTGAGACAGAGCCGTGGGATGGGGAGGGGGAGGAAACCCTGCGCCTTCTCTTAGAAGGACGGGGTCTGGGATCAGATGATGAATCCTCCGTGAGCTCTGATGGACGGAGGTCAGAGGATAGGAGTCCTCTGTCAAGAGTATTAGAGGCACCCTGTGAGGGGGGCTGATGCATATTCATCAAAGTCCTGGACAAAAGTCCCATGGACTCAGCAAATGACTGGGATATGGACCTAGAAAAGGACTCTACCCAGGCCGGGGGTTCAATCACAGGTGCAGCAGCAGCCTGAGAGACCACTGGGCCTTGCTCCTTGTGTGAGACATGCTGCTGGTATACAGAGGTCCACAACCGGAGACCGGCTGTGGCTTACCAGACCGCTGAGTGCGGGGTTGTGTGCTCTCCAGATCCCGAAGCCCGGTCCCCCAGTCTCAGCACCTCAGCAGAGATGCAGAATGCAGGATGTCCCAGAGCAGAGTGAACTCTGCCTGAGAAATGACTAGGGGGCGTTCCTATAAAAGAGCGGGAACTGGAGGGCTATAGAGACCTGCAGGGAAGGAGGGACGCCCCAGCAGTGGGGAATGTCCCTCCCCTGTGTAGAACGGCCGCCGGGAGGAGCCGAACCTGTCCCTCTGCATGAGTGACATGCGAGGGCTGGAAAATGAAACTAGGCCTCCGGCGAAGCCGGGGCCTAAATTTAAGCGGCGAGGCCGACAAGCAGGCACCATTGGCGCGGTTCTCAGGCAAAAGCTAGAGAACCCGCCGGAAAAGTTAAAACAATCACATACAGCATACTCTCCCCTTACAATAAAGAACCGGGGCCCCCAACATAAACGTCTCAGGTACTTAGCTGCTGAGACGCAGGGCCATGTCCCTGGGGATGAGTGCTCCGGTCCAACAGAATCCTCAAGGGGCTGTGGATGGAGACCGGACTCCTGCCAGGCATGGAGACCGTGCTGGCTCCCACTTCAAGCCAGAGCCCAGAAGGGATGGTGAAGGAGCGCGGCATGTAAGGCTGCAGCCTTGTAAATCAACCTTAACAACACCGCCGACACAGTGGGGTGAGAAGGGACATGCCGGGGGTTCAGACGTGGACCCGCTTTTCTTCAAACTCTTTCCAAAAGTCAAACAAATCAGATGAGAATGCATGTGTGGATGTATGCCTCCTGACAAAGCAATAAACTGGCTAGGACTGGCTACCAGGGGGTGTATAAGCTCAGAGGGAGGAGCTACACTTTTAAGTGTAGTACTTTGTGTGTCCTCCGGAGGCAGAAGCTAAACACCCATGGTATGGGTCTCCCAAAGGAATGATAAAGAAATTAATATTGTTGTTTCTAAATGATTATGAACTTGTTTTCTTTGCATTATTTGAGGTCTGAAGCAATGCATTGTTTTATTATTTTGACCATTTCTCATTTTCAGAAAATGAATACAAAATTTATTGCTTGGAAATTCGGAGACATGTTGTCAGTAGTTTATAGAATAAAAGAACAATTTACATTTTACTCAAATATATACCTATAAAGAGAAAAATCAGAAATCCTGACAATTTTTCAGTGGTCTCTTAATTTATTCCAGAGCTGTATGTCCACAGAGGCAAAATCCGCAAATTCCTGTTCTTCTGCTCTGTAGCACATGTTCAGAAAAAGCAGCAGCATGGAAGAGATTATGCAGCAGTACTGCACAGTGTAGCGGTGAATCCAGCTCTGGAATACTAAATCACTTACTAGAAGTAGAGTGAGCTGGCAGTCCACCTAGTCTAGAGAAAGATGGATTTGATCTTATTTTCAGAATGATCTTATGGCCTCGGTTCCAGTTGCGCTTAGCTTCTGATGAGAGCGCGTCGGAAGCGATATACTAATGACCCTCTGCTGCGAGTATGAGCCGAGGGTCATGTGACTGTGATGCGATCTTGCAATCGGATCACAGCTGCGGACGAGAGGGAGGAAGCACTTTCTCCCCATCTCCTCCGCTGCCTGTCTTGCTGTATAACGCACTGCACTCGGATGACATCTGAGTGCAGTGCAATGTTTCACACGCTCCCATAGACTTGTATGGGTACGTGTGAGCTGAGACTCTCTGCCAAACACAGCATGCTTCGATACTTTGCTTATGCCAATATGGCATGAGAAATCAATCGCAGATGGACACTGCCCATAGTTTTGCACTGGTGTGAGAGCAATTTGTTGTTTTATCGGATTGCACTCGTCCTTGCAAAATGCACGTGGAACTAAGCCCTTTCACAGGAGGCGAATGTTGGGGAAAGAAGTGGTGATCGAAGCAGATTTCTTTATTGTTATAGTTTTTATATACCTTGTCCAATTACTTGGTGTAACATTTTTTGAAACCATTGCGATCATTTAAAAATAATTCTTAAAACAGGTCACAATAAAAACTTTATTAGCTCTTAAGAAAAGACAAACAAAAGCACGAACAAAAAAAAAGACATACAAAGTAATGTACAAAAATAAATACATTTTAAAAAAGGAACCAGTTTGCATGCAGCTGTAAATTAAATATGTATAAATAAATACAATGTACATAAAAATGTTCTGGCACTTGTAAAGAAATAAAAAAAAAAGGCCACGGGGAGTTTATAGTTGGGATTGCCCCTTTTGGAGGATAAAAAAACAAACCTTTGAAAAACAACAAAAAGATGTACAAACGTTCATAGAAAAGGTGAGTGTAGAAACCGGAGGGGAGATCTCGACTATAGTCACAATCACATTCATCCTGCGCCGTCCGGCCTCGGTTTACTATGGAGATTGAACTCTTCCAATATAACAGAACTATAGTAATGGAGTGATACAGGACCTCACTCCTGGATGTAGCAGTAAATTACGTACAAACAGTACGCTGTCATATTAGCGGAGTGACGTGACATCGCGGGGGGCGAGTAACAAACAGCAGAGAACATCTTACGTGGTCCAGAAAAGTGCACAAAATTTCCCTCACCAGATAACAACAAATTTTGGGGGAGTATAGTAATAAACATCAAATAAGTACATACATAAAATCATGTGAAATAGATCGAGAGACATAAATACAAGTTTTCTTTACTTCCATCTCGTTAAACATGTCAGCTTTAATAAATACTTACATTAGCCATGAAATAATATTGTTGGAGAAGCTTTAATTAGAAATCTGCTTTATGCCAACCCTCTGTTATTCCTCTTGGAAAAGTATGGCTAAATAGACAACTGGGTGGTACCATCCCCCTTGTCAATTTGAAGGTGTAACCAACATGCACAGTATCTGTCATGGGAGGGCATCTCCCTACTTCTATCCCTTTGGTATAACATGTCCTTACAGAGTGTGACACTACAAAACAGCTTGGAGGGTCAGTGTCACTGGTTTGGGTGTCCACCTAAGCCAGAAAAATTAGTAAAATTAGTGGACAAAAAGTCCTATAGGTCCTCGACAGTGAATTTATTGGAGGGTTAGGGTGGTTTCAGATCAGCGGTATTCTGCCGCACTCCCAGATCCGGCACATTGGCAGTACAGTACAGTTCACAGACAGTGCAGCAAGCCCTGGTCACATGCTGTCACATGCTCCGGTCACATGACCGCATGTGCCCGTAGCTTGCCAGTGAACTGTATTGTACTATACTGCCCTTGTGCCGGATCTCGGAGTGCGGCAGAAAAACGCTGATCTGAAACGGCCCTTAGTGTGCAAGGATGTGCTATATAAGTGATAGCAGTCACATATATATATATATATATATATTTATTTATTTCCAGGAGGAATAATGGAGGAACAGGACAGTGCAGAGTTGTAAACAGAAAAAATGACCCAAAATTCATGGTGTATGCAAATATTTACTAAAATAGACACATCAGGCGAGTGGACAGGTTTTCTTTGCAACTCAGTAGATGAAAGCTTATTGTCAGGATATCCCATCACAATGATTGGTGGGGGTCCTACTCCTGTGACCCCCTGATCCTAAAAATAAAGGAGCCACATCGCATTCAGTTTTTCTGATTTGTGGCCAGAGAAGGAGAAGGGAACAAACTTGTGTGGCCTCAGAGACTGGATGCCGACCGATCACTGATAGTGATGAGCGAGCACTACCATGGTCATGTACTCCATACTCAGCAGTTGGACACTAGGATGGACACGACTAGAGTACATGAGTATAATGGAAGGCAATGGGAAACTTGAGTATGTGCGAGATCTCCATTGACTTCCGTTATACTCGTTATATGAGTCGAGCCCGTCCGAGGGTCTGACCTGCTAGTTTTGAGTACCGAGCATGGTAGTGCCCGCTCATCACTTATCGTTAATCCTAGCAATATGCCGTCACTTACCAAGATGGGAAAGTTCTTTTAAAGTTTATATGGAGAGGCACAGACCTTTTTAGGTTGTTGGATCTCTTAGGCAAGCGTCTCACGGGTGCTATTCATACATGCTAATTTGTGGTGCCTTTCATCAGATCAAAATTGTACACCACAAAAATAGTGAATGGGCGCCACACTGGGGTGTATGACAACCGCTCAGAAGGTGCAACCACAGAGAAGTTTACCCTTAATGGATGCGCTAACTAAAGGGTCTGACCTGGGAACAGACGGAGCGGCTTTAGCTATGTGCAGCACGGATCAGTGGGGAGGAGCTGGATGATAAATATTCAGCACCTCAAATCTCTGCGTATGTGGGCGTTATAGGTCTAAAGGGTGGTCTCATGTCAGTGATTCACAGCCTTCCGCCATACGCATGCTGTCAATCATTAAGAGAGTCCGCCTATCAGACTCAACGATTCAAAAGCAGCAAGTACATCTATAATCAAAATCCTGTAGATATGGCCCATAGACATGGGAATATAAGATACACACACAAATAGAAAAATAAGAGCCCAGTTATATTAAAGTGCAAATTACTGACCAAGTATTAAAATAACAATGACAAAAATTGTATTAAAAAAATATTTAAAAGACAGCACAAGTACAAGCATGCAGGTCAGGGACTGAGGCTGACGGGAATCATCAGATTCAGGCTATAGTGAATATATACATGAGATGAAGCATCTATTGCGAAACGCGCGGCAGGGACATGAACCTTCTTTTTTATATAGGCGGACATAACGGGTATTGCATTGTGATTTGTGATTTCTTGTTTTACATACTGCTGTGCAATATATGTCCCCCCAGTAAATCTTTGGATTGGACTTTACAAATTGTATTAATAGTTCTCAATGCCATGTATATATTCCCATGCCCTACTACTTTCCCTGTAACCAGAGTCTGTTGATTTCCGTCAGGTTCAGTCTCCGTCCCTGACCTGCATGCTTGTATTTGTGCAGTTTCTATATATTTTTTATACAATTTTTATCATTGTGATTTTAATACTTGGTCAATAAATATTATGCATTCACTATATAACGCTCAATGCATCCTTCTGTCTGAAGCAGAGCTGGCGAGTGTGCAGTGCTATGTTCACGTCAACATATCACTGGTCATCACCTCTGCCTGTCCACACTAGCATCAGTGAGGGAGGGGAGAGGGAGCACCCGCCCACAACACGTCATGGTGGGGGAGGTCAGCACCGTCCGGACATCACATGACCTGCAGATGGCTGTGCCTGTATGCAGGCTACTGACTGGCATGCTATGGTGCAGGGCAAAGGCGTGCGGGCTGGGGTTGAGAGATGCAGTTTTGTTTCTGCACCGGGACTGCATAGTACTGTGTGTTTAAAGAGGCCGGCAGTGGTGTCTCAGAGCAGGACGCCCATGCAGCAGGAGGTGGAGGATCTGCTGAAGCAGATAAAGCAGTGTGGGGGCCAGCCGAGGTCACTGCACCAACCACAAGGGTGCACGCTGCTGATCTCTGTTATCCGCCAATACATGCACAATTTTCTGATGTCACCTGCGCTGACCACCGTATCCTGCTGCTCTTGGTTACCTGCCAATACACGCACGTGCACATACAATTCCCTGACATCACCTGTGCTGACCACCACACGCTGCTGCTCTGTTATCTGCCAATACACACACACACACACACACACACACACACACACACATATTATATATACATACATACACATATATATATATATATATATATATATATATGTTTATTTTTTTTTTTCTTTCATTGACTAGATCCACTATATAATGCTGACCTAAGACACAATCGAACTATTTGGCCAGCGTATGCGCATTGCTATATTCACGTAGAAGTTGAATTCTTCACTAAATTGAGGCCGGAGTCAGTGTGTGTGTATACCACCTACTCCGGTGCCATTTTATTGAACACACTGTCTCTGAGAATATCACCAGTCACCAGTTTGTTTTAGATAATATTCGCAGAGACAGTGTCTTCAATAAAATGGCACCATAGTTTGCGGTATGCGCATGCGCTGACTCCGGCCCCATTTTAGTGAAGAAATCAACTATAACGTGAACATAGCACTGTGCACATGTCAGCCATAGGGATGATGGCGGTGTCCGCTGTGCTAAATTTATATAAAGGGGAGGAAAGCCGCCAGGGGAGAAATAGATAAAAAAAGAAGCCACCCACAAAGTCCTGCCGCGATGCTAAATTATCGACACCCGGGAGTAAAACAGGTTCACTAGCGAGTTTTTATAACTGGGCTGCCATTTTTCTATTTTTTGTGTGTGCCAATACAAGTTGTACTGTGTACATTGAGTCTTCTTAGTGCCACCTACCAATGTACTCTCAGATTTCTCCAAATAAAACTCATTTTTCTCCTGGGGTATTCTTCTATTACTAATTGTGCTCCTGAAAAAATTACAATTTATAAAGTGTTTTCGCTAAAAGAATGCAACGATAATCTTACCACATATAACTTTGCTTTGTAACAAACTACTATAAGCAAAATGGAGAATATTCAAAAGCAGGATATGGTCCTTTATCCTTTTTTTATGGTTCATGCATCATATAGGATGGCCAAGAACACATTTCTCCATTTGGGATCCAACTCAAGTCATCAGAGCATTCATCAATTTCTAACTTCTCAGTCAAATAAGTACGATAGTTGTACGAGTGTAATGTGCATATCTCGCAGAGGTTGTACAACTAGCATTGCCTATCATGCTAAATAAAAACAAAGTAAAAACTCAGGAGTAATGTCATCAGCATTAGCGTGCAGATGGGATGGAGCATGCAGTGTGCGGAGATGATCCAAGTCCACCAACGGCGAAACCTAACGGGACATCAGAACAATGGCTGCTTCCTCCTCCTTCATCCCAGAGAATGCTGCCTTCGTAAATTGTCGCAACACTTGGCTTCTTTTTTGGGATTTCTTTTGCAGATGCTCCTGGAAATAACCAGAAAAAAAGGAGAAGGTTACTTGTGCTATCATACTAGTAATGATATATCTAATATTACTCTTGGTTTTGTTACTTTGCAGATGCTCGTACTCATTTTGGGGACTATAACATGAACTGTGGGCTGTAAATAAGTAGATTTTGGGTACTCACCGTAAAATCTCTTTCTTGGAGCCTTCATTGGGGGACACAGAGACCATGGACACAGAGACCATGGGTTGTATGCTGCTGCCACTAGGAGGCGACACTAAGCAAAAAATAAGGAAACTCCTCCTATGCAGTATACACCCACCAACCGGCAATTGTACCTCAGTTAGTGAGAAAGCAATAGGAGACAACAGTAGAACAAAACGTTCAATTATACAGAAGTGGACATTAAACTCAACAGCCAACAGAAACATTGAACAGTAACATATGTCCAACACAAGGGCGGGTGCTGTGTCCCCCAATGAAGGCTCCAAGAAAGAGATTTTACGGTGAGTACCCAAAATCTAGTTTTCTTTATCGCTTCATTGGGGGACACAGAGACCATGGGACGTCCTAAAGCAGTCCCGCGGGTGGGTCTAATGTTACTCTCAGGGCTGACCTCGGTCCACTGCAGCCTGCAGGACTCTTCTACCGAGGCTCGCATCGGAGGATGCGAAAGTGTGGACCCTGTAGAACTTAGTGAAAGTGTGGAGCGAAGACCAGGTGGCCGCTTTGCAGAGCTGCGACGCTGGAGCGTGGTTTCGGACCGCCCACGAGGCTCCCACCGCCCTGGTGGAGTGGGCCGTAATCCTGAGTGGGCGCGTTCTCCCTCTTACCCGGTAGGCTTCCAGTACGGCAGAGCGAATCCATCGCGAAATGGAGGACTTGGAGGCAGGTAGGCCTCTGCGCGGGCCAGACGGAAGTACAAAAAGGGAATCCGACCGTCTGAATTGAGAGGTCCTGGAAATGTACAAACGGAGAGCTCTGACCAAGTCCAGCTTGTGGAGAAGAATCTCACGAGGGTGTGAAGGATTCGGACAAAAGGAGGGAAGAACAATGTCCTCGTTAAGATGGAAGGAGGAAACCACCTTGGGCAGAAAGGAAGGAACCGGACGGAGGACTACCTTATCCTGGTGGAAGACAAGATATGGAGAGCGGCAGGAAAGCGCCGCTAGCTCAGATACCCGCCTGATTGACGTGATGGCAACTAAGAAGGCGACCTTCCAAGAGAGGAACATGAGGGACGTCTCCTGCATAGATTCGAAGGGAGAATGCTGGAGAACAGACAGAACCAGGTTAAGGTCCCAGGGCTCCACCGGAGGTTGAACGGGGGGCGCCGCATGCGCGGCTCCCTGAATGAATGTGCGAACCTGTGACCGAGAGGCAATCCTCCTTTGAAAGAGAATGGAAAAGAGCAGACACCTGATCCTTGAGGGAGCTGAGTGCTAATCCAGCCTCCAGACCAGATTGTAGGAATGACAACAGAACTGGTAAGGAGAAGGTCATGGCTGTGACCTGGTTAGCTTCACACCAGCGGAAATAGGCCTTCCACGTCCGGTGGTAAATGCGGGAAGAAGAAGGCTTCCGAGCTTTGATCATTGTCTGGACGACCTGTTCTGAGAATCCCGCGGAAGTTAGTACTGCGGCTTCAACAGCCATGCCGTTAAATTGAGCGACTGTGAATTCTGGTGAAGAAAAGGCCCTTGAGTGAGAAGATCCTGGACGTCTGGAAGTCTCCACGGAACGTCGGCGAGAAGGTGCACGAGCTCTGCGTACCACGGGCGTCGAGGCCAATCTGGGGCCACGAGAATTACCGGAACTCCCTCCGCTTTGATCTTCTTGACTAGCTTGGGTATAAGCGGAAGTGGAGGGAAGAGGAACGGCAGAGAGAACTGCGACCAGGGGATCGCTAGGGCGTCCGTTGCGAGCGCTAGTGGGTCTCTTGCCCTGGAGACGAACTGGGGAACCTTGTGATTCCACCTGGAGGCCAGGAGATCCACGTCGGGGGTCCCCCACCTGGCACAGATCTGTTGGAAGATTCTGGGATTGAGGGACCATTCTCCGGCGTCGAGGCCCTCTCGGCTGAGGAAGTCGGCGGCCCAATTGTCCACGCCCGGGATGTGGACCGCCGAAATCGCTGGGATGTTCTGTTCGGCCCAGTCGAGGATTTGAGATACCTCTCTCATTGCCGCACGGCTGCGTGTTCCGCCTTGATGGTTTATGTAGGCCACAGTGGTTGCATTGTCGGACTGCACCCGAACTGGGTGTCCGCGAAGCAGAGCCTTCCAATGAAATAGAGCTAGGCGAACTGATCTGAGTTCCAAGATGTTGATGGGAAGTTTGGTTTCCGGCTCGGTCCAGCGACCCTGAACTGTGAGGTCCTGGAAAGTGGCTCCCCATCCTAGCAGGCTGGCGTCTGTCGTGACGACCCTCCATCGAAGGGGAAGAAATGATCTCCCTTGGAGGATGAGGGGAGAGCATCTCCACCATTCCAATGATTGTCTGACTCGAGGAGGGATCGCAATTGGTCGATCCAGGGAGTGAGGGGACTTGTCCCATGCTGCGAGGAGAAGACCTTGAAGGGGGCGAGTGTGGAATTGACTGTAGGGCATCGCTTCCATTGACGCCACCATCTTCCCGAGGATGCTCATGCAGTATCGAAGGGAGCAGCGAGGTGCGCGTTGGAGCTTCCAAATCCCCCTGAGAATAGCTGTGAGTTTGTCCTTGGGCAGAAGAATCTTCGCTTGCGAGGTATCGAAGATCATGCCGAGAAATGAGATGCGTTGAGACGGGATCAGAGATGACTTTGGTCTGTTGATCAACCAGCCGAGACGGGATAGAGTATCCAGAGTGATGTTGAGACTGTCGCGGCACTCCGCCGCCGAGGGAGCCTTGATCAAAATGTCGTCCAGATACGGGATGGCTAGAATTCCCCGGGTTCGAAGAATCGCCATGACAGTAGCCATCACCTTGGTGAAGACTCTGGGAGCTGTCGAGAGCCCGAATGGGAGGGCAGTGAACTGGAAGTGTTGCCCCTGAACCATGAAGCGTAGGAATCTCTGATGAGCTGGAAAGATCGGGATGTGGAGATAGGCGTCCTGGATGTCCACCGAGCAGAGGAACTCCCCTGGTTCCATGGACGCTATCACTGAGCGCAGAGACTCCATACGGAATCGCCGAAGGCGGACCCGCCTGTTGAGACGCTTGAGATCCAGGATGGGGCGGACTGCGCCATTCTTCTTCGGTACCACAAAGAGGTTTGAATAAAAACCCCGGAATCTGTCTTGAGGGGGTACGGAGATGATGACCCCAGAGTCTCGCATGTCTTGAATGGCTGCGAAGAAGCCCTTTGTGAGGGAGAGATCCTTGGGGGGCTTGGACTGGACGAAGCGTGAGCGTGGGAGCGAAGAAAACTCTATCTTGTAGCCGTGAGAGACGACGTCTCGAACCCAGGCGTCGTCTATCACGGAAAGCCACGTGCTTCTGAATCTGCGGAGACGACCGCCGACCCTGGATGGGGACCCGGTGACGGGAGCCCAGTCATGCGGAGGAAAATCTGTGGGATCTGGACCTGGAGGACTTGGACTGCTGGCCACGGGAACGCCAGGAACGCCAGTGGGGTGCTGCCTTAAAGGAGGGCTTCCGTCTCTCCTGACGCGCCGGGGACCGCTCCCGACGTGAGTTGGCGTTGGTGGAGAATTGACGAAAGGTGCGAAAGGGAAAAAGCCGCCGCTTTGGAGGGGCACGAGGGGTCCTCTGTTGGGGGAGGAAGGTACTCTTGCCTCCCGTAGCCTCAGAGATGATCTTGTCCAGCTTTTCTCCGAATAGCCTGGTACCGACAAAGGGAAGACTGGTGAGAGACTTCTTGGATGCGGAGTCTGCGTTCCACGCCTTAAGCCACAGGGCTCTGCGGATTGCAGTAATGTTGCCGGCTGCCAGGGCAGCGGAAGCAGCAGAGTCAAGGGACGCAGCGACTAGATATTTTCCGGCGTGAGTGATCTGATCTGCCAGATCTGCCAGCTCTGGTCTGGGAGCATCAGCCAGGATGCCACGGCGAAGGATCTTTGCCCAGGCGGAGACAGCCTTGGAAACCCAGGTGGTCGCAAAGGCTGGAGTGATGGCCGAGCCGGAGGCCTCAAAGGCTGACCTGGCTAAGGATTCCATGGTCCTGTCCGAGGGATCCTTCAGGGAGGCTCCATCGGACAGCGGCAGGGTGGTGCTGGACGAGAGTCGGGAGATCGGAGGATCCACTGAAGGAGCCACTGACCACTTCTGGAGAAGTTCCGGTGGGAAGGGATAAAGGACCTGAGCCCGCTTGCGTTTCTGGAAGCGCTTGTCGGGATGTTCCCACTGTCTGGAAAAAATATCCTCAAATTCCCTATGGTTGCCAAAGCTTTTTGGCAGCTTCTTGGCTCTTTTGAAAGGGACTGATTGACAGGTAGGCGCTGGGTCAATGTCCTGTACCTCTAGGGTCTGATTGACAGCAATGACCAGACTGTCCATCATACCGGTCAGCTTGGATATATGTTCAGAGTCCAGGTCGGAGTCAGAAGCAGAGTCCTGGTCCGAATCTGGAGCTGCCGCAGAAGAGACAGGAGACAGCGAGCGTGATGCTCTGGCGGCCCTAGCAGGGCTAGGGGAGCTGGAGGAAGACCCAGAGAGGGACCGCTTCCTAGACCTCCCTTGTGTTCTGCCCTGCCGGGCTGGAGGCGCTGCGGGCTCAGACTCGCTCTGGGTCGCCGGAGGGACTCCAGAGGAGGAGGCGGACAGCCGGTCTATGGCCGATGCTAAGGACTGAGACATGTCAGTTAGCTTGTCCACGGACTGGGAGAGAGCTGAGGCCCACCCAGGCATGGAGGCCGAGTCCTCGTTACGGGCGGTGGGGGGCTCCGTAGTAGTCATGTTAGGAGTGCTACAGGCTACGCAGATGGGGGAGGACTGCCCTGAGGGAAACTTCTTTAGGCAAGAAGAGCAGGCGAAGTGAAGCACTATAGCCTGTGGTTGAGAGCGGGTCGCTCTTGTGCTGGACATGGGACAGAGAGAGGAAATGAGGCGAGAGAAGAGAGGCAGGAGGATGCCAGGTGGGTGAGGTACTGGGGAAGGAGCTGCCTCCCAGTGGCAGAGCTTACCCAGATTCTGTCGTTCTGTGTTTGAGCTGTCTCTGTAAGCAGGCGCTTCCTATACAGCTATGCAGGCTGAGGGAGCAGAGGTGGGGGCTCCGAGGAGCTGCAGGGACGTGAGGCCGGTGGCTGCACGTGTAGCGTGTCTGCCGCACAGGATATGACAGGGCAGTGACTGCTGCTGAGAGCCCAGGTCGGAGGAGGAGCCGAAAAAAGAGCGCGAAAAAACGGCGCGCAGACTGCAGGTATCTGCCGGGAGAGAGAGAGAGAGAGAGAGGAGGCCCGTGGTTGGCTGGGAAAGGGCGCGCAGAGGCCTCCCCTGACTGGCTGCTGGAGCGGGCGGGCCTGCTAGAAGTGAGGGCACACGCGATAGGCTGGCCGGGAGGGGGCGTGGCCGGACGGGAGCTAGGCCGTAGAGAAGCCGGGGACTAGATTTTTAGGTGAGGCCGCAGGGGGAGCCGAGGACGGCGCCGAGGACGGGGTCGGGGTTGTGTGGGGGAGCCGAGCGTACTGCCTGGAGGGGAGCTGACCCGGGTAAGAACGAAGCCTGATAGATAATGATTTAAAGAGACATTTTTTTTTTATTTTTTTTTTGGAACGGAGCCCCCCATGACCCGGGACAAGGGATGGGTACCTGTCCCGGTGGCTGATAGTCCTCTTTGCTTGATCCTGTCCTCCTTGGCTTGATCCCTGGGAAGGACAAAGGGAGACGGGGTTCTTCCAATGATTTTTTCGTCTCCCCTCCCTGATCAGGCCGGCTGTCGAGAGCGGGCGTGCAGGGGGAGGGGGGCAAGGACCATCCGCCTGTCCCTCTGTGCGGATGCCCCCCAAACAGTCTTGAGAGTGTTAGGGGGGTAGGGTCCTGCCAGACAGGCACAGAAGTCAACGGAAGTGGCGGACGGACCCCACTTCTGTGCGACCGGCCTCTAGGGGGGAGAGCAGGGTGAGCAATTACACCCTGTCGCCCGACGAGCTGTGTCTGAAAAGAAAAAGGGGAAAAGATTAAAAATACAAACCTGAGGGGCTGGAGCAGCCCCAAGTGTGTCCACCTCCTATGGACACTAAGCTTAAACTGAGGTACAATTGCCGGTTGGTGGGTGTATACTGCATAGGAGGAGTTTCCTTATTTTTTGCTTAGTGTCGCCTCCTAGTGGCAGCAGCATACAACCCATGGTCTCTGTGTCCATGGTCTCTGTGTCCCCCAATGAAGCGATAAAGAAAATGGGGCATCTCCGTTCACATATTTTTAGCTTTATCTTACCCTCCCCAGGGCCGGTGCTGCCTATTCTTTGTTGATTGGCTGCAGCGGTCACATAACGTTGTCAGCCAAAAGCTGAGCTCAGCCAAAGCAGACGGCATAATCCGCTGAGCTAGGTGAGGCTTTACTTACCCGTGGAGTGTAAAAAAAAAAAAAAAAAAAAAACTTTAATTTTTTTTTTAACTGTCTTGTGTTCAAAGAGTAAATCTTAAGAATCTAGTTGTGTGAAGCTGGTCCTCACGCCGAGATCTCAGAGGCGAGGCTGTGGGACTTGGGTGACCCTAAGATATCTAAACAAACACACATTTGGAAATAACCAAACCCTGGAGTTTCAGATCAAGGATCAAATTCTTATGGAAAGTCGTTCCAAAGTTTTGTGCTTTGAAATATTAAAAGAGATTGTTTGGGATAAAAAAAAAAATAAAAAAATGTTGGTTCCTCCATTCTGGGGGCTACAAGGCGAGGCCACTGTAATAGGCGGCTTACTCTCAACTTTGCTCTTACTTGAATTCCATCCTACCTAAAATGGTCTTGAATGGTGACACTACTCCTTAAGGCCCCCTTCACACGTCAGTGATTCTGGTACGTTTGTGCTTTTTTTTAAACGTACCAGAATCACTGACATACGCAGACCCATTATAATGAATGGGTCTGCTCACACATCACTGCATGTGTCTCCGTGCAGCGTACCCGCGTGTGCGTGATTGCCGCACGGAGACATGTCCATTTTTTTCTGGCATCACTGATGTCCCACGGACCACGCAGTGGTGTGGTCCGTGGAACACGTGCCAGAAAAAAACGTGCTTTTAAAATAAAAATCATTTTTACTCACCCGGCGTCCAGCGATGTCCTCTGCAGCCCGTTCTCCCTGCTGCTTCTGAGCCGGCTCATTACTGTCGCGCATATTCATGATGCGCGACACAGCCGACCCGGAAGCAGCTGCTGCGGGGGTCAGCGCCGGCCGGATGCTGCACCGCGGGAGCGATCAGCACCATGGAGAGGGGAGCGCGCACAGGTGAGTTAATCTCTAAGTGCAATCACGGGCCACGGAGAACGGAGTCTGGATTGCACTTCGACAACCCACGTGTGCCGTGAATCACGCACACGGAAGGACATGTGCATGTTTTACACACCAGTGAAAAACGTCAGTGTTTTTCACTGACGTGTGAAACGGGCCTAAGAGAGACTCCTTCTGCGGAGCCCACCTCCTTTCCAATCTCTTTGCTATACTTCATTTTTTAGAGGCATCCATAGACTTTCTCTTTGTCCAATTTTTTCTAATGGAAACTTAAGTAAGCTGACTTACTTACCGCCTCAGTCGGGTTGTGTCCTCCCCCGACCATCCACATGTGCTGTTGCCTCCTTCCCCTTCCAGGCCCTGTACATGCCACACAGGGTTCCCGAGAGTGCACCTAAGACACACACACACACACACACACACACACACACACACACACACACACATACACACACACACACACACACACACACACACACACACACACACCCTCATCTTAAAGGGCTCGAGTGTCATTTCCTGGAAATGCCTCGCCGCCTATGGCTGAGAGGCACTTGTATTTAAAGCACCCTCCCTTTAGGGGCGGTGCCTGTGTAACGGGGGCAGGGGGCGCCTCAGGGGTTGTAGTCGCGGTCTCCCACCCAGGGGGCGGCAGGCTGACCCCCGGCCCGGCCGTCACTTGTAAGCCACGTGTGTTGCTTGTGGGGCAGAGTGTGGATGGCAGGGACACTTCCATGTGGGCAATTTGCTTCTCGGTGACACCTTTTTCTCTCGGCTCACAGGCCTCTTCACCACTCCCAGTAAAGAGCCACAGACAGGCAGTTGATGAACTAAGAAACATTTTATTGAACACAACTTCCACTCTTCTTTACACCTTTCAGCATCAAGTCACTTCGGTTTACAGGTTACACTTCTTGCTGACGGTTTCCTCTTTCCCCGGTAACTTTCCCTCGCCTGCAGGGGACATGCGTTAAGCCCCTAGTAGCTGCACACTGAACCCAGATTTACTATAGGGCAGATCTAGCACAGACTACCGGCTCCGGATAAGTTCTGACCTCTCCACTTCTTTGCCGGGGAACTATTTCTCTTGCTTTCTACGGGCGTTCCCGTGTACCTCCACTTCTTTGTCTGGCCACTCACTCTGGCTGCCTGCCACGTTTCACATCCACACTCTGCCCCGTCACCTCCGACTTCTTTCTCCAGTCACATCTGACTGCACACTGCCCTCTGCACACTGCTCTGCATTCAGAGACCTCCCTTCCCCACCTAGACTGCCTTGCCCCTCCTTCCCTGCCACTGTTACCAGGGGAACCACTGCTCTACACTGGCACCTAGTGGGGAAACCATTTATTAGCTAAAACAACAGGTAACATTTTACAAGTACCATTTGCCACCACACCATGTGGCGTCTTCAGGAGGGGGGGGGGGGGGGAGACATTCCTTCACTACCAGAGGTCCGACTACCCCTTACACCTGCGCAACACATTCAGTTTGTCAGTATACCAGTCTGGTAGCTAGTTGTCAGGTCATGTTATCCCTGTGTCCGTCACCCAAGTCTGCTTCCCATACCTGCTTATCCCTGCCGTGCCCACCATTCCTGTCCATATCCACCTGTCCAGCCTGCTTCTGTCACCCCGCCTGTACCGATCTATCCCTGGGGATCAGCTGCCACAGTCCTGGTCTCTGCCCTGGGAGTGGTTCTTGGTGTCCGCCTTGCGGTAGGCGCTTAGTTAAGCCTCTACCACTAAAGTGTAAGCCCGGGTCCCCCCTGTGGTCCAAAGGGTTCACTAATCCCGCTTGCTGCACCTACACCGGCCACGAGTGTTACACAGGCTCAGGAGAAACATTTTAAGATTTTCTCTGGATGGTACAGATGCACAGACATCCTTCATGTCACGCATCCCACAGTTCCTGCACACGTTCTGTAAGGCCAATTTCACATTATGCATCCTCATAGCAGGAAGGTAAATGGCATCTCCTCTTCGGGTGGCCTTACGATTTTGCATATCCATCTAGTATAAAGATCTTTGGACACATGCTCATAGCCACTCATACAGTAATTCACATAATTGGAAGACAGCGACAGGCCCAACTAAACTAGAGCAGGTGATCCAGAGTGGCCACATGATGAGAATGGAGACCCTTATCACTGAAACCTATGATCGTACATATTACATAGGGATCCTCTGGAAATGTTAGAGCTATGTCAAAACAACTCCTCGGTAAACTGAATGTATAGCAATGACGATCCAGAGTGAAGTGGCCGCCTCTTACTCTCCTTCCTGGTATTCTTATTCTCCATTCAGCAAGTTATTTTATGACTTATATTCTCAATGTAAGCGAAAACCTAAGCAAGAATGTTCATTTTGGGGATGAAAGATTTTGGATACCTTTTGCCCGGTGTTTTTATTATTCTTAATTTGTGTGCACCATGACTGTACAAAGACCATTATTATTATTACCGTATTTTTCGCTTTATAAGACGCACTTTTGTTCCCCCAAATTTTGGGGGAAAGTAGGGGGTGCGTCTTATAAGCCGAATATACGGGGGGGGGGAGGGGGGGGTGGTATATATATATGTACCCTGCAGCGTCCAGGGGAGGTGGGGGCAGCAGCTCTGGAGCACAGTGGAACGCTGCGGGCTGCTGCCTTTGATCTCCTGCACCCGCTCATATAATATGCACAGCCGCTGTCCATCTCCAATGGTGCTGAAATCGCACGCAGTGAGGGGCTGGTGAGCGGTGCATATTATATGAGCCTGCGTCCCAGTGTGATCGCACATGCCCACCCCTGTGTTAGATTTGGCCCCCAGGCTGCTGCTCATTCTAAAATAAAAAATCTTTACTCACCCTGCAGCGTTTCTCCTCGTGCCCCTGCTTCCAGTGTGATCAGGCAAGCAGAGATCTCAGCCTGCTGTGCCGATCACATGACCGCACTGACAACCAGGAAGTAAGGAAGAACAGAAGCACGGAGCAGACAGGAGGGAGCTCAGCACTGCAGGAGATAAGGAAAGAGGGGTTTATTTTACTTTGGGCAGCAGCCTAGGGGCCATATCTGACACAGGGGGACTTGTGCGATCTATAGGGGCCCATGGGCAGCACTATGGGGGCGATATCTGACACAGGGGGACTTGTGCGATCTATAGGGGCCCATGGGCAGCACTATGGGGGAGATATCTGACACAGGGGGACTTGTGCGATCTATATAGGGGCCATGGGCAGCACTATGGGGGCGATATCTGACACAGGGGGACTTGTGCGATCTATAGGGGCCATGGGCAGCACTATGGGGGCGATATCTGACACAGGGGGACTTGTGCGATCTATATAGGGGCCATGGGCAGCACTATGGGGGCGATATCTGACACAGGGGGACTTGTGCGATCTATAGGGGCCATGGGCAGCACTATGGGGGCGATATCTGACACAGGGGGACTTGTGCGATCTATATAGGGGCCATGGGCAGCACTATGGGGGCGATATCTGACACAGGGGGACTTGTGCGATCTATATAGGGGCCATGGGCAGCACTATGGGGGCGATATCTGACACAGGGGGACTTGTGCGATCTATAGGGGCCATGGGCAGCACTATGGGGGCGATATCTGACACAGGGGGACTTGTGCGATCTATAGGGGCCATGGGCAGCACTATGGGGGCAATATCTAACACAGGGGGACTTGTGCGATCTATAGGGGCCATGGGCAGCAGCATGGGGGCGTTATCTAACACGGGAACGTGTGCAATCCATAGGGGACCATAGGCAGCACAGGGGAACGTGTGCCATCACAAGGGGGCTATATTCAATATAAGGGGGCCATATCCAGATTAAGGGGGCTAATTTTAGGATGGGGGGCTATGAGGGACATATACCCTATATGATTTGTTAGAGGGACACTGGCATTATAAGATGGACCCCATTTACCATTAAAAAAAAAAATTCTCTTTTCCTTCACCAAATTTGGGGGTGCGTCTTATAATCAGGTGCGTCTTATAAAGCGAAAAATACGGTACTTGTTGAAAAATAAAATCTTTGACCAAAGGGAATCTGTCAGCAGGTTTTAGCTAACTCATTTAAGGGCAGCATGATGTAGGCAGAGACGCTGAATCGAACAATGTATAACTTTGATTACTGGATGCAGCTAATCTGACACAATCAGAGATTTTAGAATAGGCAATGCAACAGAGTTGAGAAAGCTGACCCCGCCCATAGCAAGCTCTTAAAGGGAACCAACATGAGGATTTTGGTGTATAAGGTAAAGCCAGTGCAGTACTGGCACTATCAGGCACAGGCTGTACATACCATCAGGGTGCAGCTCGGATGTTTAGGCTGTGAAATCCATGTTTATGAAGTTTGAAAATTCATCATGTTTTTGATTGACGTGTGCACCTCTGCTGATAATATCCGGGCGGGTTATGCACATGATTCCCGCCCCCCGCCGCCTGTTCCTCCCTCTCTCTGGCTGTATGCAAATTAATCACTTCAGTTACACGGCGTCGGAGTTTGCGCCTACGCATAGCGCTTATCTCCGGCGCCATGTTTTTGAAGCCCGCATACAGTGTTTGAGAGGGCAACGCTTGCGCCCTCGCTTCTTCATATCTCGTTGTGACAGCGGGAGCGCGCGCGGTGTCACAACAGGACTGGAGAACAGCTGATCTTACCGATTAGCTGCAGCATACGATATCGTAGCAGACGTCTGCTGCAGCTAATCGTTAAGATCAGCTGTTCTCCAGTCCTATTGTGACACCGCACGTGCTCTCGCTGTCACAACGAGATATGAAGAAGCGAGGGCGCAAACGCCGCCCTCTCAAACACCAAACACTGTATGCGGGCTTCAAAAACATGGCGCTGGAGATAAGCGCTATGCGCAGGCGCAAACTCCGACACCGTGTAACTGAAGTGATTCAATTTACATACAACCAAAGAGAGGGAGGAACAGGCGGCGGAGGGTGGCAATCATGTGCATAACCCGCCCGGATATTATCAGCAGAGGTGCACACGTCAATCAAAGGGTGGATGAATTTTCAAACTTCATAAACATGGATTTTACAGCCTAAATATCCGAGCTGCCACTAATGGTATGTACAGCCTGTGCCTGATAGTGCCAGTACTGCACCTTATATACCAAAATCCTGATGTTTGGTTCCCTTTAATGCACAATGTCTATAGACAGTGAGGCAAATCAGAGCAGAACAACATCCCACAGCCAGCAAGTCACACCAAAGACAAGGTCCTGCTGCTTAAACATTACAAATAAAGAGAGGCATCTCTGAATTTTGTTTTAACCCTTACAGCATGCTGTATTCTGTTTACATAGCAAAAACCTGTTGATATTTTTTTTATCTTTGAAGGGAATCTAATAACGAGGGTCCTTTTTTTCCCCAGAAGTCCCATTTAATATCAGACAGTGCTCAACTTGTGCATGTCCTGTGTATTATAGAGCGTGGCTAAGATGCAATACCAGATACAACCTAAGCACAAGAGTGGAGCTGTTAATTAGAAAAACCGACAAACAAACCTGGGAAACACCAAATCCTCAACCACAATTTTCCGTCGATTAGACTTTTGTATGTGGCCGCTACTCAAGGAGGAAGAGAATAAGCACTGAAGTGTTTTTGCTTGTGGACACAGCTGCTTACACCTGTCTGATGCGAGCAGGGTATATAAAGTCTGCATGAAATTTGATAATGTAGGAGACATATGGGATTCATTGGCGCAGACGTCTTTCACAATTAAAGTATCATTTATTTGACCAGTTATAGGTTACATGTAGTTTGGAGATGCACAAGGGAGGGACAGCTTAGACAAAAACTGAGTAAGAATCAGCTCCTTGCCCCAAAGCACCCAGCCCAATTTCCAGTGATTCCAGTAGAGGACCATGCGGGTTATGCTTACCCTTGTCTGGACAGTAGCTTATTGATTGGTGCATTTTGTCCTTGGCTTGGCTGCAGGATTCTGTTAGAAACAAATATGGAGGGGTGAAGCTGTGCTACACAGTAGAAGGTATACTTAAAGAGGAGCTTTCATTAGATATAGTACATTTATACTGACTAGCTCCTCCAACTAGTGCTGCTCCACTGATTCTGGAACAGCTTTTGTTATTTTTCTGTGCCCCTCCATTGTAAAGTTATGCTCCAGAGTAATGAGTGCAAATTTTCCCTTCTACTAACTGCGCGTAAAACACGGGACGTCTTTGTGGGTGTGGCTGTATTTTAATTGGCCAGTATTATAGAGGAGAGAAAGAACACGCCCACATTCTGTGGTACATGCCCAATTGGGTTGAGGGGAAAATATGCACCATTATTTACAGAGGACATAACTTTGAAATGGAGAGGCACAAAAGAAAAACGGTCCCAGAATCAGTGATGCAGTAACAATTGTAGGAGGTTCTCCATTTAAATAAAAAAAATCCAGTGAAAAAAGTCTCCTTTAAGAGCTCAAAAGGTAAGCCACACTAATTTGTCATTCGTTGCAGTTGCCCCACTGTGTTTACCAGCGATCAATGATATTTTTTTGTTAGGATCACAACTAGTGCTGAGCGAACTGTTCGGTGCCCAGTATGCATAATGAGCATTTTGATGCTCTGTATATGTTTACCAAGTATAATGGAAGTCAATGGGAAACTTGAGCATTATACTGGATGATTTCCTTGAAAAATGCACAAGTTTCCCATTCACTTCCATTATATTTGGTAAACGAGTAACGAGCACCTGAGCATCAAAATGCTTGTTACATGTACCGGGCACCAGTTTGCTCATCACTAATCATGGACACCTGAATCCCAACACCAAGAATGCATAATGTCATTGATCATGTGAGGTTCTCTCTGTACAAATGGCCTCCTAAGTGAAGCATCGGTTCATACGACATTTACTACACGTAAAACAACTCTCCCCAACCTCAAGCATCACACATAGAGAGGCCAAGAAGAGAAGATATTCGGGCAGAGAGGCGAGATGTTCTGTACACCGTGACTAAGAGGAGGTGTAGTTCTTATTCACCTGGAATCCAGGGCCTTGGGTTTTGGGATAGGTTTCCTATTTGACATTCCAATTTCTACTGCCCTACAAGAAATACAGACAGGTGCAAGATAAGTAAATGGGATTGAGTTGGAATACATTTAATCATTATATAAAACACAAGGTAATAGGTGTAGTAATAATCTAAATGCAGTCTGAACACCAATATTGGTCCTCTGCCTAAGGCCTCTTTCACACGTCCATGAAATACCACGCACGTTTTTCACGGACATGTCAAAGGTGTGTTTTGCCCTCCATGAGCCGTGTTTACTGCCTACGTGTGTTCTACGTGTGTTAGCCGTGATAACACATGGAGAACGGGAACTTTCTGCTCACCTGTCCCTGGCTTCGCTGTCCGTGGTGCTGATCTTCGGTCTCCGGTCCTGCCGACTCCCCGCTGCTGCTGCTTCCAGCCGCAGTGAAGTGAATATTCAATGAGCATAATGAGCGGCGGTCGGAAGCAAGTGACAGCAGCGGCAGAGACTGCAGGGCTGGAGAAGGTGAGAATTTTTTTTTTTTTTTTTTTTTAAATCGCAGATACATGTGTTTTCTCCGGTGCTTGTCACACGGAACACATCCGTGTGGTCCATTTGTGTTATGTGTGAAACGTTTGCGTTCCGTGTGACACCCGTGATGCCGAAGAAAAACGGACATGTCTACATGTGGAGCACATGGGCACATGTATGCTCCACACGTACACACGGTCCATGGCATAATACACACGTGAACGCAGACGCATTGATTTTAATAGGTGTACGTGTTCCCGTGTCTCCGGTACGTGAGGAAACTGACCATACACGTACCGGAGGCACGGACGTGTGAAAGAGGCCTAAAGTAGGTTGCATGGGTAACTCATCTATAGGAGTTTGTTTAAAATTTCAGATACCAAATAAATTTTTTCCTGTCACAAGACAGGAATGACAAAGTGTCTCCTGCAACGCCATGATGTCCTATCTGATATCAAATGGGTAACTCTCCTGTGGGTCCCAGGAAGTTGCGAGATGCATGGTGTGACGCCCCAGGGCAATGGGATACTCGGTCCTGGGCATGTGGTGAACAGGGGAGTCGTGGTCACGGTCGATGCCGGGTTCTGTGACCCCAGGGTCGATCCGAAAAAGGGTGAAAAGAAAATGGAAAAATAAAAGTAAAATAAATAAAAGAGTTTTTGACTACGCCACTTGCGGGTTGCGGCTATTTTGTAGGAGCCGCCCCTGCATGATCTTCCTGGGGCAGGTAGTATAATGCAGCTTAGGTGATCTAGCCCTCCGCAAGCAGGGCTAGGCCCCGGAAGAGGATGTTGGTGGTAGTAGTGTGCAGTGTGAGCTGATGATGCACCAATGTAGAAAGGATTTAAGCCACAAAGGAACTGCAGTTTAAACTGGCTTTTACTCACTGTTCTGGTACTGTCACCCGGGTGGTGCTGGTTTTCAGGTGTTCCCTCACCCTTTGTTCCCAGTGCCAGTTAGTGACCTGTCTTCCGTGCACACTTTTGTTTTTTTGGTGGGTCCTCGTGGCCTAAAGCTTCCTGGGATCCCCTCCGTTTCACAGTTTTTACCCGTACAGGCAGCCTGGACAATTTGATGGGCTGGACTCCTGTCCCTGTCCCCAAGTCCCCTCCTTGCTGCTTTGCTCCGGACACTCAGGTTGGTGAGGGACCCCGATGATCCCCCTCACCTGGCAGATTTAACAGGTAGCTTGAAGCGTACTCCCATTCAAGGGTTCTGCTCCCCGCCTGTGCTGGATTCTTTGAGTCCTGGTCCCGCACTCCTCTGGCAACCCTCGGTTCCTTGAGCACTGGTTCCTTACTCCACAGCAACCCTTCTCCTTTTTAGCTCCAGTTCTCAGGTTTTAACACCTAGGACTACTGTCCTAAAACACTTCACTTTCTCTCACTTCTGACTCCCCTCAAAGTCTCTCTTCAACAACAACTGACTTTTCTCCTCACGCCAACTCCTCACCTAGCCCCGCCCTTTTTTGGGTCTCTCCCTAGCAGATTGGATGCTTACCAACCAATAGATGGCCATCCTTTAAATCTGTCTCTAGGCAGTTTTCCCAGGTTGGACATGGGGTTTAGTGTATGTGTGATGGTGCTGGTGTGTTTACCGGCACTAGTATTGCAGGGTTTGGGTTGTCCACAAGTTACATATTTTGTGGCACCCGATACCTCAGATGACGCTACACATAGACCCTGTGCCTGAAGAAATCACCATCCAACTCAGATGATTACATTGGGATTAATGTCCTGTCCTCATAGAAGCCTACATTACTAATGACTTTTCGTCTGAGTCACTGAACTAGCAGGATAGCAAAACATTGATTTGCATAAGAGACGCCTTGATGTTGCAGAAGTGCCAAAATTATCCCCATCACATGACCATATCTGAAACTTGACACAGACATTTATAGGTGCGTTACTTCAGTCATGGCCATAGAAATGCCCATTAAATGTCACCTGCTTAACCTAGCAGGGTCTATGACAAAGCCTCAAAAACACCAAAAGTAGACAAAAACCCTCTGGGCTGAGATGGCATATAACCCCGAGTACTGCAGGAATTAAGTACAGTGGAACCTTGGTTAGCGAGAACAATCCATTCTGGGACTCTGCTTGTTAACCAAGTTACTCGTTCAGCAAAGCAAGATTTCCCATAGGAAATCATTACAATGCAGACAATTCATTCCACAACTTGTTAAATGTCCCATCCTGGTCCCCTGTTGTGCCATTCCACACATATACAAACAAGCACAAACACACACACACACACACACACACTATGCTCACCTTACCTTACGTTCCTTCGCTGGCCTCCTGGAACTTGCAGTTTGCCGGTACAGGCTGTGTATCGGTAACCATCGCGACGAGGGAGGAGCTTCCGCTGCCAGAGCGCTGACGTCAAAGGCAGGAGCCTCTGATTGGCAAGCACGCTGCATTTGAGTAGCAGCTGACAGCGGAAGTTCCTTCCTCGTCGCGATGGTTTCCGGTACACATCCTGTAGCGGCGAACTACAAAAACCATGAGGCCGGCGATGGAACGGAAGGTACACATATTATGCTGACCTCACCTTCTGTTCCATCGCCGGCCTCATGGTTTTTGTAGTTCGCCGCTACAGGATGTGAATCGGGTAACCATCGCGACGAGGAAGGAACTTCCGCTGCCAGAGCAAGTTCCTCCCTCGTCGCGATGGTTGCCGATCTACATCCTGTACCGGCGAACTACAAGAACCAGGAGGCCGGCGATGGAACGGAAGGTAAGGTGAGCATAATATGTGTGTGTGTGTGCGCGTTTGTTTGTGTGTGTTTTTGTGGACTGCAAGAGCGGGTTAGAGCTCAGTGGATATTTTGCTTGTACAGCAAAGCTTGCTAGTAAACAGAGTTACAAATTTACAACAAGCTTTGCTCGTTAAGCGAAATACTCGCTAACTGGGTTACTCGTTAAGCGAGGTTCCACTGTACTATGAAAGACCAGGGTCTGTACCACAGGACTAGAACATAGCAAATGTGGTGCCAAAATTCAAAAAAGGGACAAAAGCGGAGCCTGGCAATTATAGGCTGGTAAGTTTAACCTCTATTGCGGGCAAAATGTTTGAGTGTTTTCTAAGAGCTGCTATCCTGGAGTATCTCAAGAAGAATAGCCATATGACTCACCATCAACATGGGTTTATTATGTATTAGTCCTGTAAAGCTAATCTGATCAGCTTCTATGAGGAAGTAAATTGGACTGCACCATTGTGATGCACTGGATGTCCTCTATCTGTACTTTCCAAAGGCATTTGATACGGTGCCACATGAAAGGATGACACATAAAATTACCAATAAATTAGCGAACAACTGTTTCTGTAGTGGTAAACAGAGGGTGGTTATTACTGCAACACACTTGGCACTTGGATGGAGTCACAGTTAACAGTGAGGTACCACAGGGGTCAGTATTGGGCCCTCTTCTTTTTAACATTTAGTAATTACCTTGTAGTGGGCATACAGAGTAGAATTTCAATATTTGCTGATGAAACTAAACTCTGCAAAGTAATCAACACAGAGGAGGATAATTTAAGATTAGAGAGGGATCTATGTAAACTGAGGAATTGTGGGAGATTGGCAATTGAAGTTTAAACGTAGATTTAAAAAAAAAAAAAAAAAAAAAAAAAGCACTTGGGTAGGAGAAATTAAATGTATAATTGTATAATTACACATTAAATGGGAAAGCTGTTACTGAAGAAGGCGGGTGTATGGGAGGATGTCAAATTCTACTTTAGAGACCAGTGTCAGGCAGCTCTGGGTACGTCAAACAATATAATGGGATGCATTAAAAGAGACATCGATGCTCATGACAAGAATATATAGTTTTGCTTCTATACAAGTCACTAGTGCGACCGCACTTAGAATACTGTGTACAATTTTGGTCTCCGATATATAAGAATGACATAGCTGAACTAGAGCGGGTATAGAGAAGAGCAACCATGGTTATAAGGGAATGGGTGAACTGAAATTCCAAGATAGGTCATTAAACTTGGGGTTACTCAGTTTGGAAAAATGAAGGCGTAGGGGCGATCTTATTACAATGTACAAATATATGAGGAGATCGTACAGAGACCTTTCTAATAATCTTTTTACACCTAGGGCTGTGATGGGCACATGGGAGCTCTATGTCTAGAGGAGAAAAGATTTAATCAACCATAATCACAGACGCAGATTCTTTACTGTAAAAGCAGTGATCCTATGGAACACCACTATATGAGACTGTGCTGGTTGATTCACTAAAAAAAAAAATAAAAAAATAAAAATAAAAAGGAGGCCTGGATGCCTTATTTTGTTTGTCGCACCATGGTTTTTAAAAACTGAAGTGGTTAAAAAAAAGCTTCAAAAGACTGCAATGTACACATACCCTTTAATGGCTTATTTTGGAATATAATACAAGTCTGGCTTCTAGTGTATGTGTGTAGGAATTACCGGGTAAGCTTCTTCCGATCCAGAGACTTCTGTGTTGCTGATGATAAGGCCACCCTATCCCGAGGGCTCTTTATTTTTTCCTATTGACAGAAAAGAAAACATCTTGAATCGATAAATCGTCAGTCATTTATACAATATAGAGAGCGGTCTGCATATACTGTGCGGTCAGGAACTATTATAGTATTCAGTCTGACAGCTTCCTTATAGAGAATTTATCATATGGAAAACTGAGGGTTTATGGCTGAATGACTATGGCACAGAATATGGCCTAAAATATGAACATCAACGTCAGCCTGCCAGACGACCATTTATTCACTGGTTGTTTAACCATTAAACTACTTTGAACTAATGTTAGTGACTCCCTTTAAAATGGAGTACATCACTCTGTTATTGTCTAGTGAATTAAATGCGCTGTCCCGTGAAAACAAGTTGTCACCTATCCATAGACGTTTTCATAAGTTATGGATTGGTGGGTATACAACCGCTGTACCCCTCACCAAATTGGTAGAACACTGAATTTTTATCCCTAACTGGGCAATACATATTGGAGCAACAGGTTTGATGCCTGGTCATAGCTCCATTCATTCTCTATGGGCTGCCGTGAAAAAAGCCAAGCACAGTGGTCAGCAGTCTCATGGGGAATGAACGGAGCAGCAGCCGAGCATGCGCACTGCAGTCCCACTCTAGATAAAAGTTCCCCATTCTGCCGATCAGTGCGGGTCCGACCATTGGGACCAATTCCTCATCACCTATCCTTAGTCCAAACGCTAAGTGTAGACTTTTATTAAATTGACAGTCTCTTTAAAAGGGAACCTGTCACCAGTTTTTTGACTATTGAACCAAAAGAATCACCTTCTGCAGCTCCTGGGCTGCATTCTATGAAGGTGCACCTTGTTGCTGACCCCCACTAACAGACCCCAAAAAGAACTTTTATAAAATCTCACCGTTTTGTATGCTAATGACCTGTGTTGGCCAGATGGGCGGGCTCTATTTCGGCTCCTGTCCCTCCTTGTGGCCTTGCTCGCCGTCATGATCGACAAGGGTGGCGCCACCATCATCATCCACGCTGCTGGCCAAGTCTGGTGCAGGCGCAGTTCGCTCTGCCCCTATTGCGGGCAGAGCATAAAAACAGTTTCCCTAGTGTGCACCGATGATGTGGTGATGTATCTGCGCTGGCGCGAGATCATGGTCGGGTACGAGGATGACGCTGCTGGTCAGGTCATGCACAGCGCCGACCATGATCTTGCGCCTGCGCAGATACATCACTGGCGCACGCGAGGGAAACTGTTTTTATGCTTGGCCCGCGAAAGGGGCAGAGCGAATTGCGCCTGCGCGACTTTGCCAGCAGTGTGGATGATGACAGCAGCGCCACCCTTGTCGATCAAGACAGGAGGACAGCGAGCAAGGCCACAAGGAGGGACAGGAGCCGAAATAGAGCCCGCCCATCTGGCCAACACAGGTCATTAGCATACAAAACGGTGAGATTTCATAAAAGTTCTTTTTGGGGTCTGTAAGTGGGGGTCAGCAACAAGGTGCACCTTCATAGAATGCAGCCCAGGAGCTGCAGAAGGTGATACTTTTGGTTTAAGTAAAAAAAAAAACTGGTGACAGGTTCCCTTTAACTTAAAATGTAAGCTTCTCATGATCATGACAGTGCAGTAAATGTTGCAATATTTGGAAAATTTAGTTAAAAAACAAACAAACAAAAAACCTACATTGGTTATATTCGAGATTAGCAATACGTGAAACCAAGCTGCAGGAATTTTTGTTAGTATGATACAGGCAGTATATATAAGTATTACAAGTGTGATCTAATAGATAGAATGATGATCTGATCTCATAACAAAAAATAAAAAGCCACGGTCATATTTATTTACTGTTCTTAATCTACTCCTATTACTCTATCTTATGATTAAAGGGAATCTGTCAGCAGGATTTTGCTACCTCATCTGAGAGTAGCATAATGTAAAGAGATCCTGAATCCAACAATGTATCACTTAGATTACTGGCTGCAGCTGTTCTGACACAAATCAGAATTTTTAGATTTAGCCATGTAGCAGAGCTGAGAGAGCTGGCCCCACCCACACCAGGTTCTCTATAGAGATTGTACAGCAACAGTGAGGTGTCAATCACAGGAGGGGCCGTGCCTGTCTGCACGGATAGTGACATGGTTGAGCAATGATAAGTCCTACTGCTTGAACAAACATAGCAAAGAAACAACAGATCGGACCTTGACAAAACAGGCATCCCTGAA
Source organism: Anomaloglossus baeobatrachus (assembly GCF_048569485.1). NCBI lineage: Eukaryota > Metazoa > Chordata > Amphibia > Anura > Aromobatidae > Anomaloglossus > Anomaloglossus baeobatrachus. Next base: position 244,496,127 of record NC_134359.1, read on the forward strand.
TACTCTGTGTTAATCCTTGCAGCATTCTGTCTTCAGATTATATAGCAAAAACATGTTGACAGATTCACTTTAATTATCAAAAATAGTTAGTGTATGTTTGTTTCAGAAGTGAGGTGGCCATCAGATTCGGTAAGAATAAATCGAGAGGTGGCCACTTATGCGCCGTCAACTTTCCTGTTCATTCTCCCTCTGGGAGGCACCAGCAGCTCACCTACCTGGTGATAAGGGCATTAAATCTTGTCTTTGTATAGTGAATAGTTACTAAAATAAGCAATGCCAATTGTTTAATAGCATTGACTGATTTAACAATTACCATCTGTCTGAGCATCTTCTCCCGTCTTAGTTCCCGGTCATGAGCCAGAATAGTCATCCGTTCTGCGGCATCCATTGCAAAGAAGATATCATGGATTTCATACAGGGCCGCCCGCAGCTTGAAATAAAGCAAAAGTTTTACGTTAGTTAGCAAATGCACCAGGCACACGCATCATCACCACCAAAGATATGCAAACAATGGACGGTGCTTGTGTCAGACAGCTGCTTGGTTAATGGAGACGACAGGTGGCCTTGAACATATGGTGCCACAAAATCTCCACTTGCTGGTTCAGCCTCGTGTATCTATTCTTGACTGTCCTTAGCGATTCTGCATCCTCCAAGGAACTGCTGAAATTAGGCCATAAAGAAGAGCTTTGTAAGCAGCAAGGTTCACATGTCTCCTCCAGTGACAGGTTCAAGGCACAACAGAAGCGGCCACGTGCACAATTGTTGAACAGGATATATTATTTAGGCTCTACTATGAGAATTTGGACTGGAGGGAAGGGAATACTTTACAAGGACAGCATAGATTAACCCCTTCACCCCCGGCCACTAAAACACCCTAATCACAGGGCCATTTTTTGCAATTCTGACCAGTGTCACTTTGACAGGTTATAAGTCTGGAACGCTTCAACGGATCCTGGCGATTCTGAGATTGTTTTTTCGTGACATATTGTACTTCCTGACAGTGGTAAATTTAGGCCGATATTTTTTGCGTTTATTTGTGAAAATGTAGGAAATTTTGCAAAAATTTTGAAAATTTCGCAATTTTCAAACTTTGAAAATTTATGCCTATAAATCTGAGAAATATGTCACACAAAATAGTTACTAAATAAAATTTCCCACTTGTCTACTTTTCATCAGCGCAATTTTCGAAACAAAATTTTTTTTTCGTTCGAAAGTTAGAAGGGGTCAAAGTTAATCAGCAATTTCTCATTTTTCCAACAAAATTTACAAAAGAATTTTTTTTAGGGAGCACATCACATTTGAGGTGACTTTGAGAGGCCGAGGTGACAGAAAATACCCAAAAGTGACCCCATTCTAAAATCTGCACCCCTCACTCTGCTCAAAACCACATCCAAGAAGTTTATTAACCCTTTAGGTGCTTCACAGCAACCAAAGCAATGTGGAAGGAAAAAATGAAAATTTTACTTTTTAACACAAAAATGTTACTTTAGCCATAAAATTTTCATTTTTACAAGGGAGAAAAGAGAAAGTACACAATACAATGTATTGTGCATTTTCTCCTGAGTACGCTGATACCCCATATGTGGTAAAAATCAATTGTTTGGGCGCACGGCAGAGTTCGAAAGGGAAGGAGCGCCATTTGGATTTTTGAACACAAAATTAGCTGCACTCATTAGCGGACGCCATGTCGGGTTTGAAGACCCCCTGAGGTGCCTAAACAATGGAGCTCCCCCATAAGTGACCCCATTTTGGAAACTAGAGCCCTCAAATAATTTTTCTAGATGTTTGGTGAGCACTTTGAACCCCTGGGGGTTTCACAGAAGTTTATAACATTGAGCCGTGAAAAGAAAAAAAAAAAATTTTACCACAAAACTGTTGCTTCAACGAGGTAGCTTTTTTTTTTCACAAGGGTATCGGGAAAAAATGCACCATAAAATGTATTGTGCATTTTCTCCTGAGTACGCAGATACCCCATATGTGGTGGAAATCAAATGTTTGGGCAAAAGGCAGGGCTCGGAAGGCAAGGAGAGCCATTTCAATTTTTGACTGCAAAATTAGCTGCACTCATTAGCGGACGCCATGTCGGGTTTGAAGACCCCCTGAGGTGCCTAAACAATGGAGCTACCCCACAAGTGACCCCATTTTGGAAACTAGAGCCCTCAAATAATTTTTCTAGATGTTTGGTGAGCACTTTGAACCCCTGGGGGTTTCACAGAAGTTTATAACATTGAGCCGTGAAAAGAAAAAAATTTTTTTACCACAAAACTGTTGCTTCAACTAGGTAGCTTTTTTTTTCACAAGGGTATCAGGAAAAAAATGCACCATAAAATGTATAGTGCATTTTCTCCTGAGTACACAGATACCTCATATGTGGTGGAAAGTAATTGTTTGTGCGCATGGCGGGGCTCAGAAGAGAAAGAGCACCATTTCACAGCAAAATTGGTTGGAATCATTAGCTGACGTAATGTTGCATTTGGAGACCCCCTGAGCTGCCTAAACAATGGAGCTCCCCCACAAGTGACCCCATTTTGGAAACTAGATGCCTCAAGGAATTTATCTAGATGTTTAGCGAGCCCCAAGGGGCTCCACACAAGTTGATAATGTTGAGCCATTAATACAATTTTTTTTTTTTCACCACAAAACTGTTACTTGAACCACGTAGCTTTTTTTTCACAAGGGTATCAGTGAAAAATGTACCATAAAACGTGTGCAATTTCTCCTGAGTACGACGATACCTCATATGTGGTGGAAAGTAATTGTTTGGGCGCATGGCAGGGCTCAGAAGAGAAAGCGCACCATTTGACAGCAAAATTGGTATGAATCATTAGCGGACGCCATGTCATGTTTGGAGACCCCCTATGGTGCCTAAATAGTGGAGCTCCCTCACAAGTGACCCCATCCCCTCAAGGAAATTATCTAGATGTTGGTGAGCCCCTTGCACCCCCAGGGGCTCCACAGAAGTTGATAACATTGAACCGTGAATTATTTTTTTTTTACCACAAAAGTTTTGCATCAACCAGGTAGATTTTTTTTTTACAAGGGTATCAGGAAAAACTGCACCATAAAACGTATTGTGCAATTTCTCCTGAGTACGCAGATACCTCATATGTGGTGGAAATAAATTGTTTGGGCGCATGGTGGGGCTCAGAAGAGAACGAATGCCATTTAACTTTTCAAACGCACAGACGCGGTGCACTGATCGACCGCTGCAGGACGCACATTCGGATGGGATACAAAAAGCGTCGGTGATACGGAAAAAAAGAAAAAGTCACGCCAAAAATTGAGCAGGGATGCAGATTTGTTATGTGCATCCCTGATCAGCGCTTGGCGAGACGCACGGATGGATGCGATACAAAAAGCGTCGGGAATACGGAAAAAAGTCATGCCAAAAATTGAGCAGGGATGCAGATCCGTTATCTGCATCCCTGATCAGCAATTGGCAGGACGCACGGACAGATGCGATACAAAACGCGTTCGAGATACGGAAAAAAAAAAGTCACGCCAAAAATTGACCACGGATGCAGATCCGTTATCTGCATCTGTGATCAGTGCTCGGCGGGACGCACGGACAGATGAGGTGTAAAAAAGAGAATTTTGTTTACTTACCGTAAATTCTTTTTCTTATAGTTCCGTATTGGGAGACCCAGACCATGGGTGTTTAGCTTCTGCCTCCGGAGGACACACAAAGTACTACACTCAAAAGTGTAGCTCCTCCCTCTGAGCTTATACACCCCCTGGAGAAACCAGATCTAGCCAGTTTAGTGCAAAAGCTGAAGGAGAATAGCCACCCACAAGTAAAAACAGAGCAAGAACCGGAACAACCGGAGCCTCTGTCTACGACAACAGCCGGTGATAACACGCGGAACAAGAAACTGCCAACAGGCAACAGGGAGGGTGCTGGGTCTCCCAATACGGAACTATAAGACAAAGAATTTACGGTAAGTAAACAAAATTCTCTTTTTCTTTATCGTTCCAATGGGAGACCCAGACATTGGGACGTCTCAAAGCAGTCCATGGGTGGGAATAAACAGAAAAACTGAGAAGTAGGCAGAGCCTAACTTCACAAGTGGGCGACAGCCGCCTGAAGGATGCGTCTGCCCAAGCTTGCATCTGCCGAAGCATGAGCATGCACTTGGTAGTGCTTTGAAAAGGTATGCAGGCTAGTCCAAGTGGCAGCCTGACAGACTTGCTGAGCCGTAGCCTGGTGCCTGAAAGCCCAAGAGGCACCGACAGCTCTGGTCGAGTGTGCCTTGATCCCCGGCGGGGGAGGCACCTGAGAACCCAGGTAGGCATCCGAAATGGTGGACCTAATCCAACGGGCTAAGGTCGGCTTAGAAGCAGAGAGGCCCTTGCGCCGACCTGTGGTTAGCACAAAAAGAGAGGTGCACCGCCTAAGGGCAGCGGTGCGAGACACATAGATCCGGAGCGCCCGCACCAGATCCAGAGTATGCAACGCTTTTTCAAAGCGATGAACAGGAGCCGGACAAAAGGAAGGTAGGGTAATGTCCTGGTTAAGGTGGAAAGGAGAAACCACCTTAGCGAGAAAGTCCGGAGTCGGACAGAGAACCACCTTGTCTTGATGAAAAAACAAAAAAGGGGACTCCGAAGAGAGCGCAGCTAAATCAGATACTCTCCTGAGGGACGTTATGGCCACTAGAAAGACCACTTTATGTGAAAGACGAAACAAAGAAACCTCCCTAAGAGGTTCAAAGGGGGTTTCTGCAAAGCCGTGAGAACCAAATTGAGGTCCCAGGGATCCAAGGGCCGCCGGTAAGGCGGAATGATGTGAGACGCACCCTGCATGAAGGTGCAGACCTGAGCCAGCCGGGCGATACGCCGCTGGAACAGCACTGACAGAGCCGAGACTTGTCCCTTGAGAGAGTTGAGGGATAGTCCCAGCTGCAGACCGGACTGTAGAAAAGACAGAAGGGTCGGCAAGGAAAAAGGCCAAGGAGAATGGCCAGAAGAGCGACACCAGGACAGGAAAATTTTCCAAGTCCTGTGATAGATCTTGGCAGAGGAAGACTTACGGGCCCGAGTCATCGTGGAGATGACTTCAGGTGGGATACCAGAAGCCGTCAAGATCCAGGACTGAAGAGTCACGCCGTCAATCTGAGAGCCGCAGAATTCTGGCGGAAAAACGGACCTTGTGAAAGAAGGTCTGGACGGTCCGGAAGATGCCACGGCGCCTCTACGGACAGATGGAGCAGGTCTGGGTACCAAGCTCGCCTGGGCCAGTCCGGGGCAATGAGAATGACTCGACGGCCCTCCATTCTGATCTTGCGCAGAACTCTGGGCAAGAGAGCTAGAGGGGGAAACACGTAGTACAGACGAAACTGGGACCAGTCTTGAACCAGAGCGTCCGCTGCGAAGGCCTGAGGATCGTGGGAGCGAGCCACGTAAATCGGAACCTTGTTGTTGTGACGGGATGCCATTAGGTCCACGTCCGGAGTGCCCCACTTGCGGCAGATTGACTGAAACACTGTCGGATGCAGGGACCACTCTCCACTGTCCACGGTTTGACGGCTGAGATAATCTGCCTCCCAGTTTTCCACGCCTGGGATGTGGACTGCGGATATGGTGGACTTGGAGTCCTACGTCCATTGAAGGATACGTTGTACCTCCAACATTGTCAGGCGGCTGCGTGTCCCGCCTTGGTGATTGATGTAGGCAACCGCTGTCGCGTTGTCTGACTGGACTCGGATGTGCTTGCCCGCCAATAGGTGGTGAAAAGCTAGGAGAGCCAGGAGCACGGCTCTGGTTTCCAGCACATTGATCGAGAGGGCTGACTCGGACGGAGTCCAAGTGCCCTGTGCTCGGTGGTGGAGACATACCGCTCCCCAGCCGGATAGACTGGCATCCGTGGTGAGAATCACCCAGGACGGAGCCAGGAAGGAGCGTCCCTGAGACAGAGAGAGGGGCCGAAGCCACCACTGAAGAGAGCTCCTGGCTTGTGGCGACAGAGCCACTAACCTGTGCAAGGAGGAAGGCCGCTTGTCCCAACAGCGGAGAATGTCCAGCTCCAGAGGACGCAGATGGAACTGGGCAAAGGGAACAGCCTCCATTGACGCCACCATCTGACCCAGCACCTGCATCAGGTGCCTGATGGAATAACGGCGGGGCCTCAGCAGAGAGCGCACCGCCAGTTGGAGGGATTGCTGTTTGATCAAGGGCAACTTCACAAGTGCCGGAAGAGTCTCGAACTGCATCCCTAGGTACGTGAGACTCTGGGTCGGAGTCAGAGTAGATTTGGGCAGATTGACCAGCCACCCGAATTGGGCTAGAGTGGCGAGACACTCCGCTGACAGTCTGCGCTGGATGAAGCCTTGACTAGAAGGTCGTCCAGGTAAGAGATCACTGCCAACCCCTGTAGGTGCAGGACCGCAATCACTGCTGCCATGACCTTGGTGAATACCCGAGGGGCCGTGGCTAACCCGAAGGGGAGAGCCACGAATTGGAAATGTTCCTCTCCGATTGCAAAACGTAGCCAACGCTGGTGAGAAGAAGGGAATTTTGTTACTTACCGTAAATTCCTTTTCTTCTAGCTCTTATTGGGAGACCCAGACGATTGGGGTATAGCTACTGCCCTCCGGAGGCCACACAAAGCACTACACTAAAAAGTGCAAGGCCCCTCCCCTTCTGGCTATACCCCCCCGTGGTATCACGGGTTCTCCAGTTTTAGTGCCAAAGCAAGAAGGAGGAAAGCCAATAACTGGTTTAAACAAATTAACTCCGAGTAACATCGGAGAACTGAAAAACCGTTCAACATGAACAACATGTGTACCCGCAAACAACAAAAAAATCCCGAAGGACAACAGGGCGGGTGCTGGGTCTCCCAATAAGAGCTAGAAGAAAAGGAATTTACGGTAAGTAACAAAATTCCCTTCTTCTTCAGCGCTCTATTGGGAGACCCAGACGATTGGGACGTCCAAAAGCTGTCCCTGGGTGGGTAAATAAATACCTCATGTTAGAGCTGCAAGACAGCCCTCCCCTACGGGGAAATCACTGCCGCCTGCAGGACTCTTCTACCTAAGCTGGCATCCGCCGAAGCATAGGTATGCACCTGAGAATGTTTGGTGAAAATGTGCAGACTCAACCAGGTAGCTGCCTGGCACACCTGTTGAGCCGAAGCCTGGTGTCGTAGTGCCCAGGACGCACCCACGGCTCTGGTTGAATGGGCTTTCAGCCCTGAAAGAACCGGAAGCCCTGCAGAACGGTAGGCTTCCAGAATTGGTTCTGTGATCCATCGAGCCAGGGTGGCTTTAGAAGCCTGCAACCTCTTGCGCGTACCAGCGACAAGGACAAAAAAAGTGCATCGGAACGGCGTATGGGCGCCGTGCGGGAAATGTAGATTCTGAGTGCTCTCACCAGATCTAGCAAACGTAAATCATTCTCATACCGGTGAACCGGATGAGTGCAAAAGGACGGTAAGGAGATATCCTGATTAAGATGAAAACGAGGATACGACCTTAGGGCGAAACTCCGGAATGGGGCGCAGCACTACCTTGTCCTGGTGAAACACCAGGAAGGGAGCCTTGGATGACAGAGCTGCCAGCTCAGACACTCGCCGAAGCGATGTGATCGCAACGAGAAACGCCACCTTCTGTGACAGGCGAGAAAAAGAAACTTCCTTCAGAGGCTCGAAAGACGGCTTCTGGAGAGCAACTAGAACCCTGTTCAGATCCCATGGATCTAACGGCCGCTTGTACGGGGGTACGATATGACAAACCCCCTGCGGGAACGTGCACACCTTAGAAAGACGTGCTAGACGCTTCTGAAAAAACACGGATAGTGCTGAGACTTGCCCTTTGAGGGAGTCGAGCGACAAGCCCTTTTCTAACTCCTATTGTAGGAAGGAAAGAAAAGTAGGCAATGCAAATGGCCAGGGAGACACTCCCTGAGTAGAGCACCAGATTAAGAAAATCTTCCACGTTCTGTGGTAGATCTTAGCAGACGTGGGCTTCCTAGCCTGTCTCATGGTGGCAACGACCCCTTGGGATAATCCTGAAGACGCTAGGATCCAGGACACAAAGGCCACCCAGTCAGGTTCAGGGCCGCAGAATTCCGATGGAGAAAACGGCCCTTGGGACAGTAAGTCTGGTCGGTCTGGTAGTGACCACGGTCGGCCGACCGTGAGATGCCACAGATCCGGGTACCACGATCTCCTCGGCCAGTCTGGTGCGACGAGTATGACGCGGCTGCAATCGGATCTGATTTTTGCGCAGTACTCTGGGCAAGAGTGCCAGAGGTGGAAACACATATGTGAGCCGGAACTGCGACCAATCTTGCACTAAGGCGTCTGCCGCCAGAGCTCTGTGATCGCGCGATCGTGCCATAAATGCCGGGACCTTGTTGGTGTGCCGAGACGCCATTAGGTCGACGTCCGGCACCCCCCAGCGGCAACAGATTTCCTGAAACACGTCCGAGTGAAGGGACCATTCCCCCGCGTCCATACCCTGGCGACTGAGGAAGTCTGCTTCCCAGTTTTCTACGCCCGGGATGTGAACTGCGGATATGGTGGATGCTGTGTCCTCCACCCACAAGAGGATTCGCCGGACTTCCTGGAAGGCTTGCTGACTGCGCGTCCCTTCTTGGTGGTTGATGTATGCCACCGCTGTGGAGATGTCCGACTGGATTCGGATCTGCTCTCTTTCTAGCCACTTCTGGAAGGCTAATAGGGTAAGATACCCTGCCCCGATTTCCAGAACATCGCTGAAGGGTGGACTCCTGCTGAGTCCACGTCCCCTGAGCCATGTGGCGGAGACAAACTGCTCCCCACCCTGACAGACTCGTATCTGTCGTGACCACTGCCCAGGATGGGGGCTATGACAATGAGGTGGGAATAAGCCACTATAGCAGAGAGTCCTCGGCCGTCTGGGAAAGGGAGACTTCCCTGTCCAGGGAGGTTGACTGCCCGTCCCATTGGCGGAGAATGTCCCATTGCCGTTGGCGCAGATGAAACTGCGCAAAGAGAACTGCCTCGATGGCTGCCACCATCTTCCTTAGGAAGTGCATGAGGCGCCTTAAGGGGTGCGACTGGCCTTGAAGGAGAGACTGCACCTCTGTCTGCAGTGAACGCTGCTTGTTCAGCGGAAGCTTCACTATTGCTGATAGAGTATGAAACTCCATGCCGAGATACGTTAGTGATTGAGTCGGAGACAGATTTGACCTTGCCAAATTGATGATCCACCCGAAAGTCTGGAGAGTCTCCAGCGTAACATTCAGGCTGCGTTGGCATGCCTCGAGGGAGGGTGCTTTGACGAGTAGATCGTCCAAGTACGGGATCACCGGGTGTCCCTGAAAGTGCAAGACTGCTACCACTGCTGCCATGACCTTGGTGAACACCCGTGGGGCTGTCGCCAGACTGAATGGCAGAGCTACGAACTGAAGATGTTCGTCTCCTATCACAAAACGTAGAAAACGTAGGTGCTCCGTAGCAATTGGCACGTGGAGATAGGCATCTTTGATGTCTGTTGAGGCAAGGAAGTCTCCTCGAGACATTGAGGTAATGACGGATCGGAGGGATCCCATCCGGAACCGCCTGGCGTTCGCATGCTCGTTGAGCAGTGTCAGGACCAGAACGGGACGGAAGGAACCGTCCTTTTTTGGAGCCACAAAGAGATTGGAGCACAAACCCTCGCCCTCGTTCCTGAGGGGGGACAGGGATCACCACTCCTTCTGCTCTTAGAGCATCCACCGCCTGCAGCAGGGAAATGGAGTCGGAGGACGAGAACAGAACACTGTCCTGTGCACGTGAGCACAATGTCCGTCACCCACCGGTCTGTGACCTGTGGCAGCTAAATGTCGCCAAAGGCGGGGGAGTCTGCCATCAACCGCGGATGCGGAGAGAGAGAGAGAGCTGAGAGTCCTGAGGAGACCGCCTTGGTAGCGGTTCCTCCGACTGCCTTCCTTGGGCGTGATTGAGCCCGGCCGGAATCTGAGCCCGTCTGAGGTTTTGTAGCCCTTTTGCACGAGGACAATTGGGACCTACCGGAGCTTGGGAAGGACCGAAACCTCGACTGTACTTTTAGGACAGTATTAACAGGGTAAGTCGCAGTGCAGACATTGCGGGTTACGGACGCCTCTGCGGTACAGATGTCCCTGTGCTCAAGGCCAGCTGCGCAAGAACAGCTGAAAAGGTTAGGTTGCCTATACGGCTGTGGATGCCGGAGCAACCGACACGCCGATAGCTTCCTAGACAGATTTCAACCAGAGTCCATCTGTCTGTGACTGGCATCTTTAAGTGAAGCCCCATCCCCAGTGCAACTATGGCTCAAGATGCAAGCCTGGAGATTGGAGAATCCACCTTTGGACCCTGGGTCCAGCGCTGACCACGTCAGGGGAAAAGGGATAACGTGTATCCTAAAAACGTTTGGAGAAGACGCTTATCTGGTAAGCGTGGTGTTCCTGGACTGCTTCTCTGAAGTCAGCGTGGCCAGAAAAATACTCAATATCTGTGTGAGATACTGAAAAGGGACTTCTCCTGTTCGTCTCCTATCTCCACTGGGGGAGCTGAGGGAGAAAGATCCAACCTTCCATTGATGGACGGTATAGGATCATTCCGTATGGCGTTACCACCCGGTGTATCCGGATCGATAGCGATGTCAGTATCAAAGCCCTGAAGAGCTGCCTTTTGGTCAAGTAGATTGCCCATGGCCTGTCTGGACTGCAAGTCTCTATATTATGACTACTCCGTCCCTGTCCTTGGACAGGGATGACAGGTGGTTTCTTTGGCCACAACTAGTAGAGACCCCGGCAGACGAAGTGCTAGAGACCCCGGCAGACAACGTGCTACAGGGGAGCATGCACACAATGGGACGGTGTCATGAACAGCATCCCATGTAGTAAAAACAGCACTGAAAATCTGTGTTGCTTTTTTGCCGCTGCCGACTAGCTATCTAGAAGTATATAGCCAAGATTGGTGACCGTACAGTGCAATGTATAGCATACAAGCATAAAGTACAAAAGACCACTGCAGCACAAGCAATACAAGCAGCATAGAAGCCTGTGCCCTGGCACCCCTGCTCTTCTGCTGCTGTATACTAGTCATCTAGGGGAATATAGCCAAGAGTGACCCTACAGTGCAATGTATAGCATACAAGCACAAGTACAAATGAACACTGCAGCACATGCAATACAAGCAGCATAGAAGCCTGTGCCCTGGCACCCCAGCTCTTCTGCTGCTGTAGACTAGTCATCTAGGGGAATATGGCCCAGAAGAGTGACCATACAGTGCAATGTATAGCATACAAGCACAAGTACAAATGCACACTGCAGCCCATGCAATACAAGCAGCATAGAAAAAAACCTGTGCCCCAGCACCCTTGGTTTTCTGCTGCTGTAGTCTAGCCATTCCAGGAGAATATAGCTAAGACTAGCGACTGTACAGTGCAATGTATAGCATATAAGCATAAACACAAATGAACACCTCAGTCGTGCAATACAAGCAGCCTAGAAAGCCTGTGCCTTAGCACACCTGCTTTCCTGCTGCTGATGTGTCGCTCCCCAAGCGGGCATATAGCGACCTATGCAGTTAAAAACAACACATGTACACACTGCAGTTATATGTGGTCAGCACTATGTGTGCCGCTTACCGCCCGCCTATAAGCGGGTGTATGATCGCCACCGTCCTGCCTTGGAGCCGAAAGTCCGAGCTCGGACTGCAGTAATGGCTGCCGGCTTCTTCCCCAGCTCGTGTGAGTAGGGGCGGGCCGTGGGCGTGCCCCCAAGTCAGAGCGGGAATCCGGCGTCCGACAGAGTGCAGTGAGAGGGCTGGAGCATGTAAAAAGGCTCCAGCCCTCGGCGCTGCTGATTGCTCAGCGCCTGTCCCCTTCCCTGAGTGACAGGGAGGGGGCGGGAACGAAGCGGCACTAGGCCGCAGAAGCCGGGGACTGGAGTTATAAGCGCCGCCGCCGTAAAAGCGCGGTCGGCGCCCAGTCCCCGGCGAACTACAAGTCCCAGCCGCGCCGCCGCTCCCGGAGCGTCCGGCGCGGTAGTTCCCAAAACACAAAGTCACTCAGCAAAGCTGCAGTGACTGTAACCCATTACTGTCCCCGGCGCACTAGCACACCCAGCAAGTCTGGAGTGTGCTGTGTCTGTGTGTACGGGGACACAGAGTACCTGTAATGGTGCAGGGCCATGTCCCTGAACGGTACTCCAGCTCCGTATCCAGCAGGTTCAAATGGGTCTGTGGATGGAGCCCGGCGTCAGAGCTTTGAGGCCGGTAGGATCCCACTTCCTCAGAGCCCCTCAGGGGGATGTGGAAGGAAAGCAGCATGTGGGCTCCAGCCTCCGTACCAGCAATAGGTACCTCAACCTTACAACACCATCAACGGGTGAGAAGGGAGCATGCTGGGGGCCCTATATGGGCCCTCTTTTCTTCCATCCGAAATAGTCAGCAGCTACTGCTGACTAAAATCTGTGGAGCTATGCGTGGAATGTCTGACCTCCTTCGCACAAAGCTTGAAAACTGGAGAACCCGTGATACCACGGGGGGGTATAGCCAGAAGGGGAGGGGCCTTGCACTTTTTAGTGTAGTGCTTTGTGTGGCCTCCGGAGGGCAGTAGCTATACCCCAATCGTCTGGGTCTCCCAATAGAGCGCTGAAGAAACTGCAATTGGCACATGCAGATAGGCATCTCTGATGTCGATGGATGCCAGGAAATCCCCTTGGGTCATTGAGGCAATGACTGACCACAGAGATTCCATGCGAAAATGCCGCACCTGAACATGCTTGTTGAGAAGCTTGAGATCCAGGATGGGTCGGAAGGAACCGTCCTTTTTGGGGACTAGGAAGAGATTTGAGTAGAAACCTCTGAACCGTTCCCGGGCGGGAACCGGAACAATTACTCCGTTGGCCTGCAAGGATGCCACGGCCTGAGAGAAGGCGGCGGCCTTGGAACAGGGGGGAGTTGACAGAAAAAATCTGTTTGGCGGGCTGGAAGAGAATTCTATCCTGTAGCCGTGGGAGATGACATCCTGCACCCACTGATCGGAGACGTGTTGAAACCACACGTCGCCAAAGTGGGAGAGCCTGCCACCGACTAAGGACGTTGCTGGCGCGGACAGATAGTCACGAGGAGGCTGCCTTAGTGGCAGCAGCTCCTGCGGTCTTCTGTGGACGCGCCTTTGTGCGCCAGTTGGATTTTTGGTCCTTGGCCGAGTTAGTGGACGAGGCCGAGGGCTTAGAGGACGACCAGTTGGAGGAACGAAAGGAACGAAACCTCGACTGGTTCCTACCCTGGACAGGTTTCCTGGTTTTGGTTTGTGGCATGGAAGTACTCTTCCCGCCAGTAGCTTCCTTAATAATTTCATCCAGTTGTTCACAGAATAGCCTGGACCCAGCAAAAGGGAGCCCAGCAAGGTACTTCTTTGAAGAAGCATCTGCCTTCCACTCTCGAAGCCACAAGATCCTGCGGATAGCGAGGGAATTAGCCGAAGCCACCGCAGTGCGGTGAGAAGCCTCCAGCATGGCAGACATGGCATAGGATGAAAAAGCGGAAGCTTGGGAAGTTAAGGCAACCATCTCGGGCATAGATTCCCTGGCGAGGGAATGCATCTCCTCTAGAGAAGCAGAGATGGCTTTGAGAGCCCACACTGCTGCAAAAGATGGGGAGAACGAGGCCCCTGCCGCCTCATATACAGATTTGGCCAGAAGGTCAACCTGACGGTCAGTGGAATCCTTAAGAGAGGTGCCATCAGCCACTGATACCACGGTCCGGGCTGAAAGTCTAGACACCGGGGGGTCAACCTTTGGTGAATGAGCCCACTTCTTGACCACCTCAGGTGGAAAGGGAAAACGGTCATCAGAACCACGCTTTGGGAAGCGTTTGTCAGGACAGGCCCTAGGCTTGGTCACAGCGGCCTGAAAACTGGAGTGGTTAAAGAACACACTCTTTGTCCTCTTAGGCAAGGTAAACTGGTGCTTTTCTGCCAGAGAGGGTTGCTCCTCTGATACTGGCGGATTGAGGTCCAGTACAGAATTAATGGACGCAATCAAATCACTAACATCTGAGTCACTTTCGGACAGATCAATGGGGCACATGGAGGTAGCATCCGAGCCCCCTGTAAAGGCATCCTCCTCGTCCTGCGAGTCAGCCTCTGAAACAGAGCCGCGGGGCGAGGAAGGGGAGGGAGCCCTACGTCTCCTCTTAGGAGGACGGGGCCTGGGACCAGATGAAGAATCCTCTGTGAGCTCCGCTGAGAGAGCCCTAGCAGCAGAGGCACCCTGTGAGGGGGGCTGATGCATGTTCAGCAAAGTCCGGGACAGCTGTCCCATGGAGTCGGCAAAAGACTGGGAGATAGACCTGGTTAAGGATTCTACCCAAGCCGGGGGTTCAGCCACAGGAGCAGGAGCAGCCTGAGAGACCACTGGGGGTGAAACTCCAGGCTGAGGCACCGCCAGGTTAGAGCAGGCATCACAATGTGGAAATGTGCTCGGATCAGGCAGTTTGAGCTTACATGCAGTGCATACTGAATATAGCTTTGGAGCCTTGCTCCTCGTGTGAGACATGCTGCTGAAGTGGGGGCTCTGCTAGAGTGACCCCCAGAGAGTATATACAGAGGCGCACAACCAGAGGTTGTGGCTTACCAGACCGCTGGAGCGGTGTTGTGTGCCCTCCAGATCCCAAAGCCCGGACCCCCAAGCACCTCAGCAGGGATGCTGCAGCCAGTGATGATCGCAGAGAAAAACGCTGATAAAATGGCACCGGAGCGAGGAGAGGGGGCGGGACCAACTCTGAGAGCGGGATCTGGAGGGCCAAAGAGACTTACAGGGGAGGAGACATGTACTCAGTGAGGAGTGTCTCTCCCCTGTGCAAAACGGCCGCTGGGCGGAGCCGCACTGTCCCTCTGCATGAATGACATGCGAGGGCAGTGAAACCGAAAGTAGGCCTCCGGCGAAGCCGGGGCCTAAATTTGAGCGGTGCGGCCGGCGCGCAGGCACCATCGGCGCGGTTCTCAGGCGAAAGCCAGAGAACCGGCCGGAAATGTCAGAAAACTCACTCAGCACACTCTCCCACCATAATAAAGTACAGGGACCCCCAGAATATAAACGTCTCAGGTACTTAGCTTGCTGAGACGCAGGGCCAGGTCCCTGGGGATGAGTGCTCCGTCCAGCAGGATCCTGAAGGGCTGCAGATGGAGACCGGTCTCCTGCAAAGCATGGAGAACCGTGCTGGCTCCCACTTCAAGCCAGAGCCCGAGGGATGGTGAAGGAGCGCGGCATGTAAGGCTCCAGCCTTGGAATCAACCTTAACAGCACCGCCGACACAGTGGGGTGAGAAGGGACATGCCGGGGGTCCAGAATTGAACCCGCTTTTCTTCAAACTCTTTCGAAAAATGAAAAATCAGATGAGAATGCATGTGTGGATGTGACCTCCTGAACACAAAGCGATAAACTGGCTAGATCTGGTTTCTCCAGGGGGTGTATAAGCTCAGAGGGAGGAGCTACACTTTTGAGTGTAGTACTTTGTGTGTCCTCCGGAGGCAGAAGCTATATACCCAATGTCTGGGTCTCCCATAGGAACGATAAAGAAAATGGACATTATACAGGGAAAAAAAAAAAAAGTTATACTCACAGTACCCAGAGGAGTAGCAGGAGGAACAGAAGGCAAGCGAGATAGACAGCTGTACAGGAGCCGCAGGCAGGACGTTGGACAGATCAGCAGAAGACCCAGGAAGGACCCAGAGATGGAGGCAGATGTGATCGGGCCAGTGAAGAAATCGGACGACCCGGTGAAGGCAGGTAAGAGGACGTCAAGGGGAGAGGTGAGGGGGAGAGGGGAGGGGGGCGCGGGAGAGCAGAGGGGGATACCGGAGAAGCAAAGAAGGAAGGAAGAAAGCAGAATAGAGATGACAGAGGAGGCAGGCAGATCGCAGGGGGAGCAGATCGGGATGTCGGGGGGCAGATCGGGGCGTGGGGGGGGAAGACCGCGGGGGGCACGGGCAGAGGCCATAATGGGAGCGCGCACGGGCTGCAGGAAAAGTGGAATACTCACGTGGAGCAGGCGCAGAAGCGGTGACATTAGCGGCGGCAGCGGTGGCGTGGTACCACAGGTACCAGCCACTCCACGCTGCAGACATGTTGGGAGAGGCTCCCCAGACCAGCACAGGCCTGGGGAGGGCGGCCACCTGCAGATCAGACCGCCCCACTGCACACTGATTGGAGCGATTGCGCGTCATAGCACGATCACTCCAATCAGTGCTGCAGGGGCTGGGGGCGGCATGTTTGAGATCCACCTATGATCTGCTGTAGCTGTTACGGCATCTCATAGCAGGATCTCACAGTATCGCACTAATTCAGGCATTATTTTTGCCGAAATCAGTGCGAATGATGTGGTTGGCGGTTCAGATTTGAACAGCCAATCACATCGATCGTCGATGGGGGTTGGCGATGCCACCCCCCCTGGGGTCTAGCAAAGGTCCCCTGCTGTAAGAAACAGCAGGGGACATCATTTGAAAGCCGTTGCTATGGCCACGGCAATCAAATGAACTTTAGGCAGTAAAAAGAGAATTTTGTTTACTTACCGTAAATTCTTTTTCTTATAGTTCCGACATGGGAGACCCAGACCATGGGTGTATAGCTTCTGCCTCCGGAGGACACACAAAGTACTACACTCAAAAGTGTAGCTCCTCCCTCCGGGCTATATACACCCCCTGGATGACAATCTAACCAGTTCAGTGCAAAAGCTGAAGGAGGACATCCACCCATAAGTAGAAATAGAGTAAAACTCGGAACAACCGGAACCTCTATCTACAACAACAGCCGGTGAAACACACGGAACAAGAACTGCCAACAGGCAACAGGGAGGGTGCTGGGTCTCCCATGTCGGAACTATAAGAAAAAGAATTTACGGTAAGTAAACAAAATTCTCTTTTTCTTCATCGTTCCTATGGGAGACCCAGACCATGGGACGTCTCAAAGCAGTCCATGGGTGGGAAATAAACAAAACTGAGAAGTAGGCAAAACCTAACTTCACAAGTGGGCGACAGCTGCCTGAAGGATGCGTCTGCCCAAGCTCGCCTCTGCCGAAGCATGAGCATGCACTTGGTAGTGCTTCGAAAAGGTGTGCAGACTAGACCAAGTGGCAGCCTGAAAAACCTGCTGAGCCGTAGCCTGGTGCCTGAAAGCCCAGGAGGCACCGACAGCTCTGGTCGAGTGCGCCTTAATTCCTGGCGGAGGGGGCACCTGAGAACACTGGTAGGCATCGGAGATGGCCGACCTAATCCAACGAGCTAGGGTCGGTTTAGAAGCCGAGAGACCCTTGCGCTGACCCGTGGTTAGCACAAAAAGTGAGGTGCACCGCCTAAAAACGGCGGTGCGTGACACATAGATTCGGAGCGCCTGCACCAAATCCAAGGAATGCAACGCCTTCTCAAAGCGATGCACAGGGGCCGGACAAAGGGAAGGCAATGAAATGTCCTGGTTAAGGTGGAAAGAAGACACCACCTTAGGGAGAAAATCCGGAGTCGGGCGGAGAACCACCTTGTCTTGGTGAAACACTAAAAAAGGTGACTCCGTAGAGAGCGCAGCCAAATCAGAGACTCTCCTGAGAGACGTTATGGCTACTAGAAAAACCACTTTCTGAGAAAGTCTAAACAAGGGAACCTCCCTGAGAGGCTAAAAGGGGGGTTTCTGTAAGGCCGTGAGGACCAGATTAAGATCCCAGGGATCCAAAGGCCGCCGGTAAGGAGGAATGATGTGAGATGCGCCCTGCATGAAGGTGCGCACCCGGGCCAGTCGGGCGATACGCCGCTGGAATAATACCGACAGAGCCGACACTTGTCCCTTGAGGGAATTGAGGGACAGTCCTAGCTGCAGACCGGACTGTAGAAAGGACAGGATGGTCGGCAAGGAGAACGGCCAAGGAGCATGGCCGGAAGAGCGACACCAGGACAGGAAAATCTTCCAAGTCCTGTGGTAAATCCTGGCCGAGGAAGACTTCCGAGCCTGAGTCATAGTGGAGATGACCTCAGAAGGAATGCCTGAAGCCGTCAGGATCCAGGACTCAAGAGCCACGCTGTCAATCTGAGAGCCGCAGAATTCTGGCGGAAAAACGGACCTTGAGAGAGAAGGTCTGGGCGGTCCGGGAGATGCCACGGCACCTCTACGGACAGACGGAGCAGGTCTGGGTACCAAGCTCGCCTGGGCCAGTCCGGAGCAATGATTATGACTCGACGGCCTCCATTCTGATCTTGCGCAGAACCCTGGGCAAGAGTGCTAGAGGGGGAAACACATAGGCCAGACGGAACTGAGACCAATCTTGAACCAGCGCGTCCGCTGCGAAGGCCTGAGGATCGTGGGAGCGAGCCACGTAAACCGGAACCTTGTTGTTGTGCCGGGATGCCATTAGATCCACTTCCGGAGTGCCCCACTTGCGGCAGATTGACCTGAACACTGCCGGATCCGCTTGTCCCAACTGCGGAGAATGTCCAGCTGCAGAGGACGCAGATGGAACTGGGCAAAGGGAACCGCTTCCATTGACGCCACCATCTGACCCAGCACCTGCATGAGGTGCCTGATGGAATGACGGCGGGGCTTCAACAGAGAGCGCACCGCCAGATGAAGGGACTGCTGTTTGACTAAGGGCAGCTTCACAAGTGCCGGCAGAGTCTCGAATTGCATCCCTAGGTACGTAAGTTTCTGGGTCGGGGTCAGAGTGGACTTGGGCAGATTGACAAGCCACCCGAATTGAACAAGCGTGGCAAGAGTGAGCGAGACACTCCGCTGGCAGTCTGCACTGGAAGAGGCCTTGACTAGAAGGTCGTCCAGGTAGGGGATTACTGCCAACCCCTGGAGATGCAGGACCGCAACCACTGCTGCCATGACCTTGGTGAATACCCGAGGGGCCGTGGCTAACCCGAAGGGGAGAGCCACGAATTGGAAATGTTCCTCTCCGATTGCAAAGCGTATCCAACGCTGGTGTGAAACCGCAATAGGCACATGCAGATAGGCATCTCTGATGTCGATGGATGCTAGAAAATCTCCTTGGGTCATTGAGGCAATGACCGATCTCAGAGATTCCATGCGAAAGCGCCGCACCTGAACATGCTTGTTGAGAAGCTTGAGATCCAGGATGGGCCGGAAGGAACCGTCCTTCTTGGGGACAAGGAAGAGGTTTGAGTAGAAACCTCTGAACCGTTCCCGGGCGGGAACCGGAACAATTACCCCGTTGGCCTGCAAGGATGCCACGGCCTGGGAGAAGGCGGCGGCCTTGGAGCAGGGGGGAATGGACAGAAAAAATCTGTTTGGCGGGCTGGAAGAAAATTCTATCCTGTAGCCGTGGGAGATGATATCCCGCACCCACTGATCGGAGACGTGTTGAAACCACACGTCGCCAAAGTGGGAGAGCCTGCCACCGACTAAGGACGTTGCTGGCGCAGATAGTCAAGAGGAGGCTGCCTTAGTGGCAGCGGCTCCTCCGCTCTTCTGAGGACGCGGTTTCGCGCGCCAGTTGGGTTTACGATCCTTGGCTGAGGCAGTGGACGAGGCTGAGGGCTTAGAGGATGACCAGTTAGAGGAACGAAAGGAACGAAACCTCGACTGGTTCCTGCCCTGGACAGGTTTTCTGGTTTTAGTCTGTGGCAAGGAAGTACTCTTCCCGCCAGTAGCTTCCTTAATAATTTCATCCAGTTGTTCACCGAACAGCCGGGACCCAGCAAAGGGGAGCCCAGCAAGGAACTTCTTAGAAGAAGCGTCTGCTTTCCACTCTCGAAGCCACAAGATCCTGCGGATCGCGATAGAATTAGCGGAAGCCACCGCCGTGCGGTGAGAAGCCTCCAGAATGGCAGACATGGCGTAGGATGAAAAAGCCGAGGCCTGGGAAGTTAAGGCAACCATCTCGGGTATAGAGTCCCTGGCAAGGGAATGTATTTCCGCCAGAGAGGCAGAGACTGCCTTAAGAGCCCACACTGCTGCAAAAGACGGGGAGAACGAGGCTCCTGCCGCCTCATATACAGATTTGGCCAGAAGGTCAACCTGGCGGTCAGTGGGATCCTTAAGAGAGGTGCCATCGGCCACAGAAACGACTGTCCGGGCTGAGATTCTAGACACCGGAGGGTCAACCTTTGGGGACTGAGCCCACTCCTTAACCACCTCAGGTGGAAAGGGAAAACGGTCATCAGAGCCACGCTTTGGAAAGCGTTTGTCAGGACAGGCCCTGGGCTTGGTAACAGTGGTCTGAAAACTGGAGTGGTTAAAAAACGTACTCCTAGCTTTCTTAGGAGAGGTAAACTGGTGTATTTCTACCAGAGAGGCTTGTTCCTCTGACACTGGTGGATTGAGGTTCAGTACGGAGTTAATGGATGCAATCAAGTCACTAACATCCGCATCACCCTCAGATAAGTCAATGGGATACATAGAGGTAGCGTCTGAGCCCACAGTAAAAGTATCTTCCTCGCCTTGCACCTCAGCTTCGGAGTCGTGGGACGAGGAAGGAGAAGGGTCCCTGCGTCTCCGTTTAGGAGGACGGGGTCCTAAAACATGCTCTGAGAGCTCTGCAGAGCTCGGAGCAGCAGGGGCGCCCTGAGAAGGGGGCTGATGCATGGTCAGCAGAGTCCGGGACAGCTGTCCCATAGAGTCTGCAAAAGACTGGGAAATAGCTCTGGAAAAAGATGCTACCCAAGCCGGGGGTTCAGCCACCGGGGCCGGAGCAGCCTGAGGGACCCCTGAGGAGGCTCCAGGCTGAGGCACCACCATGTTAGAGCAGGCATCACAATGTGGATATGTGCTCGGTTCTGGCAGAATGAGCTGACATGCAGTGCATATAGCGTACAGCTTAGCAGCCTTCTTGCTCCTAGTGACAGACATGCTGCTGAGGTGGAGACCCTGCAGTAAGAATACACTCCTGTAGAAAGACCCCCTGAGAGTGTATAATAAAAGCCCACAACCAGAGGTTGTGGCTTACCAGACCGATTCCTGTGTGCCCTCCGGATTCCACAGCTCGGACCCCCAGTGAAGCGATGCAGCAGCTGCAGCAGCCAGCGCCGATCAGCATGTGAACGCTGAGAAAATGGCGCTGGGTGAGGAGGGGGGGTGGGGATTAGCCCAAGAGCGGGAATCGGAGGGCCAAGGAGAGATACAGGGGAGGGAACATCTCCTCAGAAAGGAGTGTCCTCCCCTATGCTGAACGGCCGGTGGGCGGCGCCGCACTGCTCCCCTGCATGACTGACATGCAGGGGAAGCTGAAAGGGAAACTAGGCCGCAACTGAAGCCGGGGCCTAGATTTTTACATGCGGCCGACGAGCAGGCACCGTCGGCGCGGTTCTCAGGATAAATCCAGAGAACCGGCCGGAATTCACAGTACAGTCAAAAGACACACTCTCCCCTTAATAAAAGTACCCGGGACCCCTGAAAAATGTCTCAATACTTAGCATTGAGACGCAGGGCCAAGTCCCTGGGGGGGGATTAAACGCTCCGTCCGACAGGATCCTGACAGGGCTGCGGATGGAGACCGGTCTCTTGCAAAGCAGAGAGAACAGTGATGGCTCCCCACTTCAAGCCAGAGCCCGAGGGATGGTGAAGGAGCGCGGCATGTGAAGGCTCCAGCCTTGTAAGTCAACCTTAACAGCACCGCCGACACAGTGGGGTGAGAAGGGACATGCCGGGAGTCCAGATTGGACCCGCTTTTCTTCCAAATCTTTGAAAAAAATCTTAAAAATTAAAAATCAGAGAATGCATGTGTGTGTGTGACCTCCTGAACACAAAGCATTGAACTGGTTAGATTGTCATCCAGGGGGTGTATATAGCCCGGAGGGAGGAGCTACACTTTTGAGTGTAGTACTTTGTGTGTCCTCCGGAGGCAGAAGCTATACACCCATGGTCTGGGTCTCCCATAGGAACGATGAAGAAAATTACGTCCCTGGTCGTTAAGTCACGGTAAAATAGGACGTAATTTTACTGCCCGCGGTCGTGAAGGGGTTAAGGGGGGATCTGAACTTGGAGACCTTCTCCATTGTCAAGAACTGAGGTTCTCTCCTTCCCTGCTCTTGGTTGCAAATCAGAAGGAGCCTGCTCCATCTTACATCAAAGACTTGACTAGGGTGCCAGGAGTACCCAGATGTGATTATATGAGCTACTTACTAGCTGTAGTACCCAGCGTTGCCCGGGATTGTAACTGTCTCTCCCTAGTCTCTGTCTGTCTCTTTCCTTGTCTGTCTGTGTCTATGTCTCGGTCTGTCTGTGTCTATGTCTGTATTTGTATCAGTCTATCTATCTGTCTCCATCTCTGTCTGTCTGTCTCTCTCTATCTCTATGTGTGTGTGTGTGTCTGTCTGTCTCTTTCTTTCCCAGTCTGTCTCTTTCCCCGGCTGTCTCGGTCTGTCTCTTTCCACGTCTGTCTCTCTGACATCTTATTAGCTCACACATAAGCTTCTTATACTAACAGTTTATTTTGTTCCTATAGCAACCACTGACAGTTGCTATTAATAGCCTGTAGCTCCCACTTCCATTCAGTTTAATGGGGACAGGATTTTGAAGAGTAACTCTAAAGCGTGGGGTTACATTTTCCCGTCAAAACATAGTCTATGACGTTCTCTGAGTCACATGGGGTGTCTGTGCAAAATTTCGTGATTGTAAATGCGACGGTGCGGATTCCTTTAGCGGACATACACACATACATACATACATACACAGCTTTATATATGAGATTCCTGATAGCCCAATTCACTATGAACAAGCCTTGCAAAAACAGCCAAATAAACACATACAGCCATTTCTAATGCTCTAAGGCGGGCTTTGCACGCTGCGACATCGGTAACAATGTGTTACCGATGCTGCAGCGATAGTCCCGCCCCCGTCGCACGTGCAATATCTAGTGAAAGCTGCCGTAGCGATTATTATCGCTACGGCAGTTTCACACGCACATACCTGCCGTGCGACGTCCCTCTGGCCGGCGACCCGCCTCCTTCCTAAGGGGGCGGGTCGTGCGGCGTCACAGCGATGTCACACGGCAGGCGGCCAATTGAAGTGGAGGGGCGGAGATGAGCAGGATGTAAACATCCCGCCCACCTCCGTCCTTCTCATTGCAGCCGGGAGGCAGGTAAGGTGATATTCCTCGCTCCTGCGGCTTTACACACAGCGATGTGTGCTGCCGCAGGAGCGAGGAACAACATCGCACCTGTCGCTGCACCGGCATTATGGAAAAGTCGGAGGCTGCAGCGATGATACGATAACGACGCTTTTGCGCTCGTTCATCGTATCAAAAAGGATTTACACGTTGCGATATCGACTGCGATGCCGGATATGCGTCACTTTCGATTTGACCCCATCGACATCGCACGTGCAATGTCGCAACATGCAAAGCCGCCCTAAGTCAGGTCTATGGAGTATGATAATCCATTAGACAGCCTTGTGATAACCTAGAGAGAAAGAAGGAAGGAAAAATGGAACCAGAAATCTTAAAATGGGCACTCTGAGAAATGTAATATAAATAAATAATGTACATTTAAATATTACAATTTTTCACTAAATTCCTTTATTCAGCAAAAATGTACCAAAAAAAAGGTGAACTTTAGTTTGTGCATTATCAGGATGGTAAATCTCTCAGCTCCAAATCTCTCAGCTCCCAGCAGTTTCCCAGCCGTCCCACGTTTTAGGATGGGCTGCGTAACAACGTCTGCTGTAGAAAGACGTCGGGTGAGGGCAGCGTCCTATCAGGTTTAGTGAACGTGCATTTCTCTGTTCACCGAACCTGACAAGACAAGCGGAAGACAGTTTGTATACTTTACTCCAGTAGCTCCATGCCATCCTCCTGCTCTCCAATAAACCCGTCAGACTGATGAGATAAATGTGCAATCTCAGTCAGCTAGAAAGGTTATATTCTGCTTTAGTCTGCACTCTGCTCACAATACCGGACTGAATGCTGCCCTCACCCGATGTCTGCATCCAGCAGACATCGTTATGCGGCCTGTCCTAAGACGTGTAATGGCTGTGAAACTGCTGGGAGCTGACATTTCAAATCCTGATGGTGCACTAATTAAAAATTATCTTTTTGATAAAGATATTTAATAAAATTAGTAATATTTGAATGTACTTCATGTATTTTAGTTATTGGCTCAGTAATTAGCACTGCAAACTTGCAGCGCTAGGGTCCTGGCTTAAAACCCCATCAAGGACAACATCTGCAAGGAGTTTTATGTCCTCCAAGTTCTCCAGTTTCCCCCATACTCCAAAGACATACTGATAGGAAATATAGATTGTAAGTCACAATGGGGACAGTGATGATCACATCTGTAAAGCGCTGTAGACTTAATAGCGCTATATAAGTGAGTAAAATAAATATATAAATACCGCAGAAGCATTTGAATTAAGTAAAGTTGAATAAAAGCATTGACAGTCACTAACCTGGGCAAGAACTCGCTCCTGCAGAGAAACATCCTGAGCCGACACAAGTCCTCTGCTTGGCTGAGCTTCCGTGTGAAACGTTTTAATAAATTCCGCAGTATCCTAATACCCCAAAAAAGAGCCAACAAACGAGAAACGCAGTTAAAGCGGTTGTCCTGCAGTTTAACATTCATGGTCTATTCTTAGAATAGGTTATCAATGACGGATCAGTGAGGGTGCGACACCCGAGTCCCATGCCAATCAGCTCTTCCCAGCCTTCTTCTACACAGCACAGCTCCGTCGACTGTCTAGTGGCTGCATCTGGATTGCACATCCGCCTCCTATTCTAATCAATAGGCTGGGGACACAATTCCATCAACGGAGTTGTCCAGCTTTGCAACTGAGCGTCGCCCCCTCACCGATCAGTCACTAATAACAGAGTCTAAGATAGGTCATCAAAAAGTCGCAGACAACCTCGTGCATAGGCAATATACAGCGCAGTGGAAAGTGATACATACCTTCACTGTTTGCTTTATATTCTTTATCTTCTCGGTTTGCATTATTCTCCGCGTCAGGAAACCTTTGGCCAGTGCAGTCACTTTATTAAATTTTCTTTGCATTTGGGGACTGTAAACCTTGAATGAGAAACGACAAATATAAATATTCTGTACCGCATTTGCACTGGTGATGATGGTAGAAATTTTAGTGTACAGAAGCAGATGTAGAGGAAAGAGATGCTAACGATGTCAAAAGAAATGTTAAGTGTTTGACAGGCTAGCTTATTTCTAGCAATCCTAGATAGAGGAGTATTCTGAGCTCATAAATACACAAAAGTACCTGTAATATATATATGGTGTGCCAGAGTTATCCTTATATAATTTGTTTATCTTCTCTGAGCACCCGTATTGATAGTGAGCAAGATTAAATCAATATGTGTGTATGTGTGTATGTATGTGTGTATATGTATGTGTGTATGTGTATGTATGTATGTGTATATATATATGTATGTACAGTTAGGTCCAGAAATATTTGGACAGTGACACAATTTTCGCGAGTTGGGCTCTGCATGCCACCACATTGGATTTGAAATGAAACCTCTACAACAGAATTCAAGTGCAGATTGTAACGTTTAATTTGAAGGTTTGAACAAAAATATCTGATAGAAATTGTAGGAATTGTACACATTTCTTTACAAACACTCCACATTTTAGGAGGTCAAAAGTAATTGGACAAATAAACCAAACCCAAACAAAATATTTTTATTTTCAATATTTTGTTGCGAATCCTTTGGAGGCAAATCACTGCCTTAAGTCTGGAACCCATGGACATCACCAAACGCTGGGTTTCCTCCTTCTTAATGCTTTGCCAGGCCTTTACAGCCACAGCCTTCAGGTCTTGCTAGTTTGTGGGTCTTTCCGTCTTAAGTCTGGATTTGAGCAAGTGAAATGCATGCTCAATTGGGTTAAGATCTGGTGATTGACTTGGCCATTGCAGAATGTTCCACTTTTTTGCACTCATGAACTCCTGGGTAGCTTTGGCTGTATGCTTGGGGTCATTGTCCATCTGTACTATGAAGCGCCGTCCGATCAACTTTGCGGCATTTGGCTGAATCTGGGCTGAAAGTATATCCCGGTACACTTCAGAATTCATCCGGCTACTCTTGTCTGCTGTTATGTCATCAATAAACACAAGTGACCCAGTGCCATTGAAAGCCATGCATGCCCATGCCATCACGTTGCCTCCACCATGTTTTACAGAGGATGTGGTGTGCCTTGGATCATGTGCTGTTCCCTTTCTTCTCCAAACTTTTTTCTTCCCATCATTCTGGTACAGGTTGATCTTTGTCTCATCTGTCCATAGAATACTTTTCCAGAACTGAGCTGGCTTCATGAGGTGTTTTTCAGAAAATTTAACTCTGGCCTGTCTATTTTTGGAATTGATGAATGGTTTGCATCTAGATGTGAACCCTTTGTATTTACTTTCATGGAGTCTTCTCTTTACTGTTGACTTAGAGACAGATACACCTACTTCACTGAGAGTGTTCTGGACTTCAGTTGATGTTGTGAACGGGTTCTTCTTCACCAAAGAAAGTATGCGGCGATCATCCAGCACTGTTGTCATCCGTGGACGCCCAGGCCTTTTTGAGTTCCCAAGCTCACCAGTCAATTCCTTTTTTCTCAGAATGTACCCGACTGTTGATTTTGCTACTCCAAGCATGTCTGCTATCTCTCTGATGGATTTTTTCTTTTTTTTCAGCCTCAGGATGTTCTGCTTCACCTCAATTGAGAGTTCCTTAGACCGCATGTTGTCTGGTCACAGCAACAGCTTCCAAATGCAAAACCACACACCTGTAATCAACCCCAGACCTTTTAACTACTTCATTGATTACAGGTTAACAAGGGAGACGCCTTCAGAGTTAATTGCAGCCCTTAGAGTCACTTTTCCAATTACTTTTGGTCCCTTGAAAAAGAGGAGGCTATGCATTACAGAGCTATGATTCCTAAACCCTTTCTCCGATTTGGATGTGAAAACTCTCATATTGCAGCTCTGGAGTGTGCACTTTCAGCCCATATTATATATATAATTGTATTTCTGAACATGTTTTTGTAAACAGCTAAAATAACAAAACTTGTGTCACTGTCCAAATATTTCTGGACCTAACTGTATGTGTGTATAATTATATATATATATATATATATATATTGTGACGGGGGTGTACAACAGAGCAAAGGATGGACGAGGCCGAGGGACGATCCAACAGGTTTATTCACAAGAACACTGGAACAGCACACGATAAGTCCACGTAAAACAGATTCGGGGGCCCTTCCCGACAATCCTCGGACCGGATAACAAAGCAATCGTCCTTACAGTAGTCCAAAGAGTTCCACACAATCCCACGGGCCGCCACACAGGCCTAGCTCCGTCCGTGTCCACAGCCACCCAGGCTGGGAGCTCCTTCTTCTTCCAAGTTTCAGCTCACTCTGAAGTTACAAAAAGGGAAATGCATTGTCTGTGCTCCTTGACCAGCCCACCATGTTCAGGGGGTAGGGGGTCACACATCCTATCATCAATGGTTTGGTCCATCACAGGGCTCCAATATGTCTGCAGCCACAGTAGATGAAGGGATCCCCTGCTGTGAAGAACAATGACTATTCGTTCACTGGCCAATGCAATTACAGACTAGATACACAACTCTGGATAGAAGACAACAGGCTATTTACATAATCACATTAGATGCCAAGACTGCAATTGTATGAGAGAGACACATTGAAACCAGTAGCTCCCCCAAGGAAATACATGAATTACAACTAATACAACCAGGGAAAAGTTACATGACATATACAAAATAAATGACAGGGAAATATACATATCATGACATAGTATCACAGCATATACAGTGAGAGGGTAAATTACATCTTCACAATTCCTTCCCCTCCCAACTTGTGTACGTACTAGGGACCTCTACAGGTCACTGGTTAAGTACACACAGGCAGAGCGTTACTTACATGTGGCTTCATGCAGCCACGAATTGGCATCGTAGCTCTCCCACATCATTGCCCAGGAGAACAGCTGCAGGCAGACCACCCATCACCCCAACCACACATCGCCTGACCCCAAAACCAAAGTTCAGATCCACAGTGGCTGTGGGAATAGTCCTCCATTGTCCACCAGCCAGTTCAATGACAATCCCAGGTCCTCTATGGATTGCCTCAGGCCGAACCACTCGGGGATCAGCCAGTGTGAGGAAAGCACCCGAGTCACAAAATCCAACAAGTCTCTGTCCATCCAGCACAACCTCCTGCAAGTGCTTACCTTTATGAGCAGAAGTCGTCATAACTGCGGGTCGCACCCCGTAAACTCCTGGTGGTGCAACATGGGGGGCTGAGTCACTAGGCCAGTCCTCACATAGCGGTGCCACATCTTCCTCCATGGCACTGGGCTGTAAATAATTAACAATCCGATTGGGTGCAGGATCAGTCCTCATTTGAACAGCTGGGCAGGAGACTTGCCGATGCCCTGGCTGTCCACATTGATAGCATCTGAGCTGGGTCTCCCTCCATCCAAGGCGTCCTCTTGGGTAAGGGGTAGGGGAACTTGGAGGCCGGCTCCCACCTGAAGGTGCTGTAGGGGTTTGAGGATGATTCCTCCATGGGCTGGCTGGGCATGAGGCCTGCAAATGCCCGGGATGCCTACAAACATAACACCTGCGCTCTGTTACTTCCTCTCCCCGGCGTATTCCAGAAAGTGCAGTAGAAGCAACTGGAGGCACATTAACACGGGTATCAACATGTGGTGGCTTAGAGGAACGGGGAACAATGGGGACAGAATAACTGGGGGCATCCGGTGTTGTGGAGCTGTTAGGCGTCTCTCCATCCTCCAACAGAACCCTCCACTGAGGCTTGATGGTGAGAGCCTCATCAGCGAGAGCAGCAGCTTCCTCCACTGTCGCTGGTTTTCTCTCACACACCCATTCCCGGATCTCAGCGGGGCACTGGGCAAAGAATTGTTCTTTTAGGATGACCTGCAGGAAGGTCTCCCAAGATAAGGCCTCCTCTGCCTCCAGCCAGCGAATACATATTTGTTTGAGTCTATGAGCATATATCTTAAAATACACTTCCCCATCACAGGCTAAAGCACGGAACTGAGTCCTGTAAGTGTTTGGGGTCACAGCATAATGTTCTAGAATAGTCTGTTTAATCTCCGCATACTCACAGTTCCACCGAGGGTCCATAGCTCTATAGGCTTCAGCAGCTCCCCCCTCTAGGAGCCCAACCAGATGCCGGAAACGCTCCCTGTCCGGGACTTCCATTAATCGACACTGATGCTCAAAGTCCTGGAAGAAGCCCTCAATGTCGCCTGCAGCCTCATTAAACGGCTTAAAGTCTTTGCGGGACACCCTGGGAAGTTCCCTCATGATGGGTGCTGGGGTTACAGTCTGTCTGGAACCTCTAGCAGCTTCCACAGCGAGCTGCTTATCCAGCAATGCCATCTCCTCCATCCTGCGCTCCTTCTCTTTAGCTCTAGGCATGACCTCCATCTTCTATTCTATGGTGGTCTCCTCCCCCAGCAAGGCCATCTCCTCCTCGTACCACACAACCCACTGACTTTTTTGGGTATTTACCTCCGGCTGCCGTCTTTCTTCCGTTTGCTGTGAGGATCCTTCCTCCACGTCATTTTGCGAGCAGACTCCTTCTAGCGCCTCAATCAGCTGCTCCTTGGAGAGTCCTTTGAAACGAACTCCTACTTCACGGGCCTTTGATTGCAGGCTCCCCAAAGTCCAGGTCTTGTACTCTGCAGTGCTGGTTCCTGATGTTGAGCCATTGTCCTCCATTCCTTCTGCTCTGATCCCAGCGCTGCCAACCAGTTTGTGACGGGAGTGTACAACAGAGCAAAGGATGGACGAGGCCGAGGGACGATCCAACAGGTTTATTCACAAGAACACTGGAACAGCACACAATAAGTCCACGTAAAACAGATTCGGGGGCCCTTCCCGACAATCCTCGGACCGGATAACAAAGCAATCGTCCTTACAGTAGTCCAAAGAGTTCCACACAATCCCACGGGCCGCCACACAGGCCTAGCTCCGTCCGTGTCCACAGCCACCCAGGCTGGGAGCTCCTTCTTCTTCCAAGTTTCAGCTCACTCTGAAGTTACAAAAAGGGAAATGCATTGTCTCTGCTCCTTGACCAGCCCACCATGTTCAGGGGGTAGGGGTCACACATCCTATCATCAATGGTTTGGTCCATCACAGGGCTCCAATATGTCTGCCAGCCACAGTAGATGAAGGGATCCCCTGCTGTGAAGAACAATGACTATTCCTTCACTGGCCAATGCAATTACAGACTAGATACACAACTCTGGATAGAAGATGACAGGCTATTTACATAATCACATTAGATGCCAAGACTGCAATTGTATGAGAGAGACACATTGAGACCAGTAGCTCCCCCAAGGAAATACATGAATTACAACTAATACAACCAGGGAAAAGTTACATGACATATTATACAAAATAAATGACAGGGAAATATACATATCATGACATAGTATCACAGCATATACAGTGAGAGGGTAAATTACATCTTCACACACACATACATATACATTATATATATATATATATATATATATATATATATATATATATATATATATATATATATATTTACTATATACAAAATAAATATATATAAAATATATATAATAGCTCAGTACTTTTTCATTTTCAATGTCGTGACTAGCTCTATGCAGCACCTTTGTCTTTATGAGGCCAGGACCTGCTGTGGGATAACTAATGTGAAAGACTACAGTTCCCATAACACTTCTGCCTTTTACAGGCTTATAACTTCTTGCATACCCCTCTTCTACAAATTGTAAAGTAGTACTGTCATTACTCTTGATATGCTGTACCCCCCCCTCCCCAAAGTCAAGGAGGGATCAGTGGAGGCAACAGGCATGTAATGAGTGACATCCTGTACTACAGAGAGGGATAGAGGAGATCCCTACTTTATTTCCTATTTTTGTGAAGGGCGATGAGACTGCAAACCTTAAAAGGGGACCAACCACCAGGATTTTCCTATATAAATTAAAGCCAGGCTATACTGGTGCTATCATGCTGATTCTATATATACCTTTAGTTGTGAGATCGGATGTATAGTTACTGAAATGCAGGCAAGTAAAGTTTGTGAAATGCTCTGTTGATTGATAGATGCTACAAAATACCTAATAGATAGGTCAGGTTTTGCTAGTTATTTCTGCCTGCCTGTCCTTCCTCCCTCTGTAATAATAGAGACAGGGGGAGGGAGGAAGGACAGGTAGGGAAATAGGGGCGGAAATAACTAGCAAAACCCGACCCAAATATTAGATAGTCAGCAGCACCTATCAATCAAATAACAGTGCATTTCACAATCTTTACTTGCCTATATATCAGAAACTATACATCCGACCTCACAACTAAAGGTAAGTATAGAATCAGCATGATAGCGCCAGTATAACACTGGCTTTAGTTTATATAGAAAAATCCTGGTGATTGGTCCTCTTTAAAGCTGCAGACAATACATAATGATTCATCTTACTGAATGTAAACTATTTGCAATTTATTCTGAAAGAACAGAAAACCCCTTTAATGTTGAATGCCAAGTCAGTATAAACAACAATTAAGGTGCTCCCTGTGTATCCTGGTATGTAGTTTTAATGACATAGGAGAAAAAGTTTACACAAAAGATTCCATTAAACAAGTCACCTGAGACCATCTGGTTTTCGGTCTGTTAAGGGGCCTTGAGGCTGATATTTTTGGTGCTCTGATCTCCGCTGATCCCCAATGGCTGAACGACGCTTCCACTGTGGGACCATAACTATGCTGTGAAGAAGCAACGAGCGATCCAACTGTAAAAATTGAGAACAAAAGTGACCACGGGGACCAGCCAAACTCATCAACAAAGTCATGCCAATTATTATGCAACAGGCAAGAAGACGAACCGTTTATTTTCGGATTTGCTATTGCCTCTTTGCATCTTCAACCTTCATTAAATTGAAAAACAGATCTTCAAAGATTTCTTCATGGCGCTAATGTGAAAATTGTCTCTTCAGAGAGGACAAACTCTAGTGCCACCTATTAGAGGTAGCAATCCTAAAAGTCAAAAGTGACCCTTTAACAAGCCTTGTCATATGACTTAGGATTTATGCCTGATCAGAACCTCAATTTGTAGACACTGTTTCGAGATGGTTTTCCCTCATCAGTGCAAAGTATGATATCTGATCTTTCTGTATGAGAGGCTAAGACAAGGTCCAAGGGGAAAGCTTTTCTCCATGTGGAAACTGACACACCCTTCCTGCATGCCAGTGGTGAGGAGACTTTAAGCCACAATGTTTCAGTAGGAAATATGCAAATTATCTCTTCAGGGAAAAAGTAGACAAACTCAAGTGCCACCTATTGGAGGTAGCAATCCTAAAAGACAAAAGTGACCCTTTAACGAGTCTTGTCATATGACTTAGCACTGACGAGGTACAACCATCACAAAACACAGTGTCTGCAAATTCAGGTACTGATCTGGCATAAATCCTAAGTCATATGGCAAGGCTCACTAAAGGGTCCCTTTTGACTTTTAGGATTGCTACCTCTAATAGGTGGCACTAGAGTTCGTCAACTTCCTCCCTGAAGAGACAATTTGCGTATTTTCCATGGGAGATCTGCAACTTGAAGTCTCCTCACCGCTGGCATGCAGGAAGGGTATGTCAGTCTCCGCAAGGAGAAGAGCTTCCCCCTTAGACCCTGTCGTAGCCTCTCATACAGCCAGATCAGATCTCATACTTTGCACTGATGAGGGTAATTCATCCTGAAACACAGTGTCTGCAAATTGAGGTTCTGATCTGGCATAAATCCTAAGTCAAGGCTCGTTAAAGGGTCCCTTTTGACTTTTAGGATTGCTACCTCCAATAGGTGGCACTAAGGTTCGCCTACTTCCTCACTGAAGAGACAATTTGCATACTTCCCTGAGGAGCATTGCGGCTTAAAGTCTCCTCACCACTGGCATTCATGGCACTAACAAATTCACTGTACATCTGCACCAGGAATAATGCAGACTGCACAATACATAGTGACCCACATTGAAGGTCCAACTATGCCCCAAAACAAGGCTCACCTGTACTGACTGAGTGACATTTGTCCAAATGACCCTCAGGAGGACTGCTGTCACCTCTGCTGACCCACTCAGGCCTCATCCTACCACTGTCCAAACCCTCTTGTACAGACGGCAGGTCGACATCTTTGAACCTTAGTCTTCTCCCTTCTTCAAACTCCTGAAAAATGCATAAAAAAAAGGAAAAAAAAACCCAATAAGACAAGCAGCGATAAGAGTTATGACCTAGTTTCTTTTATTCTTGCATGGATGATCCAGATAGGATGTTATTCTGCACTCACGGGCTTTCCTGACGATTAAACCGAAAACTAGAGTTAGACCAGATATGTGATCTACTGTGCAGAACCAACCACTTGCAGTAACTACTTAAAGGGGTTGTCTCAAGTTGAGAAATGGGTAAAACGGCAAGGTTCTTTGAAGAAAAAAAAAACAACTTTGCAATTTAGCCCCTATTAAAAATCCTTTATTCTTCACAACGCAAGGATTTTTAATTTTATAGAGTACAGCTCATTGCCTAGATTAGTGGCTACCTTACCGTCTCAGGCCCCCTTCACACGCACGTGTAAAAAACTAACCGTTTTTACACGTACGTGTTAAAGGGGTGGTTTGCTCCCCGTGTGCCGTGTTTGTGGCACATGCGTGTTCTCCATGTGTTATACGTAATAACACACGGAGAACGTAAAGTCCCGCCTTACCTGTTTCTTCCGGAGCTGTCTGTGGTGCTCATTGACAGCGTCTGGCATAGGCCACGCCCCGCTGACGCTGCTTCCGGCCCCCAGTGAAGAAGAGGCATTGTTTAGATTCACTGGGGGTCGGATGCAGGTGACAGCCACTGCAAAGACTGCAGGCCTGGTGGAGGCGAGTTTGTGTTTTTTTATTTTTAAAATGACACGTGTTTCTCCGGCGCGTGTCACGCAGCCCACACACGTACCGCACGGATGTAGTGTGGATGCGGGCCCACGTGACACGCGCCGGAGAAACACGGACATGCATCCGTGTGGAGCACACGGGCACACATCTGCTCCACATGGAGGCATGGGCCAATGGCTGCACATGTGCGTGCACATAAACCCATTGATTTTAATGGATTTACGTGTGCCCGTGTCTCCGGTACATGCGGGCACGTACCTAGCACGTACCGGAGACACGTGCGTGTGAAGGGGGCCTCAGAGTGGCCGGTTACTTAGACAAAGAGTGCTTGCATCATTTACATAATCAATGCTTTAAAGAGAATCTGTCACCAGGGTTTTGCCACCTAATCTGAGCGCAGCATAATGTAGGTGCAGAGATCCTGATTCCAGCGATGTGTCACTTGCTGGGCTGCTTGGTGTAGTTTTGATAAAATCACTATTTAATTAGCAGTAGATTATCATTACAGGACTACTTGGCGTGCTGCAGGAAATCCAGCCAATTTATGAGCTCTGTATAACTGCTAGATCTGCAGCAGAGAAAACATTGATTTTATCAAAATGACAGCAAACAGCTCAGTAAGTGACACATCGCTCTAATCAGGGTCTCTGTCCCTACATTATGCTGCTCTCAGATGGAGGAGCAAAAACCTGCTGACAAATTCCCTTTAAAGCCTGTTCAGGGGGATCTGAACATGGACGAATAGCTGTTTCAGCCAACTTCAGCCCCCCACCTCTCTAATACACCGAGCTGCCTCTGCAACATGATGCAGAGACAGAGACCCTGATTCGAGCAATGTGTCACTTACTGCAGTTTAGATTAAAATCTGTTTTCTGCCTATGCAGTGTACACCAGCCTTCTATGTACACTGCATAGGCAGAAAGCTGCCAATCGGTGGTGGGTGCGGGGTTATTCAGGTCCTATGAATATGGAGGACTACCTGTTAGCAGGTTTATTAGTCCTCTAGTGATAATCTCCTGCTGATAAAACAGGGATTTTAGCAAAACTACAGTAAAAGCTCAGAAAATGATACACTGATGAAATCAGGGTTTCTGCCCCTATATTATGCTGTGAAAAAACCTGGTGACAGATTCCCTTTCATAAAGCAGCTCGCAGTTGGTATAGTACTGGTGTGAAGCCAAATACATCTGAACTATCATGAGTGAGGATCCCTGCACTTCTAGGGAACGTATCCTAAAAGGAATCAAAACCAATATGGCGACACGTTAAGTGGAAGTGCAAATTAAATAAAAGTTCCTTGAAAAGTTCTGTCCATTGTTAACCTGTAATTGATAGTCCCTAAAGCTGGTGTCACACTAAACGACAGCGACAACGACGTCGCTGTTACGTCACCATTTTCGGTGACGTAACAGCGACCTTGTAAGTCGCTGTTATGATCGCTGCTTAGCTGTCAAACACAGCAGAAGCAGCGATCATAAGGTCGCTGTGCTACATGTTCAGAGAGCAGGGAGCCGCGCGCACTGCTTAGCGCTGGCTCCTTGCTCTCCTTGCTACAGTATACATCGGGTTAATTACCCGATGCGTACTGCAGCCACATGTCACAGTGCAGGAGCCGGCACTGGCAGCAAGAGCGGCGGAGGCTGGTAACCAGCGTAAACATCGGGTAACCAGGGAAAGGTCTTCCCTTGGTTACCCGATGTTTACGCTGGTTACAGCTTACCGCAGCTGCCAGTGCCGGCTCCTGATCGCTTCATTTCGTCGCTCTCTCGCTGTCACACACAGCGATGTGTGTGTCACAGCGGGAGAGTGACGACCAAAAAATGAAGCTGGACATTCAGCAACGACCGGCGACCTCACAGCAGGGGCCAGGTCGTTGCTGGATGTCACACACAGCGACAGCGACGGGACGTCGCTGCAACGTCACAGAAAATGGTGACGTAGCAGCGACGTCGTTGTCGTCGTCGTTATGTGTGACACCAGCTTAAGGAATGCCATGTACAAGTGCCATGTCTGAGAAGAGCGCTAATCTGCTTACTCCTTAGAATATTGGATTACCCTTTGAAGCCTTTCTTGTTCCCTTTCTTGTTCAGTGATCAGAAGTGACAGCTGATAAGCGTGCTGCTCCTCCAGCTTCTTCCTCATCTCTTCAAAAGCCAGCACCTTCTTCTTCAGGTTATCCTCTAAACGTAGGAGACAGAGGTTTTGTACAATTTAAAGTCAAACTTAAAGGGGTGCTTCATTACTCTGCAGTAGTGGCCACATCCCTGTAAAACTGATAGGGAAGGCTTTTTCTAAATACCTTGTTCAGCCAATTCTGCCTCGGAGCGGTGCTATTCCAGGCCGATCATCACGATGAAGTGACCCCCGGACTCCGTGACCTCTGGGATCCAGTGATGTCATGTCAACTTCCAACTGACTCAATATCACAGAGGCGGGCTCCTTTCTCCATGAGTGACTGGGCTGTGGGTGGAGTTTCACTGAGCATCACAGCACAGCATGTCGTGCGCGCTCTCCTTCACTACAGAGCGACGCAAGCAGGAGCGATGCTGGGCTGTGATGAGCGGTGAAACTCCGCCCACAGCTACTCACTCAGGAAGACTGGGGCTGGCCTTGGTGATGTCAGGTCAACTGGAGGTTGATGTGACATCACCAGATCCCAGAGGTCACGGAGCCCAGGGGGTCACTGCATGGGGGATCAGCGGAGTGTAATAGCGCCACTCACAAGCAGAATTGGCTGAACAAGGTAAAGTGGAACCTAGGATTAAGAGTAACTTGGTTTTAGAGCGTTTTGCAAGACAAGCAAAGCTTTCTAAAAATGTGTAACTTGGTTTAAGAGCAATGCTTTGCAATAAGAGCAAATCCTCACCGTGCATGCTTCTGGTTCCGTCCTTTCATCGTGCTCTGACCCGCACTGGAAGCAAATTTCTGTATATATGTACTGTATACCATTGCACAGTACAGTATATACTATATATCATAGCTATCAATTTGCATTTGTGGATACAGTATTGTACTTTCTTACTGATAACCAGTACAGCCCATTGATTGTATTGTACCTCCCGCTCACCAACAATTTTATTGTAAGGTAACGTACAGTTTAACCCCTTCAGCCCCCGGGCACTTTCCGTTTTTGCGTTTTTGTTTTTTGCTCCCCTTCTTCCAAGAGCCGTAACTTTTTTATTTTTCCGTCAATCTTGCCATATGAGGGCTTGTTCTTTGCGGGACAAGTTGTACTTTTAAATGAAACCATAAGTTTTACCATATGGTGTACTGGAAAACAGCAAAAAAATTCCAAGTGCGGAAAAACTGCAAAAAAGTGTGATGGCACAATAGTTTTTGGGATGTTTTATTCACCGTGTTCACTATATGGTAAAACGGATGTGTCACTGTGATGCCTGAGGTCGGTGCGAGTTTCTAGACACCAAACATGTATAGGTTTACTTGTATCTAAGGGGTTAAAAAAAAAAAAAAATCACAAGCTTGTCCAATAAAAGTGGCATACGTTTTGCGCCATTTTCCGAAACCCGTAGCGTTCCCATTTTTTGTGATACATGGCTCATTGACGGCTTATTTTTTGCATCTGGAGCTGACGTTTCTAACGGTACCATTTTTGTGCAGATGCTACATTTTGATCACCTGTTATTGCATTTTGCGTAAAACTTGCGGCGACCAAAAAACGTAATTTTGACGTTTGGAATTTTTTTGACACTACGCCGTTTACTGATCAGATTAATTGATTTTATATTTTGATAGATCGGGCATTTCTGAACGCGGCGATACCAAATATGTGTATATTTATTTATTTTTTTTAACCCTTTAATTTTCAATGGTGTGAAAGGGGGGTGATTTGAATTTTTAGGGTTTTATTTTTTAAACTTTTTTTTTCACTTTTTTTTTTTTTAATTTTACTAGTCCCCCTAGAGGCTACAGCGATCAGCAATCCGATCGCTCTTCCCTATCTGCTGATCACAGCTATACAGCTGTAAACAGCAGATACGGTCACTTCCTGCTTTACTGGCCTCCGGGCCGAGTGAAAACGGAAGTGACTCGTCATAGCTGCAGACGTCATCACATGACCCTGGGCTACCATGGCAACCACCGAAAGTCACGTGATCACTCACGTGACTTCCGGTGGGGGCGGCGGTAAGTAAAAATCATGATCGCGGGTATATACATCTCGCTGCCAGACTTTGGCAGCGAGATGTAAGGGGTTAATGTTACAGGTCGAATGCGATTCCACTCGTAACATGCAGGCACACGTCAGCTGTTGAAAACAGCTGATATGTGCGCCAATCGCTGCATCCTGTCCGAGGCAGGGGGCGGGGCTTAGCGGCACACGCTCCATGACGGAAAGATCCGTCAAAGGTCGTTAAGGGGTTAATTTGTTTTATATGCTTTTACTGTACTGTACAGTATTTTGTATTAGTGACTGTAATAATTTTATATGAATACAGGACATTATATTGTATTACTGTAATAAGTTTGTATAAATGCAGTAAAGATTTTTGGGTTGTGGAACGAATTGTCTGCATTTCAATTATTTCCTATGGTAAAATTTGCTTTGATATAAGAGTAACTTGGTTTAAGAGCAAAGTCCCGGAACCAATTATGCTCGTAATCCCAGGCTCCACTGTATTTAGTAAAAGCTTTCCCTATCAGTTTTACAGAGATGTGGCCACTATTCCAGAGCAGTGAACCACCTCTTTAAAGAGGAGGTCTCATATTGTTAAAAAGGTAAAACTGCAAGGTACTTAGAAAAGGAGATATCTGCATTTTTTTTTTTAATAGAAAGAATGTACTGCTTATTGACTGGTTTACCAGACACCTCTGCGGTCTATCAGAGGTGGCTGGTCTCCTCGATAAAAAGCTCACTCTTACAAGCACCTTTCTATGAAGCTTGGAAGCTGCCATCAGGGGCAAATAGTTAAGACTATGCCAATTGTCCAAACTGTCAAACGTGAGGGGTTCACCACCAGCGGGCAAGCAGAGGAGCGGTGCGCTCTTGAAGATAGAAGACGTGACAGCTCTTTTAGGACTATGATCGGTACAGTTTTGTATATCTGAGCACAGTGGTAAATCCTGGAGTTATGGATGTAATTTCACTGCAGTAGGCTGTGATTTGTGCTCACTACAGACATCTTGATAATTATATCCTAAGGGGCCCGATAGACTGAGGGCACTGGCGGAGCAGGAACATGATGAATTAGGGAAAGTGAGTCTTCAAGGAGGTTTTCCTGAACTTGAGAATTGCTGCCAAGTCATGGTATAGGTGATAGACGTCTGATCGCTTGTGACCCCACTACTGGGTGTCCCAGAATACCAGAGTCCATTTCAGAGGACCGTATGGTGGTGGTCACACATGCGCCCTGCTGCTCCATTGACTTTCAATGGAGTGTCAGATCGTATGAGAGTTCCTTCAGCTTCACCTTCAGCTTGTGTCTGACAGAAACATTCATAACAGAGACGGGGGCTGGCTTAGCTTATTGAAATGTCAGCCAGCCCCATTCACAAACAGCCCTGATCATGTAGCAACACTGCAAGAGCTTTCCTGTATCAGTCAAAAGCCAGAGATGGAGCTGTTGGGACTTAGGTCACAAAGCTTCATCTCCACATCCAAATATCTCTTACCTTCACATTTACAGTAAAGCTGGGTTCACACATAGCGACAGCGACATCGCTGTTACGTCATCATTTTCTGTGACGTAACAGCGACCTTGTAAGTCGCTGTTATGATCGCTGCTTAGCTGTCAAACACAGCGACGCAGCTGCGATCATAACGTCACTACATGTGCAGAGAGCAGGGAGCCGCGCACACTGCTTAGCGCTGGCTCCTTGCTCTCCTAGCTACAGTACACATCGGGTTAATTAACCCGATGTGTACTGCAGCTACATGTCACAGTGCAGAGAGCAGGGAGCCGCGCACACTGCTTAGCGCTGGCTCCTTGCTCTCCTAGCTACAGTACACATAGGGTTAATTACCCGATGCGTACTGCAGCTACATGTGCAGAGAGCAGGAGCCGGCACTAGCAGCAAGAGCGGCGGAGGCTGGTAACGAAGGTAAATATCGGGTAACCAGGGAAAGGTCTTCCCTTGGTTACCCGATGTTTACCCTGGTTACAGCTTACCGCAGCTGCCAGACGCCGGCTCCTGCTCCCTGCTCGCTTTATTTCGTCGCTCTCTCGCTGTCACACACAGCGATGTGTGCTTCACAGCGGGAGAGCGACGACCAAAAAAATGAAGCAGGACATTCAGCAACGACCGGCGACCTCACAGCAGGGGCCAGCTCGTTGCTGGATGTCACACACAGCGACAGCGACGGGACGTCGCTGCAACGTCACAGAAAATGGTGACGTAGCAGCGACGTCGTTGTCGTCGTCGTCGCTGTGTGTGACACCACCTTAACTGTTCTTATCAGCGATAAGGAATCTTCATATAGAGAGACAATGTTCTCACCTAATGTGCTATTCAGTAACATCTCGCTCTTTGGAGCATTGAGGGACCAGCTGCGACCTCTTCTCTCATGGAGCCACCTCTTCTCTTCCTCACTTGGCACTGGTGAGTGTTCGCTCTGCGTACTTTCTAAGTCCAGATCAAGTCTGCGCTTCACCTGAAAGTCGAGGTTGTTTTCGATGAGCTGTGCCCTCGCGGAGGACACATTAGGAGTGTCTGATGCTTGATCTGTACTGTGGCTTTGCATTAATATAGGAGATGGGGTCTCTACATCATAAGACTTATTAAGTTCTGCGGGTGAATTGCGCTTTACCACCTCTGAAGCACCATATGGCTTGAGTCCATTGTCTGATGTTCTGGTTGGAAGGTCGGCCGGTAGGATTACGGCATTGCCTTCCAGGGGGTTTGTAGAGCCGGGACTTGTGCACTGGGAGTCTTTGCGTGTTGGACTGTATGGGGCATCGGTGACGGCTCGTAACTTATTAACCCTATTGTCAGGGTCCACCTTTGAGCTGATAAGATTGGTTTTTGAGTGTCTGCTCAAATTGGGGACAAAGTCAATATTTTCACTGAAGGAATGTCTTTTCATGGAAGAAACCACTACTTTATTCACGTCTTTTGGCACAATATCAGAAAGTAAAGTTTTCTCATTTGTTTCCAGATCTATCAACGCCACCATTTTCCCTTTGTCTTTGGGGCTTAGATCGTAGGCATTAACTGGATGGTTTATTACAATGTTTCCTGCCGATAAGGGCCTGGGCCTCCGTCTGTGCATTTTGGGGCTTAAACTTGGCTCAGGACTTGGAAGTTTGGCATAAGAACCAGTGAGGCTTCTGATCATGTTACTTTCATACTCAAGCAGATATCCATCTCGAAGTTCTTCATCTGACTCATTGTCGGCACCAGAAGAAGTCTCTGATCTGGACGGGATGTCCACTTTAGAGAAAGTTGGCAGAGCACCTGAGTTTGGACTTTGGGATGAAGCCGCTTGTAACAAGGTATTGGACTTATTAAGTGTTGGCTTGTCAACCAGTAACGGGCTGCAACTTCTGCTTCTTTGTGCAAGTCTGGTCTTTTCTTTCACGGAGTCACTAATTTTAATAGTATCGTTTTCTTTGTCAGAGTGACTTTCAGTAGAACTTCCCTTCGAGGCGCTTTTCATGCTTCTTCTACTTTGCTCAATATACTCACGAGACTTCTTCAAGAGGTTTTGTAGGCTCATTACATATGGATCCGGAGCATCCTTGGTAGCAGGTGGTAAGTCGCACGGTGAGGTTTCTGGAGCGGAGCCGTCAGCGCTCTCCGTGGATACAACCTTTGCGTTGATCTGTGTTACACAGTCTTTACATTCTTTGCTGGGAATTTTCTCTGTGGGTTTTAGCTCTTTTTTGGAAATCAGGTCCTTCGTCGATTTCTCAAACTTCGTTGGCCCATTTTGCGAAGAGAACACTGGAAAGTTAAGTGTATTAGGAAGAATTGCAAAGCCATTCATGTTTTTCAGGTGGGAGCTTTGATCTAAGGTTTCATTCTCCGCATTGGTTGCAAAACTTGAAACGGTCTTTACCTGTATTTAACAAGAAGTATTAAAAAAAATAAATAAATAAATAAACCAATCACCAGAATAATACTGACCTAGAAAATAAAAGGTAACATTTACATCGCATGGTTAAAAATTAAAAAAAAAAACAAAAGTGGAACTGATGGGGTTTTATTCCATCCCCTCTACCCAAGAAAAATTCATAAAAGTATAAAAAATATCAATAGGTTATCGGGTTCCCAAAATTACAGTATTGAAAATCACAACATATCAAAAAAGACAAAACAAACCCTGAAAGTTATTTAAAAAAAAAAAAAAACCAAGAAATCCCCCTCCTTTCCCCCATCAATTAATAGAATGGAAGTCTCAGACTCCCGTGGGTGATAAGAGCAGTACTGAAGATATTTAACAACAGTCCCGTTTATGGGTCCCCTGTGCACCATGAGAGTTGCCAGAGGTCAGACCCCCAGCGATCAAACACAGATCAGCTCTCCACTAAAGGCCCCGTCACACACAACGAGATCGCTAACGAGATTGTTGCCGAGTCACAGTTTCTGTGACTTAGCAACGATCTCGCCAGCGATCTCGTTATGTGTGACACCTACCAGCGATCAGGCCCCTACTGTGAGATCGCTAGTCGCTGCTGAATGGTTGGGACCATTTTCTTCAAAGGCGATGTCCTGCTGGGCAGGAAGCATCGCTGTGTTTGACGCCTACCAATGACCTCCTAACAGGGTCCCAACACCCGCCGAGATCGTTATACAGGTCGCTCATCGTTACTGCGTCGTTGGTAAGTTCTGACTGTGTGACATCTCACCAGCGAGCTCCCAGCGACTTACCAGTGATCCTTATCAGGTCGTTTCGTTGTCGGGATCGCTGGTAAGTCGTTGTGTGTGACTGGGCCTTAAGGCACTGACTGAGATAGTTAGATGAGGTGAGGTGGGATCCAAGGAGGTGAGGTGGGATCCGATTAGATAGGGGGCATCAGATCAGATGAGAGGGAGGGGATCAGATCAGATGAGGGGTGGGGGGAGGATCAGATGAGATGAGGGGGGAATCGATGAGATTAGGGGGGGGGAATCCGATGAGATGGGGGGGGGATCCGATGAGATGAGGGGGGGGATCCGATGAGATGAAGAGGGATGAGGTGGGATCAGATGAGGTGGGATCAGATGAAATGAGGTGGGATCAGATGAAATGAGGTGGGATCAGATGAAATGAGGTGGGATCAGATGAAATGAGGTGGGATCAGATGAAATGAGGTGGGATCAGATAAAATGAGGTAGGATCAGATAAAATGAGGTAGGATCAGATAAAATGAGGTAGGATCAGATAAAATGAGGTGGGATCAGATAAAATGAGGTAGGAGCAGATAAAATGAGGTAGG
This sequence comes from Anomaloglossus baeobatrachus, assembly GCF_048569485.1. Classification (NCBI taxonomy): domain Eukaryota; kingdom Metazoa; phylum Chordata; class Amphibia; order Anura; family Aromobatidae; genus Anomaloglossus; species Anomaloglossus baeobatrachus. The sequence goes on from NC_134359.1 coordinate 244,539,331, forward strand.
ATCAGATAAAATGAGGTGGGATCAGATGAAATGATTTAGGATGAGAGAAGATGAGGTGGGATAAGATCAGTTGAGGTGGGATCAGATCAGATGAGGTGGGATCAGATCAGATGAGGTGGGATCAGATCAGATGAGGTGGGATCAGATCAGTTGAGGTGGGAGCAGATCTTTAGTCACCATTTTTTCTAAGCATTACATTACAGCATTATATTAAAACACACAATACATTTATAAAGTTTAGTTCAGCAAACACTATCAGTTACAGTAAAGAAAAAACTACAACAGTAAAGTAATACGTACAGACACCCGGGCCATGCAGATCCCTGGCTGTTGTTATCCTCAGGTCTGAGGCAGACAAGGCCGGTTATTAAGCACAGTATGAATAGTAACTTGGCTGCAGGGGGCACACAAAGAGATGAGTGTTTGTTTCTTTATGCCCTGTGTATTCCCAAGCCATGTGATGGTATCCAGGTGACACGTAGTAAACAGGAGGCGAGCGCTGGAGTCCTCAATGTGATTATAAGGTCAATCAATGGCTAGGTATACGGTGGAGAGATCACATCGTATAAGCTGCTCAATCAGCGGGTGCGCAGCAGAGCTTGTGGTCACTGCAGCCGTGCCAGTAAATGCAGACTAGATGTCAATCAATCGATCTAGGGTTTTTATTAGCTCTTCCTTGGTCATTAGTAATGTTTTCCAGCAGGTTTCCCTGCTGCAGTCTTGCCTCTCTAGGGATGGACTCATTTCGGTCTCATCAGCTGCGCTATTTTATTTTTCCTTTCTACCAATATTTTTTTCTTGAAGTTTTCTAATATATTAGATACAATGCATTAGGTACATTAACGTTAAAGGGGTTTTTCCAGCCTTTGGGTACAAGTCTACAGTTGTGCAGTCTTGTGAATGCTCACAGTGCACGCTGTCAGGATTCTCCGGTGCAGGATTTCAGGTGAAGTATATAAAAGTCTTGTAAGCAAGGTCGTGCACGTCTAGTTGGCATGTAACCACATGTATGTAAATCGCTTACTTGCAATCAAATACCCAACAGCTCCCAGCGTCAGCACCTCGGAGAATCCTGACAGCATGCACACTGCGAGCCGGGAGGATTCACAAGGCTGCTGTCACGTGTGGCACAGAGTCATGTGGTTTCTGGCCATAGAAGGTCACAGCATCTGGTTGTGTAAAATGCTCCCTGACTTTCCATTGTTGCTGCTGTCAGCATTCATTGGTATAGGTAGCTTTCCTGTTCCTTTTGGACCTAGCATGAGCTCACCTTCCACCCAGCTGTTGATTATCAGTATTTCCTTAGTGTTTAAATACTCCTTCCTTCTTTTGGACTGGTGCTGGTGATATTTTCAGTTCCTTCAAGCAGAGGATGCAAGCAGGTGGCTTGTAGTCCTCTGCAGTATCATTGCTGAAAGCCTTGCTGTACTCCTGCCTGAGTCTTCTAATGGTAAGTGGTTTATGCTTTTCCCCCTGTATGTCCTCGTGTCTTCTATAGTTGTTTAGTGGGGTTGACGAAGAGCTCACGCCATCCGTTCAATATTTAGGGCCCAGCACTAGGGATACCTAGGGTCAGGTGTCCGGCTCGGTGCATAGATGCAGAACCTATCTAGGGTGGCGAGGGACCCCAGGGACCAGCAGTAGGTTCGGTCAGGGGTCCTCCTCTTCCCTCTCCCTAGACACAGGGTTTCCCTTCCTTTTCTCCGTGCAGTTGGTACCTAGCGTGACATCTGCAGTCGAATTGATGGACTACAGACTTGTACCCCAAGGCTGGACAACCACTTTAAATGGTGCAAAAACAAGTTTATAAAGCTGTTGGATGGAGTGGATGAAAAGAACTAAAAAGCTGATGCCAACAATGACCATCATGAGAAGGGGTTAAAGTAAAAACGTAATTAGGGGTTCCCCATGATAAAGTATAAGTAAATCTACTGCCATTGAATACGTATATGTCTGGCCCGTCAGGGGTCTTGATCTTATGGTCAAATGCAGTTAGTGATTTCCATCTGGGAAAATTCAGGCTGTAACCCCAAGCCAGATAGAGGTCAAAAGAGCGTTATTCTGACCTCCAATCTGTGAAATAGGTCAAATGGATCCATTTATCTTGTGCGCCGGGAATTCTCCTGGCAAATAAAAAAAAAAGAATACCCTGTGAACGTAGCGTAGAAAGAGCCGTATTTCCGAGTGGGCCTCTTTGGGCACAAAGTAAAAACAGAGTGTGCCACTAGGCTGCAATGGTGGGTACTAGCCACAGGCCAAGCCGGAAAGATCGGTGGGCAAACAACTCTGAAAGCAGAGCTATTGGCATTAATGAATAACGCTCTGCCCTGCAATATGAAGCCGTCTCTGTGCTTTACATTTACTGGTAAATCATAGTCATCGTTACCTCTTTGTGATTTGTCATAGGTAAAAAAAACACAAAAACAACAACACTCATTGCCCGAGGGATCCGCAGGCGAATGACGTATATTTATATCTATACACCAGGCAGCACGATGCAAAAGAAAAGCACAAAAAAGAAATGGGTAAAGGGCCAGAAATACTGACCCAAGACGAAAGCACAGAAGGCTCTGACTCTATAGAGCTTTTCTAAGTCTATGTGACAGCTCGGATATCAGAATCGTAAATTTTCTATACACAAGTATAGAACTGTTGTCGGAGGGCTGAAAATAATTGATCAAAATTAAATAAAAGGCTTAAAATAACAATAAAAAAAAAAAAAACAACAAATCTGCTGCGACTCTGGTGCTCCCCAATGATATTTGTTTACCTTGCTGCAGTCATGACGTCCACATATACCCATGTGACCACTGCAGGCAGTCAATCACTGGCCTCAGCAGTCCTGTGGGACGGGATATCATTCACTACAGTGAGGTAAACAAACACAGGTCGGGGAGCACCAAAGAGATGGTAGATTTATCAGCCAGATTTGTTTGCATCATTCTTGTAATGTATCTTCAGGAGCGCAGCGTTCTACTGCCTCTCGATTTCCGGCTTGCCGGGGAAAGGTGCACTCCTGATGACGGACAGTTTGGAAAAGTAGCATAATTTAGCAGCTGGGCCAAACTGTGCACTCTCCAATGGTGCAAAAAGTGTCATTTCAGCCTCAGAGGAGGGCTGAGACCATTGCTGGCTGGATCCAGCGATCTGGACACTTCAGACCAGCATGTGCAAGCTATAAAGCAAAGAGCTTGTAAGCGCTGCACTCATTACAAAGGAGACCAGCAGTAAACAATAGAATTAGAAATCACTCTGTCCTCAAGGATTGAAATGATTTTTTTTTAAGAAGTTTAACCGAAATCTGATCCATCTATAAAGCTTACGTGATTTTGACAGTATCACCATCTTAAAAGCATTGTAGCACCCTGTCCCGGTTCCAGCTTGGCGTCCATGCGTACCCCCGCTCCCAGACTTTGGTGGGGGCACGTGCTTGTCCAGCAGCTCTGCAGCTTCTGGTCCTAGAGTGATATCTCCCCAAGTCCCCGCTCCCAGACCACGGAAGGGTCGACCTCCCTCTTACCCGTCCGGCGGCTCTATTCAATCCTTTCCTGTCCCAGAGTTTGCTGCAACCTCTTCCTGCTTCCAGGCCATGCGCAGGACTTCGGTAAGTGCCCGAAGGGTGCGCGCGCAGCCACGCCCCCTTTCTTAAAGGGTTGGCGTCCCATTACCCGGAAGCAATACCTGAGGTCATCGATTACCCTGAAGGTATTTAAGACCGCGCCTGAGCAATGTTGCCTAAAGTGTGTTGCTAGTTCTCAGGTCCCCGTATGTTACTGTGTCTAGTCCCAGTACCAGTCTCCTGTTGCTAACCTGTCTTGTCCTAGAGTCTGCACTCCACCATTGCCAGTGCGCCGTCACGTCTGAACCTTCATCAGAGTGCCGCTACTTCTGAACCTATACCGCAGTGCCGTAACGTCTGAA